>NC_137797.1:87236958-87716958 GCF_963383645.1 Muscardinus avellanarius
GTTTTCTCTATGTATTTGTGAGTCTCAACCTCTGCTATAGAGTGGGAGAAAGGCTTCATTTTGTCTTATTTCCTATTTATTATGGATTAGGAAAGAGAAATAAAAATCTCAAAGCAGAGATCATCTTTTTGGCCACTAATCGTCCCATTATAGTAGCCCTGATTTCCTATGCAAAGTTAACTCTTCATTAAGAGAAAATTATTTGATCACTTTAGATTTGCTTTTTGAGGAATGGAATTTCTCATGAAGCAAGCATTACCAAACAAGGGAACACCTCAGAAATAAAATTGAAATAGCAATCCCATAAGCTACTGGGGAGTCAGATGATGGGAAATTTTTGTCAATAGAATAGTTGAAAAGAAATGCCCAAACTTGAAGTTTATTGTTTCTCAAAGAGGGAAAGGGAAACTACTTTTATTTTGGCTCTCTACATTGAGTATCTAAGCAAAAATGAGTCATGAAAATAAGCTTTCAAGAGCAAGTTCCTCTTCTCACACATTTCTCTCCATGCCCCCTGTTTCTGTTTATCTTACATCCATAAACAAATTGCAGAAGTATCAAGAGTTCAGTCTTTGTGGTACTGAGATGAAAATTGTACCCCAAAGGGAAGTAGGGCTGAGAAGATGCTTAATGAGGTTTCTGCGACTTGATATCACAGATAATGTTGAGATTGAAGATCAAAACTGGGCTCTTACATTAAAATTTTTTGAAATAAAGATCAACTTTATTTGTTTCCATAAAATAAAATAATATAATATAATAATAATCAGAACAACCAATTAGTGAAACTAAAATACTCTTTGAAGCAAACCGAAGGAAGTGACAGGATGTTTGAATGTATGCATTTTTACAAATGTTATCTTCAGATTTACAATAATGATAAATTATTGGAGGTGTGCAGAAGAGATTTATATCATATTCCGGTTGCAGGGGTTTGCGGTTTTGCTACTGCTTCTTTGAAACCAGGATTTGAAAGATAACTTTTTAGAGAAATAACGCTTTATTTGGTTCAAACAAGTTCTGACTCAGACTCCTGCTTGGATATCCTTGTCATGAACAAAATGGAGACATGTGTCCATAGGAATGTACTTGAGGATAAATGGAAGATGTGTTTCATAGCCAACTGTTTTTATGCCCTAAGTACATAGTCACATAATTCTCTTGTTTTGAAATAGATGTTTGAATATCAGATCAAGCCAAAGTAGACAGAAGTGAATCTTTTATCCTTAGTGGAAAAAATATATAAATTTTCCCTTAGAAACAAAAGTAGAGTGCATTGCTTGAGTATTTTCCTTTTGATAAGAATAGTATTCTACTAAAATAAAATGATATATGCTTTCCTAGCAATTATTTACCATTTTTCTCAAATATTATTTTGCTATATACAGTATGTACTTCGTTTGTGAAAAAAAAACATAGATGCAAATATACTCAAATCATTACTTATGATTTCAGAGGTCATGGACTCCTGTAAGCCCATCTTGGTTCAGGAATTGCATTTGCTTTGCAAGAGCTGGGCTTCTGCCTTGCCAGCTCATAGTTAGGAACTAATAGAAAAGAGAGGGAGATTAATAATAAACAGAGTGCTTGAGGACAAGTCTAGTTCAAAGTTTGCTGATAGGGATTCAATTTATGTTTCTAAGATTCTCATGATTTTCTTCATTCCTTAAATATTTAGTCAGTTTGCAAAGCATGTGACACTACTCCCAGTGTTGTTGGTAGAATTTCAGGGGCCTGAAGCCAAGAGTGACAAAGAGTAGAGATGGGGAAAAAACACATTATCTGAGCAAGTTGGTCATCTTATCTCAGTGCCATTTGGGTACATTTAGCAGTTATAAAATACACAAGGCCGTGTCTAATTTTGGAAGCACCAAAATAAGAAGTTTTATTTGGAGGTACTAACTCACTCTGGTAGTATGGTCTTAGAGAAGTGTTTTCCCAGAAAGAACTCATTCAGGCACTAAGTTTTGAGAAAGACAGGCAGAAATCCTTGAAGAAAAAAGTTGGGTGTGTGTGTGGGGGGTGCATGTCTGTAATTCCAGCGGGTGGAGGGGCTGAGACAGGAGGATCAAATGTTTGAGGCCACCCTAAGAAATTTAGTGAGTCCCTGACTCAAAAGAAAAAGAAAAAGGGCTGAGGGTATATGTCAGTGGTAGAGCACCCCGGGAGGCTCAATGTCCAGTACCACTGCACACAAGAGTAAAGAAGGGGAGGCAGTAAAATATAGAAATGGACACTGAAAGTGAGGTGGGAAATGGTTACAGGCTTTTATGATTAGATACAACTCAGAACTTTTATCTCCTCTATGCCCTTTAATATGTAGTTAATTTGCGTACGACATGGACATAGTAATCGTCTCTGCCAAATCGTCGAGCCAAATAATTTATGCAAAATTTGATAGCAGGTGGGTGCTGAGTCCGCCTCTGAGATCATTACTCACTATGTGATTTCCAGGAAATCACGTAATCTCACTCAACTATGGGCCTTCTTTATTTAAGCACAGAAGGATTATGTTTAGGTGGCATGCAATAATATAAAATAATTCATTTTATTCTTTAGAAGAGTCTTATGAAGTAAATACTATTATTGTCCCCATTTTAGAACTGACAAAAATGCAGACGCGCTGGCAGGTTCAACTTGCCCGAGATTGAGATTGAGATCCAGGTGGTCTGGCTCCAGAGGTCACATCCTGGCCTCCCTTGGTCCGTCACAGAAGCCCTCAGCTAAAAGAGTCAAATGAAACCCGGCGTGGTGGCGCACATTTGTAATCCGGTGCTTGGGAGGCAGAGACAGGAGGATCGCGCAGGTTCAGGAGACCCTTTTTCCAAATAAAAAATATAAAAATAGGTCTGGGAGTGTAGCCCGGAGGTAGAAGGGCTTCCAGGAACCCCAGTGCCACCAAAAAAAAAAAAAAAAAGTCAAATGAAACACTTTTCAAGCCTAGATTGTATTCCTTGTGAGATAGCGTTAGCTATATATGTGGTAGATTCTCAGCATTTTTGGATAAAAACTGTTTTTTTCTTCTATTTTAGGTTTTAAGGCTGCAAGCAGCCATAGATGTTTCTGCTTCCATATGGCTATTTTTTAAAAGGCTATTTTGGTCATAAGCCTTGTTAGTACATACATATATGCTTTTTAAAATTTATTTTATATTTTTTTATTTTTTATTTTTTTTTTGTCTACATATGTGCTTTCTGGAGTATGTGCTAGGGAGTGTTTTTCCTTCAATTTGGTTTAAAGGCACCACTTGGGTGTTTAATAGACTCCCACGGGAGTTGAATGACGTGATCTGAGAATGGATATTTGCCCAGCACCTTCAAGGGGCTGAATGACAATGAGTGTCCGGAAGCCCTGGTGTTCGTCCTCTGTGTTCTCTTGTGTTTGTTGGAGGCTCTTGGACAGCCTGCTGAGGAAGCCGGTTTTGTATGATGCTGTTTTTCCTCACAAATTTCCTCTCTAAAGTTATATAGAGAATTCTTTTCTTTTGATTAGTAATTTTAGCCACTGATATAATGTGATTCTTTACTCAGTATTTTTCAAAAAAGCCAGCTTTTGGTTTTATTGATTTTTCTTATTGATTTACTGCTTTAAAATCCATTGATTTCTGCTCCAATTTCTATTATTTCCTTTTTTTGTTTACATTGGATTTGATTTGCGCTTCTTTCTCTAGCTTCCTGTGGCAGAAGCTTAGATAATTGATTTTAGTTCTCCCTTCTGTTCTAATGTAGCATTCAATGCTATAAATTTCCTTGTAAATAGTTTTTACTCTAACCTTCAAACTTTAAGTTGTGTTTTCATTTTTGTTTAGTTCAAAACATTTTAAACTTATCTTGAAATTTATTCTTTAATTCCTCTGTTATTTAGAAGTGTACTGTTGAATTTCCAAGTGTTTTGGGGATTGTCCATCTCTGTCTCTGCCTTGTCTCTCTCTCTCTCTCTCTCTCTCTCTCTCTCTCTCTCTCTCTCTCTCTCTCTCTCTCTTTGGCACTGCAGATGAACCTAGGGGCATTCTACCTTTGAGCTCCACTCCCAGCCCTATTTTATTGTTTATTTTGAGACAAGATCTCACTAATTTGAGGAGAACCTCATTAAGTTGCCGAGGCTGGCCATCAAACTGCAATCCTCCTGTCTTAGCCTCCCTAGCACTGTTTCACTTATATTTCTGTTACTTGATTTCTAGTTGAATTTTGTTATTTTCTGAGAACAGGTAAAATATGATATCTACTCTCCTCCATTTGTTAAGGTATACTTTATTGCCAAAAATGTGGTCTATCTTGATGAAATATATATATATAATTTTTGTGTGTGGGGAGAACTTTGAGTAACACATATGGTTTCTGAGGAGAAGTTGAATGTAATTTTTATTACTGCTCTTCTACATGATTTTCTCCCTCTCTGACTTCTTCCAGGCTTTTTTTTTTTCTCCCTTTGGCTTTCATAGTCTTAAAATACTATCCCTACATGTATATATTCTGCTTGGTGTCTCTGAGATTCCTACTGTGGGTTAGTATCTGAATGTAATTTAGGGAAAAATTTCAAAAACATTATTGAATTATATCCAACAGCATTCTTGTAGCCATAATATAAAGATCTTACCACATAACTTAGAGGAAAGATTTATCTTCTCATGGTTTCAGGCTCAGTCCATGCGGAGCTGGGGACTTGAGATCTCAAGGCACAGTGGCAGGAGGCTGAGGGACAAAACAGGGGCTGGAGTGAGAGGCTTACATGGAGAAGGAGGATTCATATATAATCTCCAAAGCCACACCCCCAGTAAGCGCCTCCTCCAGCTACTCCCTGCCGGCTACCAGGTACCACCTGAGTAAATCCATGACAATGTATTCATCCACTTCTGGGATTATAAGCCTCATGACTCAATTATATCAGCTCCAAACGCTAATTGCGCTCTTTAGGGGATATTCTATATGTAGGTGTAACATGCTTCAGTGGTTTCTTCTGTCCTTTCATCTTTCCTCTCCCATGACGGTATCCCATTATGTGGATGTTACACTTTCTGTAGTTATCCACAGCTCTGTTCTGTTTTCCTCCCATCTTTTTTTTTTCTCTATTTGTTTTTCAGCTTTAGAGGTTTCTATTAGATATCCTGGAGCTTTGGGATTCCTATCCTCTTTTGGGATTCCTTCTTTCTCAAACTCTGAGATTCTTTTGGGTATTATTTCTCACCAATGAGCCCATTAAGGAAAAGCATTCTTCATTTCTGTTAGAGTGATTTTGGTCTCTAGCATTACTTTTGAATTCTTTTAAAAAATTTATCTTCTTACATTACCCAGCTATTCCTTCATGCTATCTACTTTATCCATAAAAAACTCTTAGCATAGTAATCATAGTTGCTTAAATTCCCAGCCCAGATAAATACTAGAGTCCTGTCTGAGTCTGGTTCTTATATACTTGCTGTGTCGCTTCATACTGTGCTATTTTGCCTTTCATCATGTCCTGGGGTTTTTATTTATAGCCAGAACTATGGTACATAGTTCTTAAGGTAAATAATGCCTTAATGAAGGGCAGTATTGCATGGTCCTATGATTAAGCCTTGTAGACTTTCCCAAGGCTCTGGGCCTCTGCTGTGAACTTCGCAAGAATCTCTTGGTTTGCTTCCCTCAGGTGGGACAGGTTAGGTCGAATGGCTGGAGCTGGATATTTTCCTTACCCTCAGATAAAACTCCAGCAGGTTAGGCTGTGTTTAAACAACTTCTCTTGAAGGCAGACCTTGCTTTTCTCTTGAGGAAAAGCAGAGTGTTCTGATTTCACAAAAGTTCTTTTTGCCCTCCTGAGCAGATTTTTCTCCAATGTTTTCTATAAAAACTTGTCAGTGCTCTCGGAGGTAAAATTTGCAGACGTGTAGAACCCTCCTGTTAGCTGACCAGGAGTGTGGGGTTTTCAATTCTCAGTGTTGTCCACAAAGAGCCCCCCAGCAATTTGTTAGCCTCAGTTCAGGGTTCCTCCTCAGCACTGGCTCCTGGGAGGTTTCTCCTATGGTGTCCTGCTCTGGTAAATTCTACCTCTGAGCTGTGCCCACAGTTCTTTTTATTTTTTATTTTGAAACAAGGTCTCACTCAGTCTCACTAAGTTGCCAAGGCTGGCCTTTAATTTGCAATCCTCCTGAGGCAGAGCAGATGACCTTGGAATAGAAGGAAGAAGGCCACCTGCATCACCTTCTGTAAGGTTGCAGGAAGTAAAGACTGAGGGTCTCAGGAAATCAGGGCCTTGAATAGCCTACATGATAGTCCTTCAGATTAAGGATCAAAATCATGCAGAAGTCATTGGTTCCCCCAAACTCAATTCAGGCCAATCATAAAAGAACAAATTAAAAAAAAAAACCTTCGTGAAGTTTTCAAAGCCCACTTCCCAAGAGCTTCAGGGTCACTCTCTTTCCAGGACCCCTCCTTGTGTGTGTGTGTGTGTGTGTGTGTGTGTGTGTGTGTGTGTGTGTGTGTTTTGGGGGGAGCTGCTTTATCTTCTATCTTTTTCTGACTTAAACTTTCATATTTCTATACCTTTCACTAGTCCTTGGACTTCATTCATCAAAGTCTACTGGACTTCTGCCGTACATTATTACAGACTCAGATAAGGCACTTTGACCCCAAACTTAGTCTGTGCTATGCCTCTTAAAACATGATCCAGCAAGGCACAGCAGCAATATGTAAGAGGGAAAAACCAAAGAGTTGTTGCTGCTTGTTGCTGCCATAGCCGAAGTCGTAGCCACTAATTCCCTGTGCATGGTGCTGAGAGCTATAGCAAGCATACACACAGGAATTCAACCAGGAACTCCACAGTCCCATGAGCAACAAAAGGAGATTTCTTCATAACTGGTGTACAAAGACAGCATTCGAGGGGGTCAGATCTCTTGCAGGTCACTATCAGCAGTAGGTCTCTATCATGAAACCCACTCTGGTACCTGCTACTGTGAGAAAGCCACTTCTAACACCTACCTTTTCATGAAAATGGATTGCTGTGATAGCAGTGTCCTAGGCTCAGAAAGATTGGAGAGCTAGTCAAGCTGAGCTGCTTGGTTGAACTGAACTCTAAAAATTTGGAATAGTTACCACTGGCCAGTTTTTGGCCATGGTGTGTGTGTGTGGGGGGGGAGGGTAGGTCCAGCCCCCATCCAACATGGTGTGGCAGAAAAGAGAACAAAGAAAAGGTCTTCACCACTCCAAATTTTATATGCATGAGAAGAGAGGTGTTTCCCTTTAAAGCCACTACTCTGGACCCACCTAAATGCTGAATTTGGGAGGGGTGACATATCCCTTCCATGGTGTGACTGTTAATATCTCACACCTAGGTCTCTGCTGCTGGTCAAACTCACAAAGAACTGCTCTGGGTAGATAACGTTTAAATGTGTCATTAAAAAGCTTTCAAGATAATTCCATTTTCTGTGTGTGTGTGTGTGTGTGTGTGTGTGTGTGTGTGTGTGTGTTGACTTAGTTTTATTCCTCTTGGTTAAAATCCAAGAAATAAAACTCTGAGCCATTTTTATAAGTACATTTAAAACTTCAAGAAAAGCCAGGCGTGGTGGCAGATGCTTGCAATCCCTGCACTTAGGAGGCAGAGACAGGAGGTTCGAAGCCCGCTTCTCTGGCTTAAGAGACCCTGTTTCCAAATTTAAAAAAAAAAAAAATTAGGTAGAAGGGTTTCCAGGAACCCCCGTACCACCAAAAACAAACAAACAAACAAAACAAAACAAGAAAAAAACCTTTAGTCTTCTAAAGTAGTTGCACCATGCATTCTGCATCCGCGGCAGCTGCCGGAGAGCTTTCCTTGGCTGATATCCTCAGTGATGCTTTGAATCATCAGCCTTTGAGCAGGTACCTTGTGCTTTTAATTTGCATTTCGCTAATGATTAATGATTCGCCTTTTATGTGCTTATGGACCACTTGTTTATTTTCTTCCATGAAATGTTTGTTCAAGTCCTTTGTATATTTTTAAAAACAAAGTTGTAGAAACAATTCAAATATCCACCATTCGATGAGTGGGGAAAATGTGATATGTCCATACATCCATACAGTGAGATGCCATCTAGCAATAAAATGAATGCAGTACAATGGCTGCAAAATGAGCCTTGACAACATTTTACTAATTAAAAGAAGCCAGACACAAAGGTCACATGTTGTATGAGTCCATTGATGTTAATGTCCAAAATAGGCAACATTTAGAGACGGAAAACAGATTCACAGTTGCCAAGGGCTGGAGGTGCTGCAGGTGGTTGAGGTGAATGCAGGGTTCCTTTGGAACAATAAACTGTTTTAAAATTGAAAAAAGTTATTTTAAGTTCTAAAATTTATTGTGATGAGATGGGTGTGGTGGCACATGCCTTTTATAGTTTCAAATTCAACCTCGGGAACTTAGTAAAAATAAAACATAAAGGGTTGGTTTTGCAGCTCAGAGGTAGAATGCCTCTTGGGTCAATCCCCAATACTGCCAAGTTTTTATTATTGTGATGATACACAAGTTGTGAATACACAAAAGGATATTAAATTTGCATTTAAGTGGATGAATTGCAGTATGTGAGTTACATCTCAACAAAGCTGTTAAAACCTAAGTTGTCTTTTTATTATTGATTTGTAGAAGTTCTTTATTCTGGATATGAGTAATTTGTCAGTGAATTTTGAAAAGTAGAAGCTTTTAATTTTCATTAAGTCTAGTTTGTCAATTTTAAAATATATTTAGTGTTTTTGGCCGGGCGTGGTGGCGCACGCTTGTAATCCCCGCGCTTGGGAGGCAGAGACAGGAGGATCGCGCAGGTTCGAAGCCAGCCTTTCTGGCTTAAGAGACCCTGTTTCCAAATTTACAAAAGTATAAAATAGGTCTGGGAGTGTAGCCTGGAGGCAGAAGGGCTTCCAGGAACCCTAGTACCACCAATATATATATAGTGTTTTTAAGAATGTTGAGTAAATCTTCTTCACCTGCCCCAAAGTCACAAAAATTCTACCCAGGTTTTATTTTAGTAATGTTATAGTTTTAGTTGTTACATTTAAGTGTCTTTGCATTTCAAGTTAATTTTGTGTATAACATGAGGTAAGGATTGAGGTACATTTTTCTTCACATATGTGTCCAGTTGCATGAATTAAAGATTTAAAGATTATCCATTACTTCTTTGAATTATCTCAGTGCTTTTGTAAAAAATCAGTTACCCACATATGTGTGTGTCTATTTCTGAATTTCTATTATGTTCCACTTATCTATGTTTTTTTTTAAAAGAAATAATCAGGACTCTTTATAACTTTGGAGTAGAAAGGAGTTCCTTTTTTTGTGTACTGGAGATTGAACCCAGGGATGTTCTACCTCCAAGCTACACCCAGCCCTACTTTATTTTATTTCATTTATTTATTTTTACACATCCAACTGAGGTGCTGCATGTAGCAGTCTGCCTTTATGTTGTTATTTTATTTTATTTTTTTACATTTATTTATTTTATTTCAGAAAAAATCTATCCTAACATGAAATATGATCTCTAAATACCCAAAACAATGTCAACAAAGAATACAGCTAAAAGATATACATTTTCTGATTTCAAGCCTTATAAAGCTACAATAATCGAAACAGTGTAGTACTGCTATAAAGGATGGTATATAAACCAGTGGGGTAAAATAAAAAGCCTAGAAATAAATTCTTCCATATATGGTCCAGTTATTTTTGACAAGGTTTCCAAGAACATTTGGCGAAGGAAATAATCTTTTCTCTAAATATTGTTGAAAAATAATAAATACGTGAAAAAGAATAAAATTGAGCCCTTACCTAACACCATACATAAATATTAACTCAAAATAGATAAAAGACCTAAATGTAAATCTTAAGACTATAAACTTTTAGAAGAAAACCTGTGTCATAAAACTTCACAACATTGAAATTGGCAGTGATTTCTTGGATATGATTCCAAAGGCACAGGCAACAACAGAATATACAAACTTCATAAAAAATAAAAAAAATGTACATCCAAAGACAATGTAAACAGAATTAAAAGTTAATGATAGAATGGAATAAAATATTTCCAAATGCTATATCTGAAGATATATTAATATTCCAAATAGAAATCCTAAAAAATAGCAGCAATAAAAGCAAACTATACAATTAAGAAATAGGTAAAAGACGAAAATTGATAATGAATCTCCAAAGATTTTTATATGACCAATAAACACATGAATATCACTCATTATTATCATAATATAACTAATCATTAAGGAAATACAAATAAAAATATATTGTAAAATACTACTTCACATTTGTTAGGATGGCTGCTTAACATGAATTACCTTGCTCCAGCCCTTTACCTTGAGTTTGTTAACTATCTTTACTTGTAAAGTGTGTTTCTTGTAAGCAGCAGATGGGTGTATTCTGGTTTTTAATGCATTTTGCCACTTTATGTCTTCTTATTGGGGAATTGAGGCCATTTACATACAGTGCGATTATTGAAAGATAACTTTTAATTTCTAACATGTTAAGATTTTATTTCTGTTTGAAATACTGTTTATTCTTCTTTGCTTAGTTGTCTGCTGGATGAAAAATCTTGTTTCTCTGGTTCTGGTGTGTCTTACCTATTCCTTCTTTGCAGTTAATCTCCTTGAGTATTTTCTCTAGCGCTGGTTTTGAAGACACAAATTCCTTCAGCCTCTGTTTGTCATGGAAGCTTCTTATTTCCCCATCTAATTTTATAGATAATTTTGCTGAGTACGAAATTTTTGGCTGGAAGTTGTTTCTTTTCAGAGTTTGGAATATGTTACTCCAAGCCCTTCTGACTTTCATGACTTGATTTAGGAAGTCTGGAATGATTCTCATTTTTTTCCCTCTGAATGTCACTTGGCCTTTTGTTTTTGTTGCCTTTAAGATTCTATCCTTGGCTTCTACATTGGTCATTTTGACAATTATGTAGCGTGGGGAACCTCTTCTCTGATCCTGTCTAAAGGGAGTTCTGTAAGTTTTCTGGACCTGTGTATTGACCTCTTGCTCTATGTTTGGAAAGTTTTCTGCTATTATTTATTTGAAGATATTATTGATCCCTTTGGTTTCACCTTCTTTTCCCTCCTCTATTCCAATTATTCTTAGATTAGCTCTCTTAAAATGGGCCCATATTTCTTCAATGTCAGATTCCTGCTGTCTGGTTTTTTTTTCTAAGTTATAAATTATGCATTCATTTTTGGAGTGATCATCTTCTAGGAGCGAGATTTTATTCTCCATGTGGTCTAATTGATTGTTTATAGTTTGAATTGATGCCTTTACCTCAATGATTGCATCCTTTTTTTCTTTTAGATTCTCTCTAAATTCTTTATGAAGGTCCTGTATTATTTCTACAGTTATATTCCTGATTTTATCTTCTGGAGATCAAATCTGTGTTATCAGGTTCTGATAATATGGGGTTGTGGGCATTCATTGCTCTATTGTTGTTCTTCTTTCCCATGGTTTCAAAAGTGTGTGCCTTCTCTGGGTTCTTCCCTGGGTCACCACGACTTCACTTAGGGTGCTCTGGATCTCGAGTTTGTGGTAATCTCAGCCGCCATTTTTGGTTTTGCATGCACATGTTTTCTGTTCTGATTTTTTTCCTTTTTTCAACTAGAAGCTTTCTGGGGCTCTATTTTTTTGTTGTTGTTGTTTTTGTTTGTTTGTTTGTTTTTCTTTCCCATCTTTACTCAGCAGTTATTCAAGGGTTAATTCTCTGTTTGGTACCCTAAGAAAGGAGATAAACTATGGTGGGATTGGTATGTTTGCCTGCCATGGGAGATTAAGTGGCCCCCTGAATCAGTCTGATTAAGAGTCACTCATGACTACCAGACTGACCATGGCCAACTGTATAGGTTTTCTCCATGTCTGTGTCATACAATAAAATCTATGACAGGATATGGTTTGTTTCTGAAAGCTCTATATCTGGCTTCATTCTGGGCAATTAATATCTGTAACTCTCTGTCCCTACCTGTTGATGCTGTTTGTTGTGCTATGTGTGTAATGTGTCTGTATATTGTCTACATGGTTCCACAAATTGGCATATTAATAAATGAGCACTCATAAAATAAAACAAACATATAATCAAGTGCCTCTGATTCATATGACTTAAATAAATCTAACAACTGAGTAACTTTGAGATTTGTTAATGAGATTAAAGTAAAAATAGCCTTAAAATTAACACATACTTTTTTCACCAGGTAACTAGTCAAATTATACTTACCTCTGTTTTCAGATACATGTTCATTACTTTTAAGGTTTTTCTCTGGCAGAAAAAATGCTTTAGGACACTAATGACACTTACCTGTTGTCTGGATTTTCATGGATAATTTATAATTTAATTAAATTGGGTTAATACAAAATGTAACTATGACACCTGATATCTGGATTCTGAGGAATCATTTATAATTTAATTATAAAATTAAATTGAGTTAGTTAATACAAAATGCAATTAATGCCTTAAAATGCTCTTGGCTTCTTAGGATCTAACTAACTTTTGAATCTATTCAATGGGCTTTTAAATTGTTGGTATATAAAAATATTGTGAAATTACATTGTTTTGGGTCTTTAATAAAACAACAAAGGTTCCTGGAAATCAGGGTTCAGGTCAATATGTAATTTTGCATACATTCCCTTGATGGGAACAACTATCTACCTGAGCACCCTAAAAATTTAGAGACAGTGATGAGACCAATAAAACACCCCTTAACAATCTTTACATCAGAGAGCTGCATGGAGATTTCCAAACTCTCTAAAAAGAGAGGACAATTTTTTTTTGGTCCAGATGCTGGCCATCCTGGCTTTCATTCCCTTTCTTACCATTCTCCTAAGAAAACTAAACTTAGATAGACTATGGATACTACCCTTTTGCAAAAAACGGAGGTTATAGACAGGCAACAATACATGCCGCAATTACCAAGGCTCAATCAAGTCCATGGTCAGGTGGGTGTTGGCCTCAGGTCTCACTGACACGCCACCACAGATGCATCACATATGTATCTGGCAGTCCTAGGTGCCGGCTCTACGTCACACTGGCAAGCATGGATCAACCCAGTAGATGCACCCCATTCATGGTCATGTAGAGGTTAACTAAAAATAGGTTCACCAGCCCAGGGGATGCTGGGATCAATCTGATAGTTGGAGAAATTACAGGGGGCTTATTTCTCCTCTGTCTCTCAGATGAGAAACAGCCCATCTGCCAAGATTTCCACTGCCTCATCCCATTGAAATAAAAAATGCATAGTCTTTCCCATGCTGAGTTTGGTAATATAGAGCAAGAGACAGAGCAGATGGCCACCAGAGGGAAATGCAAACAATGACACTGTCTTATAGCTGGATCTGTTTTGAAGAAGAAAATTAAAGGATTAAAAATATTGTATTAAGAAAAAATCCAAAAATATGCCAGCAAAATAAATCAAGTGTGGCCCTTCTGGCCTCACAATGACAAATATATATTTATATACTACTGGAACTCCCCAAAGACAAAACAAACCCAATAAGTAAAATATACAAGTATAAATGAGGGCATATTATATAAAAGAAAGTTAAAAGAAAGAGAAAATGTTTTTAGGTGAAAAAAATATTTTTTTTATTGCAAGACTTTCTTTCTAAATGACTGAGTTACCCCATAGGGAAAAAAGAAGATGAGAACAAAAATATGAGAGTTAAGCAAGTTGCAGAGGGTTTGAGAAAGTTTCAAGTGATTTGGAAATGGTAAGATATGTAAAAGAAATTTTTAATGCCTAATAAAGTTGGTTATATTGAAGAGGAATTATTTAAAGGATTTTATAAAAGTTACATCAATCTTTTGATTCTATGTTTAAAACAATTTGATTTTCTTAAGATATTGATCTGCTCTTAGTAAAATTTTATAAAAACAAGCCTAGAAAGCAAAAAAATTACATTTTATCTAGATAATTCCGTGTTTCTGCTGTATATTGACAATGATGTTTTAGATATTTGTATTCCCCAAATGCAGAAGAGTTTTAAAATGCAAAGCATAAAACACTTCACTAAATTAGTGACATCAAAACCAAGTGAAATAATGATAGCCTTTCCAAGGTTTATATTTATATGTCCCTAATGGTAGTATGACCATCTTCTTTATGAAAAGATTCAAATGGTATATTCTATTACTGGTAATCTATATTGTGTTTTTCTTATAAAACTTTTAACTGTGGTAACATTTAACAAAAGCACAACACACAGTGCTTTCAGATAATAGCTGTCACCTAAAAGACAGCATAAAAGTGCTAGTAAAACTGACCTTATGGATGTTCAGCAACTGATACTTAGAAAACACTTAGTAGATAAAAGAGCTAAGAAAAACAGCCAATATTTTGGCACTAGTTCTCCAAGGTCAAACAGGACCCAGGGAAGGACCTCACTAAATGCTCCTGGAACTCCAGTGAGTCATCTGACCTCTCAAGACAGTGAGATCACAAAGGCCTTAGAGACTGCAAAAAGAAGGGTCACCAGAGAGGAAAATGTTCTCTATGCTTCAAAAAAGCCAAATGGTCAGGAAGACTGACCTTTCTGGCAGGTGGCATAACTCATAGAGGCAAAGCTTCACCAAGTTCCTCACAATAACCTTCAAGAGTCTTGACTGATTTTAACAGCAAACTTTGTTAGAAAAACTCATGTATTCTCAACATAGGCTACCTGCATGGTCTTGGAAACCCAGGAGAATAGTATAACCAGAGGTTACAAAGAAGAAGCTATATGAACGCCATTTATTTAGTACTTCTACCTTTATACTCACAAAGTAAAATATGACACCAATACTCGAAACTTCTCTCTAGTTAAGTCCTTACAAGACGCTGTAAAGGTAAACCTGTCATTCTTGAGATTTTACAGGTCAGCACCATCAGACACTACAAAAAGTGGAGATTCCTGTTTCTGTAAACTCCTGGAGGATCTAAGTCCTATTCAAAAGCTATGGGGGAGAAAACCTGATTAAGCTAAGTTAAAAACTACATGCTTGGGGTTTCTTAGGCCTTTTTTTGTGCCACAAAAACCTTTTCACAACAGGTTATATATAATGACTTATGGTCTATTGCAAATGGGTTGGTTACCTGGTTTCCAATTTAAAATGTTAACAGGAAGATGGCCAAAGTAAATGGTTATTAAAAAACATCATGGGAAGATATATGGTTTATTGTAGAATGTACTAACATGTCAATTTCTCACATAGATGCTCATCTAACCACTATAAATGACTGAGCCAAGGTGGCCAGACTCCTTCAGCCCTTCAGCTACAGATGAAGAATATGTTCTTCCATGATCCTCTAGATCATTCACCCCTGAGATCCAAAACTGCATGACTCTGACAGTGTCCCCATTTTCCAATCAGCAGTTAGGGTCACTTTATCAGAGGGAGGACATGAGGCAGGGCAGAGGACCTAACAACAGGAAGGAAAAGGCCATCTGCATGCCTTCTGTGAGGTTGGGGAGGTGAGTAGGTAGGCGAGAGACCAATGGGTGCCAGGAAATCAGGGCCTTGAGCAGCCCACAGATAATCATTCAAATTAAGGATCAAGATTGTGCAAAAGTCGCGCAGGGTGTTGTGGTGCAGTCTGTAATCCCCGTGCATGGGAGGCGGAGACAGGAGGATTGTGCTGGTTCGAAGCCAGCCTCGCTGGTAAAAGTCATTGATTTCCCCAAACTCAATTCAGATCAATCATAAATTAACAAACAGAAAACCTCAGGAATGTTTAAAAGCCCATTTTCCAAGAGCTTTGAGGTCACTCTCTTTCCAGGACCCACCACCTTTGTGGGAGAGGGAGCTGCTCTGTCTTCTATCTTTTTTTATTATTATTATTTTTTTGCAGGTCTTGGGATGGAACCCAGGGGCATTCTACGTCCGAGCTACACCTCTTTCTCTATTTTTTTTTATTCTTTATTTTGAAACTGGGTCTCATAGAGTTTCAGAGGGCCTCACTAAGTAGCTGAGGGTGTCCGCGAACCGCAATCCTCTTGTCTTAGCCTCCCAAATGCTGGGATTACAAGTGTGCTCCACCATGCCCAGGTGTCTTCTGTCTTTTCCTGAGTTAAAAGAAGCTTTCATATTTCTATACCCTTTGCTAATTCTTGTACTTCATTTTATTTAAATCCACCTGACAAGAACCCTCAAAGAGAAAACACCGCCATTTTACTCAGCTTCCCAAGTATTGGGATAATAGGAGTGTGCCACCATGCCTGGCTAGTTGTGATTCTTTGTATTCATTTGTCTTTTCCAATACAGGGGACATAACTTTGCCCTGTGACCTCACTTCTCTTACAGATCTAAGAAGAGATTGATTTTTTAGTCTTCTCAGGGCTTTATTTGTTGTTAGAGCAGAGTGGCAATTTCCAAACTTCTTAAATGCCAGATCAGAATCTGTAAGTCTTTTTGAGCATTTTTTTTTAAAAAAAGCAGAATTATTTGTTTTGAAAGTTCTTCAGTACCTTGCATGAAACTGAGATCTTACTGTCTGTTCTAGAAGTATTCACGTGTGTGTATTAGTTGACAGGTTTTATTTTATCTGTGCTTTGACTAATGTACTCTCAAAAGGCTATGTTACTATTTTTTCTACTCATTAATTTTATTTTTATTATCAGATTTACTTTCATACTATTTTCAGTGAAATTATAGCTTTTCAAGGTACTTTTTCAACTAGTTGTATAGCTAACACTATCACTAATATGTCTTTAAGAATTTAAATTTAATCCAGAGGGGAACATGCCAAGTGCAATGTGTGTGCATATTTCTATCACTCTGAATCGTATTATGATTTAAATTAAAATGTACCATAAAGATATATTTTTTAAAAAAGAATTTAAATTTAGTCTGAAAATTTGCTAATTACTTTGATCCCCTAAAGGAAGGCTTTGTATAAGTGTGAAATGAAGATGACATGGAGTGATTGCACATTGAGTGTCACACTGATACGATGCACTGGGCCAATAATGTTATGGATTGAATCACGTCCCTTCTCAAATTTACATGTTGGGGCCCTAACCTCCAGTGTAACCAAATTTTGTGGAGAAGGCCTTTGAGGAGGTTACTTAGATTGGATGAGGTCATAAAGGTGAACCCCTAATTCAATAAGACTCTTGTCCTTATAAGAGGAAGTGGCACCAGGGATGAACAGGTGCAGTGAGATGGTCCTCTATTAGACAAGGAGAATTACTTCAGGAGAAACCAAACCTGCTGAGACCTTGATCTTAGACTTTCACCAAGAACTGTGAGTTAGTAAACATCTGTTGTTAAAGACTCTCAATCTGTGATGTTTTGTTATGGCAGCAGCAGTAAACTAACACAGATGCCATATGCTTATTATACTTTTTGGATTTGGGCCTTGTAGACAACTGATACCATGGTTATCATTGTTAATAACCTAATAACCTAGCAATGATGAGTTCAAAATATGACTCTTTTTTTTTATTCCAGGAAAGATTGCAAGTCACTTCAACAGGGATGAGAGAACTTGTTTCTATTGAAATAATAATAATAAAAAAAAACCCCAAAGCCCAGACTTGTTTGTGAAGAAAATTTCTCCCAGCAGTGTGCCCTCAGCCTCTGCAGGTCACCTGCCCAAGAGAGCACAGGGTCCTGTTTGTCAAAGGAATGGGGGAAAATATTACTTGGAATCTCTTGAAATAAGAATGCTACTGTTTTAGTTCAAGGCATTCAAGAATTGGCATCATTCCAACTGTTTTCACACAAGAAACAACAATATTATGAATCATATTAAAAAGAACTTTCAGGAGTCTGCGTGAGCAGAATAGTTAAGAGTTTGAGTTTGGGGTGGTAAAGCCTGATGCTTGCAGTTTGCAAGTTTTGTGAGGCCAAATGACTCAACTTCTTTAAGTTGAGTTGGCTGTAAAGGTAAGGGAGGCAGTAACATCTATGTCCTGGAGTTGTTATGAGGGTACGTATGATGTGTAGCACTGATGGGTCTCCACAGTTTCCTGGTCTTCTATCTTGCCTTTGCCTGGTTAGGTTTATTATTCTTACTCTTACCCAGCCAATTTTGTGCTCCATGCTCAGTTTCTCCTTAGAATAGAGATGCTCACTGTGTCTCCACTATGTTTATAAACCTGCAGAAGGTCCTCCTGATGAGTGGGTATGTCCTCACCCAACTCTTTGCCCTTGGAAGGCGATTGCTCTTGTCCTGCTCTATTTTTCCTGTGGATCATGGAGGTGTCTGTGCCACTCTGTTCAAAGCAAGAGAGCTGAATTTCATTTTTTCTTTTACATGTTTGCAAGATCAGTGAAAATAACATTTTAAAATATCACTTAGGCAGTTGTTGGGTAATTTTTTATAATCCTACTGTGTTATATTTTGTTTTCATACTTTAAGAAAATAACTGTCATGCTGAGTATGATGGCACATGTCTGTAATCCCGGTATTTGGGAGGATGAGACAGGAAAATCGCATGTTTGAGGCCAGCCTCAGCAACTTAGCGAGGCACTCATCAACTTAGCAAGACCTTGT
The DNA here is from genome assembly GCF_963383645.1 of Muscardinus avellanarius. Lineage (NCBI taxonomy): Eukaryota > Metazoa > Chordata > Mammalia > Rodentia > Gliridae > Muscardinus > Muscardinus avellanarius. The sequence goes on from NC_137797.1 coordinate 87,255,390, forward strand.
TACAAAATTAAAAAAATAAACAAAGCTGGGGATGTAGCTCAGCAATAGAATGGGTTCAATTCCTAGTACCAAGAGAAAAGAAAGAAGAGAAAGAAAAGAACAGTCATAAAAATTATAAATAAAGAAAAGAATAGACTCATTCTATTCAAGATGTGGAGAGCCTAGAGTGGCAAATAGAAAGGAACAGCTAACTTAACAAAGATTTGTCCAGTTATAGGCCATAATCTGTCCTCTAGTTTGTCGGGGCCCACTCGGCTGGACCGAGATGGCACCCAGGCTTGTTGCCAGCGTGGATTCAAGATGGCGCCTAGGCTTGCAGCCAAGTCATGAGACTCACAAGATGGACGTCTCCTTGAGCATGCGCAGTGTGCCATGCTACGTACCTGCAGAATGATCAGTAACGCCTACCACCAGCCTGCCTATTAGAAAGTCAGAAGTGTGCATGCCCTAGCTGTTCTCAGAATTTTTCCGATACTTTTGAGGATAGCGTCAAAGTAAATTGTTCAATGGGACCACAACTCCCATTTGGACCCACTCCTGTTTGTGTAACTACTCCATTTTTTTGGCTTGTTTCTAATAGTTCCTTAGTTAATGATAGTCTAAGTTGTTTTATTGATACCTGTTTTCTAACTTTCTGCTGAAATGCACCCTCGGGCAGTAGTAATGCGACTGCCTATAGCAGTTCCTTGGCCAATAAGAGTAGATGTAAATTCCCTTCCAGTTTTGCTGAACCGAGAAAAGAGAGATTTTGGAATTTCTGCTCTTATTGCTGTAATTGTGGCCTCTGTGACCGCGGCAGTTGCAGCTGCTGCCGCTTTGGCAACGTCTATAAATACTGCAGCCACTATGAATGCTCTATCCTCACATGCGGCTACTGCCATGGCTCAGCAAGCTCAAATAAATGGACAACTTAAAGCTGGCATATTAATGGTAAATCAAAGAGTAGACCTGTTACAAGAACAGGTTGACATTCTAGGGCAAATGGCGATGGTACCATGTATTCATAAATTATCTGGATTATGTATAACGTATTTGCAGTATCAAAATTTCTCCCATGCAGGTAATTTGTCTCGGCAATTAAGCAAGATGCTTCTAGGGACTTGGAGCCGTGAATTTGAACACACCATGATTGAGCTTCGAGCATCCATCGTTGCAATTAATTCTACCCGTGTAGAAGTCGCCACAGTACAACAATGGATGGACTTGATACATGAAACATTGGGTTTCTTAAAAGATTGGGGTGGCATGGCATTCCGGGCATTCTTGCTGGTGGTAGCATGCTGTTTCTTGGTTGGATATATCAGACACACTCGACAACGCACGCTGCAACAACAGCGCATATTGGTGCAAGCTATGGCAGCCCTTGAAGCTGGCTCATCTCCCCACGTATGGCTCAGTATGCTGGATCGGTAGTAAGTGACGGGTAAGATCATCCCCGGGACCTTTCAACCTAAGACAGGGAAACAATCATGCTATTGTTCTCCCAATGACAGGTAAGAATAGTCTTTGAGGGTCGACAACCTAAGACAGGCACGATCCCGAGCCTTATTTTAATAAAACAAAAAGGGGGAGGTGTCGGGGCCCACTCGGCTGGACCGAGATGGCACCCAGGCTTGTTGCCAGCGTGGATTCAAGATGGCGCCTAGGCTTGCAGCCAAGTCATGAGACTCACAAGATGGACGTCTCCTTGAGCATGCGCAGTGTGCCATGCTACGTACCTGCAGAATGATCAGTAACGCCTATCACCAGCCTGCCTATTAGAAAGTCAGAAGTGTGCATGCCCTAGCTGTGGAAGCTTGGGGTTGGTAGGGAATAGAGGGAGGGATTATGATGCTGATATATATTGTGCTTGTTGTACGCATTGTCAGACATATTAAAAGAAGGAAGAAGAGACATATTAAGGATCCATTAAAGAAGAATTCATATTTCAGCTGAAGAGGTGTCTGTGTCATTCTCTAAGCCCCTGCGGGTCGGAGTCTTAAGGGACGATACTAGTTTTCTAGGGAATAACGGGAATAATGTTGGTCAGTGAATCTGATTCAATGATAAGGCTTTCCTAGAAACTTATGGTATTGTTACTTTGGCTAAGGGCCTATTTAAACACTCTGTAATACCATAATGTATATCACATGTGCCACATGTTGTATATATGGGAACTGTGTAACACAGTACTCCTTTATTTGGGAGCACGTTTTCTCTTTTCCATGTTCACTTTGTGGTCTCTCTTTTAAGTAGGAACACAAGGGCTTCATTTGTGCAAAGGATTTTTGGAGGATGTTTATTGTCACCATGCTATCAGTAATGACTGTTACAATAATCGTAAAAATACATTTATAGGGATTCAATAAATTCTCTTTTATATCCTTTTCAAACCTCTAAAACCATTTCTGAACAGCATATGGATAGCTAGAGGCGGTTACTTGAACGTGAAACTAAAGCAGAGTTGGATTTCATTTGAGGGAGTAAAATATTAATGAGTACCACATCTTAGTTTCTACATCACTGGACCTATTCACAAAAAATGATGTCTCTTGTTCTATTTATAATGTAAATAACATGATGTCATGTTTGACTAAATATTCACCCTTTAAATATTTTCCCTTTAATCTTAAAACCAGTCAGTAGTAATAATTTCTCTTGGTGTTTGTTGTTTTAGTTGCTTTAGAATGAGTTAAATAAAGTTTTCCATTTTGCCACGAAAATTTATTTACAAGTTAATTTTTTGGTTTATTTGTTTTTTGTGGGTTTTTTTTTTTTGGTGGTACTGGGGTTCCTGGAAGCCCTTCTACTTCCGACTACACTCCCACGGGCTACACTCCAAGACCTATTTTTATACTTTTCTATTGTGGAAACAGGGTCTCTTAAGCCAGCGCTGCTGGCTTCAAACCTGCGCGATCCTCCTGTCTCTGCCTCCCAAGCGCGGGGATTACAAGCCTGCGCCACCACGCCCAGCTTACAAGTTAGTTCTTTTTTTTTTTTTTTAAACAATTTTTTATTGAACATAAGTAGTATACATTTACACTATATTTGGTGCCCTCTCCCCCCCCTCCCCCGTTTTCCCTTCCCCCCCCACCAATGGTTGTCCAGGTTAACCATGTCTTATTCATAATTTTACACATGTTCAGGTGTAGACCCTCATTAATCAAGATCGGCCTTTCTCCTCTCCTATCTTTCCATTAAAACTTAGCTAGTATTTCCCCTCTAATATCTGGGGTCCTACTGGTATCCTTGGTGTTTTCTAGTTTGGGCATATTAGAGGAAACATGTGTATCTTCTTCTGTGCTTGGCTGATCTCACTTAACATGATGCTCTCCAGGGCTTTCCATCTTCTTGCAAATGATATAATTTTGTTCTTCTTTATGGCTGAATAGAATTCCATTGTGTGTATTTCCCACAGTTTTGCTATCCATTCATCTGTTGATGGTGATCTGGGTTGGTTCCATATTTTGGCTATTACAAATTGTGCTGCTATGAACATAGGAATGCATATGTTGCTGTATTTCTCTGAATTCAACCCCTTTGGAAAGATACCGACGAGTGGTATCATGTGGTGGATCTATTCCCAACTTTCTCAGGAATCTCCACACAGATCTCCATAGTGGCTGACCTAGCTTGCACTCCCACCAACAGTGTAAAAGAGTTCCTCTTTCCCCACATCCTCGCTAGCATTTGTTGTTGTTTGATTTCTTTATGCTTGCTACTCTGACTGGGGTTAGATGGAATCTCAGTGTAGTTTTGATTTGCATCTCCCTGATGGCCAGTGATGAAGAACATCTTTTCATGTATCTATTAGCCCTTTGTATCTCTTCTTTTGTGAAGTGTCTATTTAGTTCATTTGCCCATTTCTTGATTGGGTTGTTTGTTTTGCTAGTGTAGATTTAGTTCTTTTAACAGAGGCCCCTGGCAATGTTGTTAACAGTCCTCTATTCTTACCCTCTACCTATAGGGCACCCGGGTTCTATCACTTAGGACTTGGTAGAAGTTGAGGGTAGTAAGCGGTATAGACAATGGAGAGTTGGCAATCAATGAACTCAAACATGGACCACACTGCTCTGTGCGGCCGGTCTACAGCAGGTGCTCCAAGGATATTTTTTTTCAAGGAGTTTATTTCATTTACCTTATACATTTACCATATACAATTGATTGCTTTCTATTGCTGCTTCTTTGGCCTTGTTTTCCTTTATTTTGTTGCTTTTTACATAACCCCACTTTATAATGTTTCTGTATCTAATTCTATACTTTTTATTTCCCATTAGAAAGATTATCTAGGAATCTGATTACATAGTGTAACAACAACTACATGTTTAGTGTAGTTGTTAATACTTTTAATATATATTTCAACTCAATTTAATCTTGAGTACCCTTTCAGTTGTGATATGAAATCCAAATTCTATTCTGGTTTTCATCTTTGATGTAGTTTGGAACACTTAAGATATTATTTGTATGTTGTGCTTCCCCAAATGTAGTCTATTTAGCTGTTTTATTTGGTATTCATAACTATTCTACTTCTTAATCTTGCAATCTACGAGTCATTACAATTTTTCTTAGCCAGGCATAGTGGCACATGCCTGTAATTCTAGTACTTGAGTGACTGAGATGGGAGGATCAGAGGTTTGAGACCAGCCTCAGCAATTTAGTGAGACCCTGTTTTAAATGAAAAGTAAAATGATCTGGGGGTAGAATGCCCCTGAGTTCACTCCCAAGTACAAAAGATAAAACAAATAAATTTTCTTTCATAGTTTTTAATCTTCATTTAACTTCTTTAGGAAAATTTTAGGTGTGAGATATTGATAATTTTTTTCTAAATTTTTTTAGGTTTTTATTTCACTTTAAAAAGTTGGTTATGCTTGCTGGATTCCTTTTCTTTAATCTCTTGGTTGATTTCCCTGGAACCCCACTTTGTGGGTTATATGTGAGCATTAGAGTAAGCTATAAATAAGATGTAGCCTGTTCCCTGAGGCTACTAGAATTCAGACAACATCCCGACAACAGTCAGAAGACAGCTACAACTTGGCACCATAGCACACATCTGCAATCCCTGTGCTTGGGAGGCCGAGACAGAAGGATCAGCAAGGTAATGAGACCATCGGCAGCTTAGGGAAACATCACAATTCCTAACTTCAAATTATACTATGGAGCTATAGTAATAAAAACAGCATGGTACTGGGGCAAAAACAGACACATAGACCGGTGTAATAGAATAGAAGATACAGAAACAAATTCACACACTTATAGCCAATTGATGTTTTAACAAAGGTGCCAAACATTCATTGGAGAAAAGACAGCCTTTTTTAACAAATGGTATTGGGAAAACTGGTTATCCATCTGTAGAAAAATGAAATTAAATCCCTACCTCTCAGTCTGCATACCACCTGAAAACTAGATCAGAGACTTGGAAATTATTAGAGAAGGGCATAGGTCCAACACTCCAACATATAGGTCTTAGGGAAAGTGGGGGAGGGAGAATCAATGAATAAAACACTTCCACTGACATCATGTACGTAAGTGAGCATACCAATGTCAATCTCAATATCTCTATGGGATTAGAGGGGAGTGGGGAGGGAGCCGGTGTAAAGCCCATCAAGTGCGGTGCATATATGTCACTATCACATGAACTACATTATGATGTGAGACTATAATGACCAATAAAAGTATAAAAATAAACTTAATGAATAAAATGCAAGCAATATAAAAAATTAAAAGAGGCCAAGAGTGTCTCTAGGAGGTAGAATGATTCTGGAATCCATTCCTAGTACTAAAAGAAAAAAGGTGACAATTCAGCCAGGCGTGATGGTACACACTTGTAATTCTAGTGCTTAGGAGGCTGAGACAGGAGGATCACAGTTCTTCACCAGCCTCAGCTACTTAGTGAGGCTCTCTGCAACTTAGTGAGACACTGTTTCAAAATAAAGAATATAATCTGGCTGGGTATGTAGCTCAGAGGTAACATGCCCCTGGGTTCAATCCCCAGGACCACGCATACACAAAAGGTGACATATGAGAATAAGTGTAATTGCCATGCCAGACTGCACTCAGTGCTAGTTATTTCTAGTACACGTTACACATTGTAAGTAAGGAGAGCCTGCCCTGTGGCTTTTTAACCACTGACTCATTGTCTTCCAAACTGTGTCATTTTAGCTGCTGGAGAGGTGTGGTGTGGTTCTTCCCATTTGGTGGCCTGAAAGATCAACTCTTCCCTTTTTTTGTGTGGATGCCATGTCAAAACTCTTACCTGGAGTCATTCATTTACCAGGATTTGACCCTAGCTCCCAAGAATCCAGACATATATATGCCATAAAGCTATAACATTCCTGAGCCGAGGGCTATGGTGAAAATTTCATCCATGATTTCCCTATACGAGTCTCTGAAGGGGTCGGTGTTCAGGCAATATATTCTGCAGAAGGCTATCTGAAACATTCCATGAGCACATCACCATTCCCATTCAACACTCCCAGTTCATTCAACATGGCATATTCTCCCTTTTCTTTTAAAACTTCATGGTCTTCTGGGGTTTTTTTCAAACTTTTCAAATGTGACAGATAGGGAGGGGATATGTTTCAAATGGCTTTTCCTATTCTTTCAACATATCTGTACTAGAACTGATATCTTGATAATCCATAAAACTGTCTTTAATTTATTCCCTGGTAAGATTTTCATACTGCTGGATTTTTTATGCCCTTGGAACACTGTTATTTTCTGATTGTTTCTTTGTTTTGTTCCTTGTTTTGTAGAAGTTTCTTTGCCATCAGCTCATCAGCTGTGTGATTTAGCTGTGCTTTCCCTTGCCTGGACAGTCTGTTTTTATTACCACAGGTTCATAATTCTGCGTGTCATTTTTGTTTTTATTGGTCTTCTCTAATACTTGATTTCTTTTATAGGATTTATAAATTTTATACTAATTTTTGTTTTGCTGTGTGTGTGTGTGTGTGTGTGTGTGTGTGTGTGTGTGTGTCAGATTGATTGAACCCAGGAGCATTTTACTTCTGAACTACACCCTTAATCCTATTTTTATTTTTAGTTTGAAAGAAGATCTCACTAAATTGCTGGGGGCCTCACTAAATTACTCAGTCTGGCCCTGCAATCCTCCTGTCTCAGCCTCCCAAGCGCTGGGATTCCAAGCATGCATCACCATGCCCAGCTGTGTTGCTTTGTTTTAATTGACACATGGCAATTGTATATATTTATGGGGTCAGTGTGACATTTCAATACATGTACAGAATGTGCAATGATCAGTAATGGTCAGATCAGAGTAACTGGTCTATCCATTACCACAAATATTTATCATCTTGTTGTGTTGGAAATATTCAAAATCATCTCTACTCACTATTTTGAAATGTATATTAATTTTTGTCAACCATAATTACCTTACTGTGTTGTGGAACATTACAAGTTATTTCTCCTATCCAACTGCACTCCCATCTTTCCCACCCTCCCCAGGCTCTGATAACCACCATTCTCCTCTATTCTGAGATCAACTTTTTTACCTTCCACATGTGAAAGCATACAGTATTGTCTTTGCACCTGACTTATTTCACTTAACATAATGCTTACCAGTTCTATCCATGTTTCCACAAATGATGAGACTTCATCTTTTTTGTGGCTGAATAAAATTCTTCTGTGTATAAAGATCATATATTCTTGACCTGTTCACCATTGATGGACAGCTCGGTTGATTCCATGTTCTGGCTCCAATGGAGAGTGCTGCAGTAAGCATTTGAGGGCAGATATCTCCTCTACTTACTGATTTTCTTTCCTAGGATATACCCATTAGTGAGGTTGCTGGGCATTTGGTAGTTGTAGTTTTCACTTATGGAGTGAGCTCCACATTGTTTTTTTTTTTTTTTTTTTGTGGTATTGGTTCCTGGAAGCCCTTCTACCTCCGGGCTACACTCCCAGACCTATTTTTACATTTTTTTATTTGGAAACAGGGTCTCCTAAGCCAGCACACGTGGCTGGCTTCAAACCTACGCAATCCTCCTGTCTCTGCCTCCCAAGCGCGGGGATTACAAGTGTGCCACCACGCCCGGCCACATTGTTTTTTTTGATGGCTGTACTAATTTACATTCTTACCAGTGGTGTGTGAAGGTTTCCTTTCTACTACATCGTTGGTAGCACTTTTTACCATCTTTTATCCTTTTTTTTTTTTTTTAATGTGCCAATTGAAGCCTTTATTAGCTGGCCAGTGGTGGTACCCTCAGTCCAGAAATCTGACTGGAGGGGCATACCCACTGGCCTGAGGTAGGGGTTTATAAGGGAGAAAACCACGAGGGGGTGAGCCATCTATTATGCTAAAATAAGCAAGCAGGTTTACAGAAGCAGAAACTTGCCTTTAGCTGATCAAGGTATGCAAGGTTGTGCTGTTCTGGTCAGGTGCTGGGTGAGGCCTGGGCTCCACCCAAGGTCAGACTTTTGGGAGGAATCCTTTACCACAAATCACAGGAATTTCAGGTGAAGAGATAGGCCATTGTAATTTATAAAGTATGGGCCTATTGAGTATTATTGCCTAAAAAGGGTCAGGCCAGATGGGCTATTGTGATTATAAGTGTGGCCTATTAAGGGCTTTTACCTAAGCAAGAACAGACCTTTCAGGGTATAGATAATGAAGTTTCTAAAATTTAAAACTATATTTTTTCTCCTTTATTTCCAATTTGCCTCTTTTCTACTTTTGCTATTACATTCCCAACTGGTTTTTGTTACTCATAAAACAAATCTTCGGTTTATACCGTATTTTGGTCTTTTATGATGGCCAGATTACTGTATTGAGTTGGAGTACCATTAATCTTATTGCCTGTATGCGCTTTTGTACACACCTGGTCAGACAGTTGATGAGACAAAGTCCAGTGAGCACGATTAGGCTGTTAGGCAGATTACAGGGCCTATAAAGAGCAAAAGATATGGAAGCCATCCATGTAACCCTGTCTACAGAATACCCTGTACTATACCCAACTTACTGGCATAAAAGCAACATTTTTAAGAATAAACAGAATCCCCCCCCCCCTTTTTTTAACTTTCTGACATCTGTCAGGCCAAAAAGAATGGGGATGAAGAAAGTCAATCTTGAGCTACTTCCAGCTGAGAGGGGTTAAAGTGGGACCCTGGCCTAGAGGGTGCGAGGAAGTCACTTGTGGGGGTTTAGATCAGCCAAAGTTTGAGGTATCCAAGGCTGTCCAAGGAGCTCTGGCAGATGTTTATTTGGGATATTGTCTAGAGCATAGAGCATCATCTGGAGCTTGATGGCTTTAACTCTGTTGAAAACAAACTTAGCCACATAATGTAACCATGGGCCAAATATAAGTATGAATAGAATGGCCTCTAGAGGTCTTAAAAGAGATAGGTTTAATAGAAACCTACTGTAAGTCTTTTATCCAACTTGATAATTGAAGGGCCATCATTACGGGGATGAGGCAATATTTCATTTTGACTTTGATTTGCATTTCCCTAATGATTAAAGATGTTGAGATTTTTTTTAATGTATCCATTGGTCATGTGTATTCCTTCTTTTGAGAAATGTCTGTTTAGAGCACTTGCTTATTTTTTTTCTACCAGATTGGTTTTTTTCTCTATTGTTTAAAAATCTTTATAAATTTTGAACATTAATTCTTTGTTGGATGATTCATTAATTTCAAACTATTATTTTGAAAATATTTTCTCTGTTTCTGTAGGTTATCTCTTAACACTGTTGTTTTTTTTTTCTTGTGCAGCTTTCTAGCCATAGTAGAAAACATCAACAGGCTAAGCACAGAGAACAAATAAGATTTTTAAAAACACAGTTGTTATGGTTTGGATTTAGAATGTACCCCTAGACACAAGGCAGCCATGTTGAAAGTAGGGCTATATATGGTCCCTCCTCCCCTGGCTTGCTTTCTCTTGCTTCTGACCTCCATGAAGTGAGTGAGAATGTGAGATATTTCCTCTCTCTCTCTCTCTCTCTCTCTCTCTCTCTCTCTCTCTCTCTCTCTCTCTCTCTCTCTCTTCTCTCTCTCTCTCTCTGTCCTCCCTCCACAGACTTCACCCAGCCTAACACAAACTAAACCCCTGAAATTGCCAAAATTGTGAGCAAATAAATCTTTCTTCCTCTAAGTTGTTGTCGTCAGATGTTTTGGATTATATCAGTGAGAATGCTACCTGATATACTAGATTTTAGTAATAAGACAACTACTACATAGATAAGAAGTTAGAAAAGAATATCTATCATCTCAAAAACTACTTTACATGATTATAGGGTAATTTACTCTGATTACTTTAAGAGATTAACAAAAAGGTGCAAAATGCTTTTAATAGTACTGAAAATATAAATGTTTTAAAAGCAATAGTATTGCTAAACAAGGCATAATAAAAGTAATGGTGTTACCACATAAGGCAATAGACTATTTCTTTTATAATAAACTAAATTACTCTATAATTATGCAAAGTAGCTTTTAAATGATAAAATTTTTCTAGCATTTTATCCCTTTAGTAGTTGCCTTACTACTAAACATGAGTTTTCAAAAATCTTATTTGTGTAGCTTTATGATATTTTCCTTGATGATGTGACTGTATTTTCCTGTTTCAAATATCTTCTTGCTTCTCTTTTGGGTTATCACTTTTTCTGAATTTAATTAAGAGGGAATACCCTGACCACATACGTCTAAATTTCCCAGAAGTTTCTTTGTTTTGTCTTGACTAAATTGGGTTAGAGTGAGCCATTGCTTATACAAAAAAGAAGAGAATGTCCCTACAATTTATCTGTCCTTTTTCTTTTTCTTTTTCTTTTCTTTTTTTTTTTTTTTTTTTTGTGGTACTGGTGGTGGAACCCAGGGGCTTTTCTACCTCTGGGCTATACTCCCAGACCTATTTTATACTTTATTTGGAAACAGGGCTTCACTAAGTTGCTGAGAGCCTCACTTAGTAGCTGAGGCTGGCTTCGAACCTGTGCAAATCTCCTGTCTCAGCTTCCCAAGCACTGGGATTACAAGCATGCATCACCACGCCTGCTGTCCTTCATTTTCATCTCAAGGGAATTTTCCAGTAACTTTTAGAATAATCCCTTGTACCATATTACTGAACCTAAAGGGGTGCAATTACAACGGCCACAGTAAATAGGATAATTTGTCAACAATTAAGAATTCTTAAACCATGGAGGGCTTCACCAACTCTTACCCATTTTGTGACTTTACAAAGTCCTTGGGTGATACGATGGTTTTCAGATTTACAAATAGGAAACTCAGTCTGAGAAGCTCAGTGTGCTGACATTGGTCATCTGACAGCAGACCTTGAGCTCTGGTACCCTAGCTGTAAAGCTTGGAATCTTTCTATTGCAACATTCTGATGCATAAAGGTGATTTGGGGCTTTTAATTAAGTGGAGAATTTTCTCTCTTAGAATCTAGAGCTAATGCTGGGCTAAGCAACATCTTTCTGACCCCCTGAAGTCATGCAGCGTTCCAAGCGGATTGCACTGCTGCTGCGTTGGGTGCTTTGGCGATCAGCAGCCTAGGTACCGCCTAACAAGAGTTAACAGCACAACTGAGTAGTTTATTCCCAAAAATTCGGATGACTTTTGGAACCTGACTTCTTAATTTTTGTTAGTTGGACTATCGAACCACACAGGGCACTGTTATTAACCAGGGGTTATTTTCAGGGTTTGCTGGTGACAAGAACCATTTAATCTTTCACATTTCTTTTCCATCTCGAGCAGCCAATTGTAGGTTGTCAGCATTTCTGTGTCTGATCAATAACTTTTCTTACCTGTGGTGAATAGAGCGTGCTGATCAATGGAAGGACATGACACTGAATTGTAAAATTGTCTACTTTCGAATTGTGTAGAAAGCTGTAATTAGAAGTTAGAGGATAAAGGAGTCATTGTATTTTGATTAGAGAAAATGTAAAAGGCAGCTTACGAATTAGTGACCTGTAAGGAGTGAGTACCGTCTCTGGACGACTTCTTCCTCCCTGTAGACACCCCGGGATTCAATTGCCTTGCTACTAGTGCAGGCTAAAACACTTGCAATCATGTTGACTGGACGTCTCCTTCATCTGTCACAGTCATGCCTGTAAAGTTCTTTGTGTTTGTTTGTTTTTGTTGGGGAGGTACTGGGGATTAAACCAAAGGGCATTCCGTCTCCAAGATACACCCCAACCCTTTTTTAATTTTTTTGTTTTGTTTTGAAGCAGTGTATAAAGAAGTCTTGCTAAGCTGCTGAGGCTGGCCTCAAACCTCTTCTCCTCCTGTCTCAGCCTTCCAACTATTAGAATTACACATGTGCACCATGGCATGTCTGTAGTTTTGATTTTTTTTTAAGTTTCTTCTGGATTTCACTTATCTTTTCCCCTACTGTGCCATATTAGTGAAGGCCCTCACTATGGTACCTGAATCACTGCAAATCGCCTCCTGGTCTTCTGCCCCCCAGTTGTGCCCCTCTTTAGGTCTATTCTCCACACCACTGCTATTTGACTTTCAGAATAGCTATAATACTAAGTGGTTTCCTATAGCCCGTAGGCAGAGATGAATGCTTTGTTAAGGTGGATCATTGCAATCTGGTTCTTGCTGATCTTCAGTCCCTTTTCTTGACATTTTCCCTTGCTCTTCCTCTTTAATGTTAGGTATGATCCATCCTAAATTACTCTTGGTTTCTCAAATATACCAAGTTCCATAAGGTTCAAAGCTTTTTAATAAGTTTTTTTTCCTTTCCCTAAAATATTTTTTTTCTTTTATAGAAATAATTTATCGTTACCTCACAACTATACATCATAGTGAGGTTCCGTGTGTTAAAAACATCCATGTACACAGCTCTTTGTGTGTTTCCCTCCACATCCCGCTGCTCTCCCCTCTTCTCTCCCCACATGAGTCAGTGACATTGGTAATAATACATTCACATATTGCTGTAGTATCATTTGAACTGTTTCCCTCCCAGGCCTTCCTCTTTGCCTCCTTCTCACCCTTAACCCCCTTTGAAATACTCTACCAATCTGTCTTCACATTATTTAAAGTCCCTTTTGTTTCCTATTCTCTCTCTAGCTTCCACAAATGAGAGAAAACATACCACCCTTGACTTCTGAGACTGGCTAACTTCACATAGCACAGTATTGAATGTCTCCCCTTGATCTGCAGCAACTGCTGCTCTGTGTTGCTTTAGGGCTTCTTGCAGGGGCTTTCTTATCCCCAGTCTTAGTTATGTCTGGTACCCTAGCAAACTTTACTTACTTCTATCTTATTACAGTATATATTGTTATTATTTATTCAGTAACTCTTGTCTACTTTGATGTGAGTCCCTTGAGGGCTGGATCATGCCTTTTTTCTGTCTCTAGAAGGTTGTACAATGTTGAGCCTAGGATAGACCTATGATAAATATTTATTAAGTGAATAGCTGAATTTATTTTTATAAAGCCACTGCCTCATGATATCTGTATTTATCTCTGTAAATGTTAATACTTTCCTCAGCCAGTATTCTGCATACAGCTTGCTTGTGTTCTTTCTCTCTAAGATGTCTCCAACTAGACTTCCTCTGGTGTCGTCTAATATAAGAAAGTAAAGTTAAATCATCTTCCCTTTAGAACCCATATCAGAACATCACTGTTCTATGATGAGCCCAGCCTAGACAGTGCACAATCAATGCGTTTGATGATGTATAATTATAAAACTCAGACATTAGCCTCCATCTCCAGGTTCTCTGAGATGCAAATTATACTGATTCACTTTTCTCCTACGTCTTGAGGGATATTTATTGCCCTCCCTAGTATTTTTCTGACTGTTCAAGATTCACCATTATTGTGGGTACTTTCATTTCAATACATTTTTTCCTAATGAGATTTATATCTCATCTAAATATCTCCCCTCAAAGTTCTCCATTTTTATTGCCCTGTTAAATACATTCATATATCTACATATCCAGACATGTAAACATATCAAGGTCTTGTATTTTTTTTTTTTTGGTTCCAGCAGGAATTGCTATGGGAGGAAGTGCTAGAAGTTTTCATCAAAGCAGAAACTAAGCAGATGCAAAAGCATGAAGCCACATTGAAGGACAAAGCACAAGGTTCCTGATTTAGGGACTCTTGAGAACATAGAGGTTGCAATCCTGATAGTAAGGGTGAGTGTAGGGTCAGAATCCTAAAGCAAAAAGAGGCAAGGTGAAAGGTGGCCTTGAGGGGTGGGACCATTGTCTAGAACAAGCTCCAGGCTTCTTGGCTTGAGGTTCCGTGGTCTGGCCTGATGGAGACGCCAGGCAGAGCAGACTCAGTTCACATTACACCGTCTGCCTCTCCTTTGCATGTTCTGCAATCTGTCAATCTTTGTTTTGCTTGTTTATTCTGAGTGGTGGAAGGTTCTGATCTCACTTCTATTTTTGTTTGAAGTATAACTTGGATCTTGAGTTCCATGTGAAGATGTCTCCACCATGACCAGACACAAGGTTCCATGGCTTTTCCTGAGCCTCACTATCCAATATCGACCCTTGCTGAGGCCGTACGAGGCAACAGGGTTCACCGTATAGTCACTGTGGTGTAGACAGTGGTTCTCAGAACTGGCTGGATGGCTTTGCAGAAGGGGAGAACCTTACAAGGACCAACTCTGGGGCGCTGTGCCCAGAGATTCTGATTTGATACACTCAATGGTTTTGAATTGACGGACCAATAGAAATTTATATATAACTCATTCTTTGAGAGTAATATTATTTGAACCTTATGAATATTAAGCTTTTGAAACCAAACACTTAGACACTTAACTATGGAAACCTGAGATGAATAATGAACAAGAAGCTGAGTTAATTATGATTCTTCAAAGTACTAGAGCCTGTAGCGGACATTATAAGTTGGCAGTTTTAGAGACAGGCATGGATGTTATCCCTAATATGGCCAATCTCTGCCTCCTGGTAATTGAAGGGGAGAGTCGGCAATGCACTGTATTCTTGATGGAAGATATTCTGCCTTTTTAATATTGAAAATATGTGTTTTCATATCTAAATAAATGGATATAATTGGACACACAGGGAAAGAACATAAAGCCCCCCTCAGCATCATGTTATTTCATGAGATATAGTATGGATGAGGAGATGGGAGAGATTTGCTTCTACAATTTCAAGAAAAAGGTGTGTTACTTTGTAGAAAAATAGGATTAAAAATTACAGAAAATGCTATTTATTTGAGGCAGAATTCAACTTTTTTTTTCCCCAGAAAAGGTTCTTAACTAGGGCTTGAACTCAGCAGGGTTCTACTACTGAGTTACATCCCCAGCCATTTTTATTTTTTATTTTGAAACAAGGTCTTGCTAAATTACTGCATGCTGGCCTCTAACCTCCTCTCCTCCTGTCTCAGCCTCCCAAGCACTGAGATTATAGCCATGCACCATCATGCCTGGCTTTTTCCTGACTTTTTTTTTTTTTTTTTTTGGTGGTTTTGGGGTTTCTGGAAACCCTTCTACCTCCGGGCTATGCTCCCAGACCTATTTTTATACTTTTTTAAATTTGGAAACAGGGTCTCTTAAGCCAGCGCATCTGGCTTCGAACCTGCATGATCCTCCTGTCTCCGCCTCCCAAGTGCAGGGATTACAAGTGTGCGCCACCACGCCTGGCTTTTCCTGACTTTTTAATGTCTATTGATAACATCCCAGGAACTGAAATTCTTAGATTTTGTTTTTGTTTGTTTGTGGTACTGGGGATTGAACCCAGGAACATTCTACCTCTTAGTTACACCCCCAGCCCTATTTTTTTTCTCTATTTTGAAACAGGGTCTCACTAAGTTGTGGAGGACTTCACTAAGTAGCTGAGGCTGGCTGAGAGCCTGCGATCCTCCTGTCTCAGCCTTCCAAGTACTGGGATTATAAACGTGCACCACTATGCCTAGCTAAATTCTTAGATTTTTTTTTTTAACTGCCTTGCCGGGCATGGTGGCACATGCTTGTAATCCCTGCACTTGGGAGGCTGAGACAGGAGGATGGCACAGGTTCAAAGCCAGCCTCGGCTACTTAGTGAAGCCCTTTGCAATTCAGTGAGACCCTGTCTCAAAATAAAGAAAAAAATAGGGCTAGGGGTGTAACTAAGAGGTAGAATGTTCCTGGGTTCAATCCCCAGTACCACAAACAAACAAAAACAAAATCTAATTCAAAAACAAATTCAAATAAAATATAAAATAGGTCTGGGAGTATAACCTAGGGGTAGAAAGCCCCTGGGTCCCACCCCCAGTACCACACACAAAAAAAAACCGCCATACTGGCTTTACTTTAGAGAAAATCACTACACATAGGACAAATCTGGTCCCACCTTCTTTTGTAAGGCTTCCCAAATTGTGTTTACATGTTGTGTGTGTGTGTGTGTGTGTGTGTGTGTGTGTGTGTGTGTGTGTATGGTACTGGGGATGGAACCCAGGGGCATTCTACCTCCAAGCTACACTCCCAGCCCTATTTTTTATTCTTTATCTTGAAACAGGTTTCACTGAATTGCAAAGGGCCTCACTAAGTAACTGAGGCTGTTCGTGAACCGCGATCCTCCTATCTCAGCCTCCCAAATGCTGGGATTACAAGAGAGCGCCACCACACCCAGCTGTCTTTACATTTTTTAATGGTTGAAAAACTCTAAAGAAGAATAATATTTCATGACATGTGAAAAAAAGATGAAATCCAAGTGTTACTATTTGCAAATTAAGTTTGGCTGAAACATAGCCATGCTCTTTCGTTTACAAATCTCCATGGCTGCTTCTCTGATACAGAGGCAGAGCTGAGTAGTTAGGAGAACTGCAGGTCTGCAAAGCCTCCACTGTTTACTATCTGGCCCCTATTAGGAAAAGTTTGCCAGCTTAGTAGATTGTAAGTTTCTTGAGGAAGTAACTATATATTTTTTTATTTTTTAATTAATTAATTAATTAATTTATTTATTTTGTGGTACTGGGGTTCCTGGAAGCCCTTCTACCCCCGGGCTACACTCACACACACACACATACACACATATATTTTTAAATTTGGAAACAGGGTCTCTTATGCCAGCGTGGCTGGCTTCGAACTTGCGCAATCCTCCTGTCTCCGCCTCCCAAGCATAGGGATTACAAGTGTGCGCCACCACGCCCGGCTTAACTATATATTTTTTAATACTTATTTCTTAAGAAACCACAGCAGAGTACTTAGCACTTAGTAAATGCTCAAGAAAAGTTTGAAGAAAACTACATTCAAGAATAGTCCAGTACAAAGTGACCTGCTTCTTTACCCCGAAGCAGCTTTTATTTGAAAGGTCTCACTACGTATCTTTTTTAACTGAAATTTAACTATCCTCTTGTTTAAGCCAGAACTTCTGAAACCTCACCACCCATCAAAATCACCTAGCCCACCCTCGGTCTCCGATTGAGCAGGCCTGGAAAACACCTGAGAACTGTGTTTCTAAAATGTTCTCAGCTGGTGCTGATGCTGCTGGTCCAGGGCCTGCACTCTGAAAAACACTGAAATAAAGATGCTTCCCAAACCAGAGTGGACATCAGAATCTCCTGGGGATGCATATTAAAAACACAGATACCTAGGCATCACTGCCAGAAACTCTGATATAGTCAGTCAGATCCTAGGAGTCTTTGTTTAACAAGATGACTAAATGTTCCTGGGATTTCGGGTTCGCCACTTGGGGATCCTCTGACATGTAAGCACTGCTCTGCACAGGATGATAGACTCCTGCGTTTGGAAGATATTTTCAAGTTTGCTTATTTAGAGTTCAAAAGTTAAATGATACAGTGGTTAGGTATATTATGCAATGTTATTATCCTGGACTCCACAGATAAATACAAGACAAGGTAAAAAGGACAGTGTTTGTCTCTGAGGATGGTGTTGAGCTAGGAGGCTTGGAAGTGACAAAATTTGCCTCTAGACAATGGATCAGCAGCTGGAAAGTACTGATCCAGTGTGTTTGGTCATATATATATATATATATATATATATATATATATGTATTTTATATATTCATATATATTTTTTAAATTTGGAAACAGGGTCTCTTATGCCAGTGCGGCTGGCTTCGAACCTCTGTGATCCTCCTGTCTCCGCCTCCCTGGCTTTATCCCGTGGGAGCCCAAGTTCACCTGGGCTGCCCTGCTGGACAAGTCAGGGAGGTGCTTCCATAAGAGCAGTATTTCATGGCAATCGTTGACACAACATAGCCCCTGCCCATTCTCCAGGTGGATCTAGGAATGGGAAGAGTACAGAGGAGAGAGCTGGATTTGGAGACAGGCAACCTAGTGCCATGTGGATCCCTGCTGTGGGCTTCCAGGGACCTGGAGCAAATCGCAGCTACCTCCTTTAGATTGTTTCCTTCGCTGCAGAATGAGGAGGCTCCCTGGGAGTGAGACGGTTCTTATATGGAAGCATTTAAAGCAGGAGGACTTGTGCTCACTATGGAATTGCTGATATATCTATTAACAGACAAATGAGATTCATGTCTGAAGTATGGGAGCCTGTGCCCAGTATAGAATATGCAATCAGCGCACAGTTGTTGAATTAACAACAAAGAGAATTCAATGAGAGAGAGAAAACAGGTTAGTTTAAAATGCAAATGTGAAATACTTCATAGAGCAGAAGTTGACTCTAGGTGAGAAAATGAACCGAGGAAGTGCTTTGCAGAAGGGCTCATTATTTTCCATTGCTCAGGTGTGTTGCTCAGATGTATAAACCTACTATTGTCACCTTTATGAATCTGTATCTATTTGTAAGATAACCGTATTAATGCCATATTAGAAAATTCACAGTCTTAATGACATTTCAAGTTCACTTTACATTTATCCAGGTTAAAAAAAATGACCTCATTTAAGCTATATTATTTTCAATGCAAAATAGAAAAAGAGCCCGGTATAACTTTACTTACTGACCTTTCTATGTTCTGCAAAGAGGACCATGTTCTTCTCCATTTCCCACTGGTTGATTCCCCCAGAGCTGAGGGGTTATATACAAGATCTGCACGTGCAGAGCTTCAGCACGTGCCCTCAGCCGCATGTTTGAAGGACAGCAGGTGCTTTTTCAGAAGCATAGAATTTTATAAACTGGCCTCAGCACAAGCAAATCATATGTACTTGAAGTAATTCCATATTGAAGGTATTATTTTAATATAGGTTGATATATTAAAACCCATTAAGTTCATGTTATTTAACTAGCTGTGTGCTGGGGAAACGACCATGTACAGACACAGCCCTGCCCCCATGGGCTTCTGCTTTAGTAGAGAGGACAGGTGGGTTAATAGGCAGGCACAGGGCCGTGTGCTGAGCCTGGAGCTGTGGGACAGCAGCCTGGCCTGGGGAGGAGCTGGGACAGGGGAGGCTCATCAGAGGGAAAGGCCTCTATGCTGGGATCTGAAGGACCAAAGGAGAAGAGATGGAGTTCAAGGACTTGTGAGAAAGGATTCCAGAATACAAGGAGAGCCGATTAGGTGCTGCTTTCAGGAAATGACTGGCCGCAAAGAAGGAAGTGGCAGGTGTATGAAGAGGAACAAGAGATGGGTGCAGCCCCAGGACGCTCCCTCAGCTGAACAAGCAGGAGAAAGGAGGAGCAGGGAAAGGAGGAGGGGTGGCAGGGAATGACACAGGATTACCTGGAGCAGGGTGCCATCCAGCCTGATCCCCAAGGTGCCTGGCATAACTACTTCCTGCCCTGGGCTTCTGTGAGATTCCTCTGTTTATCAGTCAACCCATCTTTAGCTGAATTTGCCTGAAGAAGTCTCTGTGTCTTTGATCTTGAACTCAGTGGTAGACCAACCAGTGAGTCTACTGATGCTTCTTTTAAAAGTCTTGTTTTATTTTGTTTTGCTTGCTTTTTTTATTTAGCACTGAGGATTGAACCCGGGGTGTTCCACCTCTGAGCTATATCCCCAGTCCTTTAATTTTTTGTTTTTAAGCAGGGTCTGGCTAGGTTGCTGGGAGTCTTGCTACATTGCTGACACTATTCTTGAATGTGATCCTTCTGACTTAGCCTTCCAAATAACAGCTGTGCACCACTGTGCCTGGCTGCTTACTCTTTTGATTAAACAGCCAAATGATAGTTTTTACTTCAAGCGTCTATTCTGGGTACACGGGTGTTTGTATCTATTAAATAGAGA
The DNA here is from genome assembly GCF_963383645.1 of Muscardinus avellanarius. Lineage (NCBI taxonomy): Eukaryota > Metazoa > Chordata > Mammalia > Rodentia > Gliridae > Muscardinus > Muscardinus avellanarius. The sequence continues at coordinate 87,275,418 of NC_137797.1, forward strand.
ATGTTAATGTGAATATATGTGTGTCTACACATGTGCATCCATGCACACAAACTTAGTGGTTTTTGGATAGAAGGATGTTTCAATATAATTGACTTCCTTGCAGTCCTATATACTTTATATTTTGTATTTAAAATCTTTCTTTCTTTGAAAGGGGCCTATAGGAATGTTGAATAGAAACCCTGGACTTCCCCCACCTCTGGGCCCACCTTCTGTCTAGACCTCCCCTCCGCTTGCATGGGGCCAAGACTCTTCTGCAGCCTCCTTGCAGGATGAGATGGCCGAGCAGCAACACTTACTGTCCTATCAACTTGATTGGAAATCAGCTGTGGTTTATGATTGCTGGTCCTGTGGTCTGGGATTTTCAACCAGTTTTCGGTCAGCCCGAAACCACTTAGGCAGAATGGTTTAAAACGACTTTGCTTAAATGCACCTCTGCTGTGTCGCACACTTGTCTTTTGCTCCCAGCACTCTTTAAGTGCCGTGATCTGAGCCCTTTGCCTTGAAGTCTACTGACAAGTTTCCAGAACCTTCCATGACTCCACATGAACTTGATCTGTACCTGGCAAACCCTCTTCAGGTGCATTGTAGCAGTATTAACCACCTGACCCCCAGAGTCACTAGGGGACTAAATAGGAGGATCACTATCTTACCATATACTCTTTGGATGTCAGTTGGTTGAAGTCATTGGAATAGAAATTTCCCCAAAATATATATAAAGTGCTAATTTTGTTTTAGTTTCCTCCTCCTCCTCCTCCTCCTCCTCCTCCTCCTCCTCCTCCTTCTCCTCTTCTTCCTCTTTTGTGTTGTACTGAGGATTGAACCAAGGAGCATTCTACCTCTGGGCTGCACTCCAGCCCTATTTTATTGATTTTTAAAACATTTTTTTGTAATTGGGCCTCACGATGTTGCTGAGGGCTTTGCTAGGTTGCTGACACTGGCATCGAGCATGCAATCCTCTGGTCTCAGCCTCCCAGGTACTGAAATTACAAGCATGTGGAACCATGCCCAGTTTTATTTTTTTCTTCTAAAAGTAGAATTGATCAAAGGTAATGGTTATTGATATATGATAATGTCTGTGAGTGGGGTATGAATGAGAGTGTGATTCGAGGTGATGCCAGCCAGCCTTTATGGGGACGTCCAAACTGAGGCTAATGGGTAATCCCGGTTTTATTACAATTGAAATAAATTTCTGTTGTTTTCTAGAAGGAGGAACCCATAGCAAGCTAAAAACTGGAATTTGATTATCCATGTTTGATTTTAAAGTCCAAAGGTGATAAAGAATTAGCCAGAACCGGGCCTTAGTGTTTTGACTCTTGCAGTAACCTGAAGTCCTGAGATAATCAGGAGATAGTCTTTATCCACAAAATCATTTACTCGGGTAGAAATGCAGGAGTTAGGCAGGACTGTGGGTCTCTTCTGGCTCTTCCAGCTAGACCTATATTTCATCTGGTCTGAAGAAATATTCTCAACATATAACATACTGAACAGTGAGCTTCTCTCCAGAATTCCAAACTCAGGTTGCCAGCAACCCCATACAACTGGAATTCCTTTTCCGTTCTGGCAATACACTACCAATTTCCAGTCACCTATGTCACAAACAGTAGTCATCTTTGACAATTTTCCTCTCCTTCCTTCCTTCCTTCCTTCCATCCATCAGAATCCTGGTTTGGCTCTGCTTAGTGACTACTGTGTACACCCTCCTGATCATCATTATTTTGTTCTTTATTAGTAAGTTCCATACTGGATTGATCTTATCTTATTGATCTTATCAGATTTCTCCTCTTCTCTTTGAAATCGCCACAGGAAACCCTAAACACAAGTTATATTGTACCGTCTGGACTAAAAGCTCTCTGTAGCTGGCTACAAATAGCCACCACAGCAGCCTTATTTCACCTATTGAGTGTAAAGTATGAGCTGTACTTTTATTGTTCTCTGGAAATACCATATTTGTTCATAATATGTAGCTATTTTTCAGTGGCCCCTGACACATCTGTCTTTTCCCCACTCTTCCATTTATCTGAATTCTACTTAGATAAGTGACAGATCTGCCCTTATTCCCACATTTTTCATTATCTCTTGCTTCTTGAACTCCATTGACAGTTGTATCAATGACACATAACCCTTTCAGCCATGTGCTGTGAGTGTGTGTGTGTGTGTGTGTGTGTGTGTGTGTGTGTGTGTGTGTTGTGTCATTGTCACCGTTGAGTGTAGGCCTAGGAAGGCAGGTCCAGTTCCATTATTAAATCTTTGTGTATGTGTGTGGCTCTGGAGATTGAACCCTGGGGTGTTCTACCTCTGAGCTGCACCCCCCGACCTATTTCATTTTTTAATTTTGAAACAGGGTCTTGGTAAGTTGTAGAGGGAGGGCCTTGCTAAGTTGCTTAGGCTGGCCCCAAAACTTTGATCATCTGTGTCAGCCTCCCAAGTACTGGGAGTACAGGCATGTGTTGCTGTGCCTGGCTTCCACTACGGAGCTGTGGCTTAATTAAGAGAAGACCAGATAGTAGCTCTTGTTGGTTGGTCCTAGAGAAGGTTGTTGTGAGACTGATGTGCTTGGGTGTTTCTGTTTAGAGAGAGGTTATACCTATTCGCCTGTTGCTAGGGGGATCTGGAAGTTCTGTGAAGCAGCCGTTCTATCTCTGGGGGTAGAACACATTGGCCATGAAGCAATTTGATATTGAAGCTTGTGTTCGTGACAAAGTAGACAGTGTTGTTCCCTACAAAGGAGGCAGTCTTATGAAACAGATGGATTTACTAAGTCTTTTTAGAAACAAGGGGTTTGAATACCATTACAATATCCAATATATCAAAGAATCAGAGAAATGGGGGGGGCACTGGGGATTGAATCCTGGAGCATTCTGCCTCTGAGCTATACCCTGGGCCCTATTTTATATTTTATTTTGAAACAGGGTTTTGTTGAGTGGTTGAGAGACTCTCTAAGTTGATAAGGCTGGCCACAAACACGTGATCCTTCTGTTTCAGCCTCCCCAATGCAGGAAAAACAGGCATTCATTGCCATTCCTGGCAGGACCTTTAAATTTTTTTTGTGTGTGTGTGCTCTGGGGATGGAACCCAGGGGCATTCCACCTCCAAACTACGCCCCCAGCCCTATTTTTAATTCTTTATTTTGAGACAGGGTCTCACTGACTGCAAAGGGTGTCACTAAGTAGCTGAGGCTGTCCATGAACGACGATCCTCCTGTCTCAGCCTCCTGAATGCTGAGATTACAAGCATGCACCATCACGCCCAGCTAGGACCTTTAATTTTGATCATAAACACTGTGATATATAACAAACTATTGTTGTTTGGTATTGTTTTATGTTTTACTTTATGTTTTGCTTATCGCAGGTGCATTTGTATGACATGGAAGTATTTTGGGCTTCTATTATTTCTTCTCTAAAAATGTTTTCTCAAAGGAAAAGAACAGAGATGATTTTCCTTTTGAACTTGATACATTCTGGAATTTTTAAAAATCTTAATTTCTTGATTAAAGGATGATTTGAATTGGAAGGACCAGACAATTAAATTAAGTGCAGGCTGATGAATACCAACTGGCCCACAGTCTCATCTTCTTTTTCCCTTTCATGTATTTTGTTATGAATCTCTACTTTTAGTTGACTAGGCAATGAAAATACATGACTAAATTGTTTAAGCTTAATTCCTGATTTATTTTTGGTGTATAGTCTGTTTGATTGGCAAGATATTTTAATGGCTTTCCTCCCAGTAGTAAGAATTGTACTAGAAAATAGCTTTCTGAGAGAGAAAATGAGAGAGAAAGAGAGAGAGAGAGAGAGAGAGAGAGAGAGAGAGAGAGAGAGAGAGAGAGAGAGAGAGAGAGAGGAGAGGGTGTGTCTTGGCAGACAGAAATTTTAAGCTGATCACTTAGTTTCTGGAATTTTAGCAGAAGTAAACAGGATGATTAGTTTGAAATGTAATTCATAGTCAATGACTTAAAAAATACTTGAGTTGCTGATTACAGCTAGTTCAAATAGACCCCCTAACATGTAACTCACTTTTGGAGTGATTCCAAATGGCTTCTGAATTAATCAGGGTTCTTCAGAGAAATAGAACACTAGTACTGGGGGCGGAGGAAGAGGGAGATGTAAAAGGAGATTCATTGGCTTATTCTGGCAATTGGCTCAGATGATTTCAGGGGCTGAGAAGTCCTTTAATAGGCCAACTGCAAGATGGAGACCTAGGAGAGCCAGGGTTGTCACTCAGCCCCTGTCTTAAGGCCTGAGGACTGGCAGGGGCTGAAGGAGGATGCTGACACAAGCCCTGGAGTCTGAAGGCCCATGAGCTGGATGAAGCACTAATGTCCAAAGGCAGGAGCACGCGTGCCCCAGTTCAGAAAGAGAGAAGGAACTTGCCCTCCCTTGGTTTTGCTGTTGTTGTAATGGGGATTGAATCCAGGGGCTTTCAACCTCAGAGCTATATCCCCAGCCCTTTTTATTTTTTACTTGGAAACAGGGTCTCACTTAATTGCTAAGGGCCTTGCCAAATTGCTGAGGTTAGCTTCGAATCTGAGATTCTCCTGTCTTGGCTTCCAAAGTACTGGAATTATAGGCCTGTGCCACTGTGCCTGGCTCTTCTGTCTTTTTGTTCTATTTAGGCTTATAATGAGTTGCATGATGCCTGGCAACATTGGTAAATATGATCTTATTTACACAGCCTACTGATTCAAGTGCTAATATCTTCCAGAGCAACTCCCACAGAAACATCCAGAAACAATGTTTTCCCGGGTACCTGTGCATCCTTTAGTTGATTCAAGTTGAGCTTTAAAATTAACCATCAGAGTTGCTTTCTGCTTAATTTTTAAAGAACTTCTAAATGTTCCTGGACACAGTGGCACACACCTGCAATCCCAGTAGTTGGGAGGCTGAGACAGGAGGATGGGAGGTTTGAAACCAGTCTCAGTACATTAGCAAGGCCCTCAGAATATAGTAAGAGCCTGTTTCAAAAGGAAAGATAAAATAGGGCTGGGAGGGTAGTTCAGAGGTACAGTGCCCCTGGGTTCAACCCCCAGTTACACAAACAAGCACATTCACGAATAAATATGTTAGCATGATCTCTAAATTATAAGGATTCGTTTTAAAAATCGAACTTTAGTACCATGACCACACCTAAAATTTGAGACTACTCATCAAATATCCAAATCAAATCGAGACTACTCATCAAATATCCAAATCAAACCTCCTTTTTTGCCTCATATAGTTTTTATAGATGTCTATTAAAATCAAGGTGTAAATGAGGATTCTCTCTCTCTCTCTCTCTCTCTCTCTCTCTCTCTCTCTCTCTCTCTCCATCTTTTTTTTTTTAAATGAATTAGACAGTTTTGTTTGAGAGGCAGGGGAAGAGGTGGCCAAGCCTCCCTAACCTTGTGGTTCTGGATCTTGTGCTAGCTCAAGTTGAGGGGTGACGTCTTGGAGTATAGTTTGAAATAGAATGCCCCTGCATTCAATTCCCGATACCAAAAAAAGAGTTACTTCTCTTTAAATTATACTTTTTCTTCTTTCTGATTTTTTGGCCTTGTGATATTGTATGAATTTTTCTACGATCCAGATTTTGTTAGTTCTACCCCCATGGCTTTATTTAGCATGGTGCTCTGTCTTTTGCGTTTCTTGAATAATCTGATAATAGATCAAATTCTGGTTTGAAGTTTTGCTGTTGTTGTTTGCAAGACTCTTCCTAGGTACTGTTCTGACCGATGGACTCCAGGTCCTTCACTCCTCCAATGGGGACTCTTCACAGTGATTCTCAAGGGAGTTCTAGGCCCTTCCATCTTGGAATAGGGCTGCATCCCTGGTCCACGATGTTCTGAGGCTCCAAACTTCTCCTACTATTGGTTTTTTTCAGCCCTTTGGAATGCAGAAAGACACTTGGGACTATGTAAATAGTTTTAAAAAGGGCATTTGTCCAAGTGGCTTCTAAGTAAGCCATTTGGATAAATGCCCTTTTATAATATACATGTCCTCTGGGCTCTGGTCCTATAGAGAACCTTAACTAACACACTGAGTATTTTTTCCTGATTGTCTAATTTTTTAACTAAACATTTGACTTAATGTAATGATAAATAACATAATTTAAGTACTACAATAAACAAATACAAAGGAAGCAAAATTAGGGATAAATTAAGAACTAAGATTTGAATACAAAGCACAATATGTATTTCTGAAAAGTTTTGCAAAGTACTTAGAACATCCTTACCTAAAAAGAGCCCCTATATACATATTTCTGTAAATCAATTTTTAAATGGGCCTTACAAATGACATAAAAGCTATGTTCTAACAAACTTTGGCATACAAATTAGTTATATGACCCAAAGCTTAAGTGTTACTTTCTCAGTACTGCAGACTGGACCAACTTACTTAAAATGCATTTGTGTCCTTCCTCCCCCTTGTTTCATCTCTGTTTCACTGCCTTGTGTCTTCCACAACAGCTGTCAGTTTTGAAATACCATGTACTGTGTCTGTATGTTACCTCTTTCTGCCTCCTTCAGCCAGAACATAAGCTCTCTGAGTCAGAGCTTGTGTCTATTTTATTTACTGCAGAATCTCTGACCTCCAGAATACCACTTCACAAGCATTCACTGTGCCTTAATAAAAGCATTAGAAGCAAATCAGTTATTTTAGCCAGTTGATGTTTTTTAATGTTACTCATGATTGAACTTAGGGTATTCTATTTCTAAGCTACACTGCCAGTACTTTTTATTTTGAAATAGGGTCTCACTAAGTTGCTGAGGTTGGCCTGGAACCTGTGACTCTCCCCTATCTGCCTCCCAAGTTCTGAGATTACAGCTGTGTGCCACCATGCCTGGCCAATTGGATTTTGATAGCCAGATCTTTCCATTTTCATGTCAACTAAATATAACCTAAAAAGCAGTGCACCGGAATTACCTAGAGAACTTGTTGGTGTGCAGATTATTGGGCACTGCCTTCAAGTTTCCACTTCTGTAACTCTGGAGCCAGGCCTGAGAATATGCATCTCTAAGTTCCCAGATCCTGCTGACCTAATGTTGGAGGAACCACACTTTGAAAAACACTGCTTTCCAGAAACCCAAACTCAATGGTATCATGAAATGTTAAGGATGAATGTGAATTTTTCATATGTGGCCTTAACTCAGGGATTTGCACATCTGTTATCATTATTCTGCAGGAGCAAATGCAGTAGAGTCTGGACTGGCATGATGTTCCCTTGGCTTCCAACTAGGGAAGGAGTGCGGATGGTCTCCACAGTCAACACCTTATTCACTTGTGCTAAATGTGGACTTCGGCAAGGGCAGGCTAATTGCTGGCACACCCAGGCCCTCTCAAAGTGGCCTTGTTAACATGGTGGATAAATGGAAATTTCCTCCTGGAAAAATGGTAAGGCTTTTTCTTCTCTCTCTCTCTCTCTCTCTCTCTCTCTCTCTCTCTCTCTCTCTCTCTTATTTTTTTGAATCTTTTAAAAGAGTTTCAAATACATCATAAAAAAAAGAGTAAAGCATTCTAGTTATTGAGATGGTAGTCTTTAGACCTTCTATGGTGACCTTCATCCTGAAAATCCTTTGCAAACGTTAATGAAGCCTTAGCAATCCTTGGAGGCCGTTTATTCTCTTACATTTTGTTCTTTCAGAGGCTGGAGACAGAGGTTTGGCTTCTGTCACATGTTTTTGTGGCCTGCCCTCTTTCTTGGTCTATTTATATGCTGTAAAGAGATGGGAATCAGGCCTTTAAAGTCAAATTCTCCTGCAAGTTAGTAACTTCTTACAGCAGTTTGCCTCCTGCCTCCATCTTTATCTGACAATCCTGCTTTCCATGTGCAATGATTAGTTGCTAAGGCAATGATCTTAAGGGCACTGACTGTCTCATCTAGTCAGGGTGAGCTTAGGGGAAAAGGGACGTCCTGCTGAATGGATAGTCTTCTGTGAGGGAACAAGAAATGAGATGGACACACCATTGGCAGAAAATAAACCCAACTCTGTGGACTTATTCAATTTTAAATATTGTGCTCACTGTTTTAAGGCTATTGGGTTAAAGTTATTTTGTAACCTCTTGTCCTTATATTCTGAGAGCAGAGATGTTCATTACCAGAAAGCATATCGTTTATTGAATAAGAAAGCACACACATAGACTCCTGAGGGTCAAGCAAAAGACATACTTTATTCATAATCCTACCATGACTGATAAGGGTAGTCTCTCTTACCGTCTTCCTTTCTCATTTTCTTAATATTTGTTGAGTGTCTACTGTGAGCTGGGCACTTGTTTAGTTGTTAAGACCACAGCAGTGAATGTGCAACAGGAACTATACTTTGCCTGCAAATGTCCAATGGCTTAAAGCAGGATTTAAAAACCCCCATCTCTGCCTGCATTCTGCATCTGTCTCCTCTGCCCCGAGTCACTTTGATTTCAGGAGCATCAGTAAACATCTTCTGTTGAGTTGAAATTACCTCTACTACTTTTTCCCACTCCTTTGTTCTTTTTTTTTCTTCTTCTTTTTTCTTGGTACTAGAGATTGAACTCTGGGACATTCTGCCTCCAAGTTACACCCCAGCTCTATTTTATTTTTTATTTTGAAACAGAGTTTTGAAAAATTCCTGAGGGTCTTGCTAAGTTCCTAAGGCTGGCCTTGAACTGGCAATTCTCCTGTCTCAGCCTCCCAAGTACTGGGATTACTGGCATGTGCCACCATGCTCAGCATACAATAGCAACTTTCTTAACCCAGGCAAGGCCTCACCTAACCAGTCCTGAAGTAAGGATAGACACGACCACACCTGACTGAGGTCACCTGCTTCGGCAGCTCTGGAAATCCCCAAACTTTGCTTTCATTTCCCTTTTATGAACCACAGTGTCATTACTACCTCCTCAAAGACAGGGCTAAGAACATAGTTTCTCTTCTTTTTCCTGTATAGCTACATAGGTTTTCAATATTAATTTTTCATTTGTGGTTTGGGGCAAGTGGCTGGTTCTGATTTACTAGGCTGTTTCAGTCCATATTCTCTCCACATGACCCAAATACCTGACATGCAAAACATGGATGAAGAAGGGTTTATTTGCTCACAGATTTATTATATATCATTCTTGGGTCAATTTCCAACCAGGAGCTTATGCTCTGCATGGGTCCTTAGGGCATAATGACCAGGAACAGAAAGATCAAAGGGTCAGAGAGACAAACTGCAACTGCTTAGGCTGCGGCACACACACTGCATCTGGCCGCACTCTCAGAGCTTCATCCCCTCCAGCCCTGTTCCAGCTCCAAACATAGCTGCTCTGTCCACCACATGAGGTCTGGGGGACATTTTAAATCCAAACTATAACTATAATAGGACCCCAGAACTAAGCCTCTGGCCTATAATTATAGTAACAAACAGAACAAAGTTTCTAGCCTCAAAAATTTAGATTATAATAGAAGGAAATAATTAACAAACTGCATATCACAATTAAGTGCTGGTAAATGTTGAGTCAAGACAGGGGTCTCAAGTAAGAAGAAGACACTTGTTTCAGGTCCAGAAGGTGGTGAGGTAGTGTACTACTTGGTTATTTGAGGGAAGAGTTGATATATTCAAGGAGCAACTGGGAATCTTGTGCAGTGGCTTACATCTGTAATCCTGGTACTTGGGATACTCAGACAAGAGGATCACAGGTTCAAGGCCAGGCTCAATAACTTGTCAGAACCCTCAGCAACCTAGTGAGATTCACTGTCAAAATAAAACATAAAAAGGGCTAGGGTGTAGCTCAGAGGTAGAATGCTCCTAACAGCAGCAGCAGCAGCAGCAGCGACAGGAAGTGATGAGCAGAAGAGATTCAGGGGTACAGGCACTAAAATAACACAGATAAATACAGGAGTGTATAGAAAAATACAGATGAGGTCGCCTCAGTTTTATATGTTTGGACATCATAAGATATCCATGATCGAATAGAAGAACTTTTTAAAGTAATTACAGATTGAATCTAGGGGATTGCTTCTAGATTGTTTTTTCATAGTATTAAAAATGCAAAACCTCAAATTTAGCTTCTCATTTGTCACAAAATAACTCATATTGTGCCTCTAGGCATCATACCCCTTAATGCAGATCACAGTTAGAATTTGTATGCTCAGCTCTGCCCATTCTGTGCTTTTCTACCATAGCTTCCTACTATTTCTGTTCTACATATACTAAGACTGAATCTGAGCACATATTACATCATATATACAGTAATTTAGGAATTTAATTTGGGGTTGAATCCTTTGTTAGCAATAAATTTTAAAATGAACTAATTTGCCATTGACCACTGTGATTAGAAAACTTTCCCATTGAAATGTATACACAGTAGAGATAAAAGGAATTAAAGCTCTAAAGGCTGATCACTCCATTTCCTTCTATGAATAGTTAATGTTTATACCCCAGGAGGACCATAATCTGAACACAGACTAGGATTTTCCTTTATGACTCTTGTAGATTTAAACTGGGTGAGGCATGTTGTTTTGCAATTAATAGTGACACAAATCAGGAAAATAGCTAGTCTAATTTTGATTGTCTGGGAGAATTAATGTTATTGGATCTATTTTTTATAGCTCACTACTTCCCATTTCTTCTAATGTGGTTTTGCTGCATAACAAGAAACTTCGTTTAAATTTATTTGTGAGTAATTTATTTGGTATTAGTTTTTTATTACTATCTCACAGGCTGTCTTGAGGTTTGGGGGCTTTTTTATTAAGCATTTTACAATCTCGTGGCATACTTGTAAATGGAAAACCTTGGATGGGTTTAATGAGAGGTGAGAAGACTTGACTTGCTTGATAATGATCCAAACCATGGCATTGCCTTTGCTCATTGTATAAGGCAGCAGCATCTCCTTTGGGAAGGTGATTTGAAGGCTTTTCCTCTCCTACAGGTAAAAGTGACATTTTGCCCTAAACCAACCATCCACCCAACCATACATTCATCTTCTCTCACCTCATTCTTTTCATAACCAACATGAATCAAGGGCCATAGCTCTGAAACTTGGAAAGCAAGCCAACTTTTTAGGTCCACATAGGAATGAAGCTGTATCCAACCAATGGAGCTGATGTAAAAGTGAAAGTAGAAGAGAGGTTAACAAAGAAGAAACTTATTTTACTTGCCAACCAATGGCTTATGTGTTAACTTTCCATTTCATTACATTCTCCTATTTAGCAGCTATGACAGTAGCTAACTTATTCCTCACTTAGGCAAGTCACTTCATTCATCTTAAGGATCTCCTTTCAGGCCCGTTTTCAGACCTGCTCCTGATTTGTCTCCATTACCATCTATGTCTTCCTCCCAGTAATCTTTTCTTGAAAAGAAAAGACACCTGACCAACATACAGAGATCATCAGACAAACCTCTCTCAATACACACCTGGATGAACATATACACATGTATTAAGTAATGCAATGAAATTATTTACCTTTGTATTTATATACACATCTAATTGCAAACTGGATTTGGAGAAGATTAGAAGATTATCTACATAACAATAAAACATATTATTGTGCATCCAAAAGACATGCAGAATGAAATTGTTCATGCTTGCTGTTGTCAAGAAGACACCTTAAGCTAGATGCGATGGCACACATATGTAATCCCAGTGTGTGGGAGGCTGAGACAGGAGGATTGCAGGTTCACGGCCAGACTCAGTAACTTAGCAAGACCCTGTTTCAAAAAAAATCATAGGGCTGGGTTGGGGGTATAACTCAGAGGTTGAATGCTCCTGGGTTCAATCCCCCAGTACCATAAACAAAACAAACACTAAACAGGGTCTCTTAAACCAGCGAGGCTGGCTTCAAATCTGCGTGATCCTCCTGTCTCCACCTCCCAAGTGCAGGCATATTAAAGGTTTATAAGTCTTTATGACATATAGGTTACTTTACAATACATCTAAATTCCAGGAAAAGCTATTGTAAAACCTGATAGAATAAATATCATACTTGAAGCAAAAAAGTCTCACTCAGAGAAAGAGGATACATACATTTTATAGTGATAATTCCATAACAAACCTTTTATAGTGACAGTTCAATTTATCTCCCTTCTCTAGACTGCATTTCTCTTCAAGTCTCTCACTATCCTAGAACCAAACTTTTAATTTTGTTAGAAATTTTTAACTTATTAGTTTAACAAAGTTATTTTCATGCTACTGTATGTAGAGCTTTTCTAGTTTGTATGCCACCCATGCTGGTATGTTTGGCCATGAGACTACCACAGTCAGGTAGAAGCCTTGTCGTGGTCAGTTTATTCACGACTGCCATTGCTTTGGTCACAGTTTGTTCAGACTAGTTTTCAGTGAGACCTTTCAGTTTCATACTTAGCCAGTTCTCTGTTGGTTTGTCCACCTGGTCCAAATTCAGGCGATGTCTCCACTTGCCAACCTGTCATTTATGTGATAACTTTGTACTACTTCGTTGACATTTTCCTGTTCAGTAGCTATGACAGATTGCAAAGCTGAGATTATCTTAAGTCATTTTTCTGGATCTGTTTGACTTACTGTTGGAAAATACAGAAGGCAAATTTGCACCAAATCTTAAAAGAGAACATATTTGAAGATCTAATTCCATTGTGTCATTCCTGATATGGTTTAGGTCATTGCTTCGAAGTGTGACCCAGATTTCACTATTTTTTCCTTTGGTGGTTTCACTTTAAATTCATGACCACAGAGTTCAGAGTTCAATTGGGTCATCTGTACTGCCATGGTATCTTGTGCCATTACTCTGGTTTATTCAGTCTCCCTTTTTCTTAGCCAAGTATTTCATACCTTCTCTCCCTGTAATGCCTAAAACATTTTACTTATTTGATAATTTGGCTTTCTTAGCAAATAATTTTGCTTTCTTTTTCAATGAAAAATATAAAGAATAAGAATTGGACATTCATATCCTCATCACCACTTCTCCCCAGTTACCTTCATCTGGACCATACTCTCTCTTTTCCTGTTGTGATTGAGAGCTTATTCTCTTTCACTCAAATGTCACGTATGATCACTTTTCTTGTACTTTTTTTTTTTTCTGGTGGTACTGGGGATGGAACCCTTCTACCTCTGGGCTACACTCCCAGACCTATTTTTATATTTTTATTTGGAAATAGGGTCTCTTAAACCAGCAAGGCTAGCTTCAAACCTGTGCGATCATCCTGTCTCCACCTCCCAAGGTGCACCACCATGCCCGGCACTTTTCTTGTACTTTAATGAATCATTGCAATTAGCATACAAATGTGTTGACATACTTATTACAGCCCTTGTTTGACCTCACATTGATCTTCAGCTACCATCTAATTTTTTTTTTCAGAAAAACCTCAGAATCATTATATATATACATTGCCTTTATACCCATCATTTCTTTCCCTCTTGAGTGTTTTACAGGTAGGCTTCTGTTTGACCATTCCATGAAAGAAACCTTACTGAGATGACTAACAATCTCCTTTTCAAGCTCAGTGGCCAATCTCCTTTTCAATTCTCAGTGTCATCTTGACCCATCAGCATAATTTGTTCTTCCTCTTTGAGGCACTTTTCCCCCTTGTCTTACTCTGTGTGTGTGTGTGTGTGTGTGTGTGTGTGTGTGTGTGTGTTAACTAGGGATTGAACCCAGGGGCTTTCCACCCCTGACCTCTACACCCCAACCTATTTTATTATTTTATTTTATTTTGTAACAAACTCTTGATAAATTGTTGAGGGTCCCACCAGGTTGCTGAGGCTGGCCTTGAACATGCAATCCTTCTATGTCAGGCTCCCAAGTACTGGGATTGCAAAAGTGCACCACCACACCTGGCTTCCCTTGTCCTACTCTTTATTTAGGTTCCCTATTGCCTCACTGGATACCTGTCCTTAGTAACCTCCTTATTTCCCCGATTTCTAAATGTTGGTGGCACCTCAGAGCTCGTTTATGGACTTCTAAATTCCTCTAATGTCCCTGTGAGAACCTCATGTAGTCTCCTGGCTCTAAGTATTATCTATACAGTATCAACTTAACAGTTATGTCTTCATCCTGGCTTCCTGTCCAAACTCCTGACTCATATCCAACTGTCTATATTAAATCTCCTATTGGCTATCTCAGATTTAGTACATCCAGGACTGAACTTCTCATTTCCATCACCCCAATCTGCACTTTTTGAAATCTTTCCTATCTAGAAATTACCAAGACTATTGTTCCATTTTTTTTCAGGCCAAAAATCTTTGATTTCCATAAACTCTTGGTGTTCTTACTTAATACATGCAATCTATCATACATCTTTTTTAAAATTTTTTATTGGTGCACAGAATTAATACATCATAGTGGGATACAAACTTTTGTAGACATACATGCACACATCACCCAGTCAGCCCCCACCCAATCCCCACCCCATTCTCTCCCCATCCCTCCTTCCCATGCTTGGCTTAGTGGTTGACATCTAGTATTATAGCAATTTATCCAAAATTAAAAATTATAATCTCACATAACAGTTTCATTTGTCTGATACCAAGCTTTTGATGACTTAAAGATAACATTTCAATATTTCTTTTTGCTTTCTTTCTTACCAAAGAATTTTTTTTCTATTTTTTAGGTGAAACTATCATATATTTATATATTTATTTTTCAGAAAAAAAATCTATCCTAATATGGAATATGGATTCTAGATACCCAAAACAATCTTGAAAAAGAACAAAGCTAGAAGATATATATTTTCTGATTTCAAACCATATAAAGCTACAATAATTGAAACAGTGTAGTACTATTCTAAAGGCAGATGTATAAACCATTGGAGTTAAATAAAAGCCTAGAGATAAATTCTTCCCTATATTGTCAAGTTATTTTTGACAAGGTTTCCACGAACATTTGGTGGTGGAAATAATAATCTTTTAACTAAATATTGTTGAAAAATAATACTTACATGGAAAAGAATAAAATTGGACCCTTACCTAATCCCATATATAAGTATTAACTCAAAATAGATAAAAGACCTAAATATAAATCTTAAGACTATAAACTTTTAGAAGAAAATCTGGGTCATAAAACCTCACAACATTGAAATTGGCAGTGATTTCTTGGATATGATTTCAATGGCACAGGCAACAGAAGAGTATACAAACTCCCTAAAAAATAAAAAAAATATTGTATATCCAAAGACAATGTAAACAGAGTTAACAGTTACTAATAGAATGGGATAAAATATTTCCAAATGCTATATCTGAAGGTATATTAATATTCCAACTAGAAATCCTAAAAATTAACAACAATAAAGGCAAACAATACAATTTAGAGATAGGTAAAAGACTAACATAAATGATGAATCTCTACAGATAACCAATCTTAGTTGTCTGTTGGATGGAAAATCTTGTTTCTCTGGTTCTGGTGTGTGTTACCTATTTCTTCTTTGTAGTTAATCTCTTTGAGTATTTTCTCTAGTGCTGGTTTTGAAGACATAAATTCCTTCAGTTTCTGTTTGTCATGGAAGCTTCTTATTTTTCCATCTAATTTGATAGAAAGTTTTGCTGGGTAGGAAATTTTTGGCTGGAAGTTGTTTTCTTTCAGAGTTTGGAATATGTTACTCCAAGCCCTTCTGGCTCTCATGACTTGGTTTGGGAAGTCTGGAGTGATTCTAATTTGTTTGCTTCTGAATGTCACTTGGCCCTTTGTTTTTGTTGCCTTTAAGATTCTCTGCTTGGCTTCCACATTGGTCATTTTGACAATTATGTGGCATAGGGATCCTCTTCTCCGATCCTGTCTAAAGGGATTTCTATAAGTTTCCTGGACCTGTGTATCAACCTCTTGCTCTATGTTTGGAAATTTTTCTGCTATTACTTCCTTGAAGAGATTGTTGATCCCTTTGGTTTCACCTTCTTTTCCCTCCTCTATTCCAATTATTGTTAGGTTAGCTCTCTTAAAATGGGCCCACATTTCTTCAATGTCAGATTCCTGCTGTCAGATATTTTTTTCTAGATTAGAAACCATGCGTTCATTTTTGGAATGATCATCTTCTAAGAGCGAGATTCTATTCTCCATGTGGTCTAATCAGTTGTTTGTGCTTTGAATTGAGGCCTTTACTTCATTAATTGCATCCTTTATCTCTTTTTGGCTCTCTCTGAGTTCTTTTCGAAGCACCTCAATTATTTCTACAGTTATTTTCCTGATTTGATCTTCTAGAAATCTCTGATTTTCTGTTTTATCGGGTTCTGATGTTGTGGGGTTGTGGGCATTCATTGCTCCAGTGTTATTCCTCTTTCCCATGATTTCGGAAGTTTGTGCTTTCCTTGGGTTCTTCCCTGGGTCACTACGGCTTCACTTAAGGTGCTCTGGATCTCGAGTCTGTAGTATCTCAGACCCCACTACTCCTTTACTGGGTTGTATCACAGAGTCTCCGACCCAGGGAGTCGATAGAGGCTGCTTTAGACCATGGGGGGTGCCAGGTTGCACGTTCTCCTATGGTGTGATATCTCTGCCACCGCCCCTCCCCCACTGGGGCAAGTCCCAGGGAGTACAGTACTGGGATTTCTCCTCTGTGGCCCGCAATTTGACTCACTGTTCTTGAATACGCAGATGTAGCTGTACTGGACTCGGTGAATTCGCTGCTGCTGCTGCCAGTGGCAATATGGCGCTGCTGCTGCGCCCTCGGCCGTGAGGCTGGTGTATTTCTTCTTGGTTTTGAGTTCCACTCTGAGTCCCTGCAGCGTGTGCTGAGCTCAGCCACTGGGAGCTTTAGATGCTTTCTGCGCTGAAAAATCCCACCTGGCTGTTCTACAGCGGCTCACCTCGGCTTGCTGTAGCCATCCGGTGAACTCACCGATGCCGCCGGCAGTATGGCGCTGCTGCCGCGTCCTCGGGCGTGAGGCCGGTGTATCTCCTCTGTGGCTCTGAGCTCTGTTCTCAGTCCGCTTTCTCTCTGGAGCCTGGTGATTTTTTTGTTTCTCTGGTGATGGTGTTTTCTGGCTATGAAAGGCGCTGATTTTGTGGTAATGGAGATTGGTTTTTAGCGGGGCTCTTAAGCCCTGCTTTTCTCGGTCGCCATCTTTCCTATCATACATCTTGTTGGCTCTTTCTTTTTTAAATATTCAGTCTTTCAACCTCCATCACTACGTCCCTAATTTACTATTATCTCTTGCCTGAGACAGTTTCCTAAAACAATTCATCTGTTTACATTCAATATCCATCATAAGAGTTTCTTCAAATCCTAACCAGTATTTACTTGCGTTAGTCATTTTTGTTTTAGCCAGTCTAGTGGGTACCAAGTGGTATCTTCTTCTTGTTATTTTAATTTTAATTTTCACTATCTTTAATAACACTGAGCAATTTGACCATCATGTTTAATTGCAATTTGTCCTTGCCCAATAGGGCCTCCAGATCCCTTTGTCATATTTTTTATATTTATTACCTTCTAACATGATATAAATTTTACTTGTATTTATTACATATTTTCTGACTTCCTGATAATCTGTTTTCCCAACTAGAATTTTGTCAGGGAATGTTTCTCTGTCTTGCTTGTTGATGTATCACAGGGAGCCTAAAGAAGAACCTGGCATTTATTTAGTATTGCATGCATGTTAGTTGGAAGAAATGAATGATCAGAGGCCCTTTACTAATAGAAGTACCATGGCTGGGAGTGGGAAAACTTATGAGGATTCACATGAAAGAAGTGAGGTGGGAGGGCTTTGTCCATTAACACCTTGATTATCCATCTTCTCCTTATACTCTCTGTGTTTCTCACAGGCAGAAGCCAGTGTCTGAGCAGCATGATGGTTGCAGTTAGCAACTACACCTATGGCTGTATGTGCTGAGCTCTAATAGTGATCCTCTCTTGGAGAACTTAACACAAATGAAAAAGTACTATAACCCTGGAAAGGGATTTAAGTAAAACAGAGCATCTTTCACAGGGATGTGCATATGCAGGACAGTGCCTCTGCCGGGGAAAAATTAAAAGTGTTGACAATAAATGAAATACTAGATATTCTGCTGAGTGTGGCAAATAGAGGTCAAATAAGAACTACTAGCTAAGCAAGACTAGCCAGTCTCAAAGAGCAAATAGTTGTATGTTTTATCTCATTTGTGGAAGCCAGGTAGAATCGGGGAAACAAATGAGACCTCAGATAAAGGAGCCGACTCCAGTGGAGTGATAGAGGGGGCTTAGGGGAAGCAGGAGGGGGATAGAGATGTAAAGAAGATAACAACTGGAATTACCAATGCCACTCTCTATGACATGTATGGGGGAGGGGAGGGAGAAGGTGGGCTCTGCAGAGAAGCACACCAAGTGCGGTGTGCCTGTGTATTCTTATCACTCTGTACCTCAGTATGATGTACACGATGCACAATGCACCCATAAAAAGTTTGTGTGCATGTACAATCTAAACATGTCAACTTCCATTGAGGTATTGCCATGGACACTTTGTTCGCTGTTGATCCATATTCCCTAGCAGAGGGCTCAGGATCCTTCACATCCTGGCCTCAGTCATGTCTCCAGTTTCAGTTCTTACTGGTTCCCTTCATTTGTCCAAACTTCTAGCAAAGTTTGGGCAAACCGGAGTAAAGCTCCCTGTTGCAGGCTCTTCATTATACAGACTTTTCATGTCAGGTCTGTTTGTCTTCTTTCTGGCTCCATTGGCATAAACTTTTCCCAGTTTCCACTACACATTTACACACATGCAAACACTTCCACACTTCTGTATTTATAAAAATTCCACTGACTTTGCAAGACCTGATTCAAGTGTCACTTCTCCATCCAACATTCTTCCATGACTTAAGAGGAATGGATTCCTTCTCTTCCTATCCTATTAGGATATTTAGCAGAATCCTATTGGGAGTTTAGTGTTGTTTATGCATACGCCCATCAAATATCAAGTCTGAGCCCAGGAGTGCAGTCATATTCATATTTTTGCTCAAAAGTTTCCCGTTATTTGCATATAGCAAATGATATGGGATGTTTATTGAATTAAAATAAAATAAATTTAAAAAGAAAATAATGATTCTTATTGCCTTATATCTAGAAGATGTTGAATAGATTTTTAAAAATTTAACCACAATGATAAAGAGATACATTTTTATATATAGTAATTTCCATCTTAGGCACATTTGCACAAATTCAACTATACTAGATCAGTTTTTTTTAATGAAAAAGAAAGAAAGAAAGAAAGAAAGAAAGAAAGAAAGAAAGAAAGAGAGAAAGAAAGAAAGAGAAAGAACGATGTAAATAATGTGGGTAAATTTCTTGTAATTGCCCTCGGTGAGCCAGGGGAGTCCCAGAGGAGAGCAGGAAAAGAGAGATGTAGATTGGTCCTTCTCATAGAGGTTTCAGTTTCTGTGCGTCCTCATGGTGTGAGCATCTTGCTGTGGTGAATGAGATTCTAGTGCTTAAAGATACGCATTTTTATGCAACATGGCCTCTGAGAAGAAGAAAGCCAACTACTTTATTTGGTACAGCCATCTGCCTCAATCTGGAAGGCAAGCTATTTCTTTTGGGCATCTGTGGAGATGATAGGTCCCCTCCACCATCAGCCCTTTTTCTAATGGGCTTTCAAGAGTAATTTTGATGCTACATGATATTTTTGTCTTTTGCTGACTTTTGAACTCAATTCCCACACACGGTATCATTCCACAGTTCTCTGTAAGCACCAAGTATAGGTGCAATTTCTAGTAACATATCTAAAGTTATGGTCTGGCTCAGAGAAAGTCTAATCCTATGTGATCTCACTATATGTGGAATCTAAGAAAGTTGATCTCAGAAACAGAGTAGAAAGGTGGTTAGGAGAGGAAAGGTGGGAGGAAGGGGCAGGATGTGAACAGGTAAGGTGTTGGTCAAAAGGCATTTAAAAGGCAGAAAGAATAAGTTTCAGTGATACATTGCACTGAATGATGACCACAGTTAATAACAATATATTGTATATCTTAAAATTGCTAAAATAGATTCTTAATGTTATCACCACCAAAAATGATGAATTAGTGAAGTGATAGATGGCTGTGTTAATTAACTTGACCTACTCTCACTATGATATATGCATAAATCAGTTTCACATTGTACTCCATAAATACACACAATTATTACTTGTCAACTAGAAATAAAAAAAATTTAAAAAATGGAATGTAAGAAGATGATTCCAAGCAGAGTGATAAATATAGTGAACACTTGTGGAAAATGAATATATAAGAAATACTTGATTGTTGCACTCATGGTGAAGAAGGTAGACGGATGTCCTAATAAAAGGTCTCTCAATGAATAGTTATTTCTTACACAGAAAATGGTAAGCAGCTGTTCTTCTTCACTGAGAACAAAACAGCAGGGAATGTTTAAAACATAGCATGAAAGATTTTATCTCAGATACAGAAAAGATTTTTCCATTTGCCAGACACTGAGATGACTTCTTGAGAGAAGTTATGGAATCCCCAAATGTGGGCACTTTTCTTTCTAGCCTCATTCTCTCTGGAATAGTATATGTCAACATTTTTCAAAGTATGTTCTAGCATTTTATGGACTGATAAGGGAAGTTTCTCAAAATAAAGATTCTGGCCAGGGCGTGGTGGAGCACGCTTGTAATCCCCATGCTTGGGAGGCGGAGACAGGAGGATCGCGCAGGTTCGAAGCCAGCCGCACTGGCTTAAGAGACCCTGTTTCCAAATAAAAATATAAAATAGGTCTGAGAATGTAGCCCAGAGGTAGAAAGGCTTTCAGGAACCCCAGTACCAGCACCAAAAAATAAAAAAAAAAGCCGAGCGCGGTGGCGCACGCTTGTAATCCCTGTGCTTGGGAGGCTGAGACAGGAGGATCGTGCAGGTTCAAAGCCAGCCTCAGCTGATTTAAGAGACCCTGTTTCCAAATAAAATATAAAATAGGTCTGGGAGTATAGCCCAGAGGTAGAGGGCCTCTGGGTTCCATCCCCAGTACCACCAAAAAAAAAAAAAAAACCCAAACACACACACACACACACACACACACACACCAAAAAAATAAAGACTGTTGTCAAATACATTTCAGAACCACTGGGTTTCACAAGGCTACACAGATTTCTTTACCCCAGTGTCACAGGGCTTCCCAAGCTCTAAGCTTGAGAGTTCCTGATGGAGGCAGGGCATGGATAATGAAACCATTTCTGAATTGTATTTTTTGGTAAAACTGGGCATTGAACCCAGGTACATTATACTACAGAGCTACATCCCCAGCCCTTTTGCTTTTTTATCTAGAAACAAGGTCTTGCTAAATTGCCCAGACTGACCTCAAACTTGCAATACTCCTGCCTCAGCCTCTTGAGTTACTGGGATTACAGGTGTGTACCACCATACATACACAGGCTCATTAATAAAATTTACTTGATCATGTAATGCCTTTTAAAAATTCACATAATTTACTAATATGTTAAATTTCCCCAAAACAAATAGTCCTTTGGTGCTACCACATCTTTTGTAGATCTTGAGGAAGCGGATCAGGGGATCTGCAACGGTGTAGGTCCCCCATGAAGTGTGTCTAGCATGCCTTTCTTCCCAAAATTATTTTAGGATTATTTGAATTAATATGTATAATAATATGTATAATTAAATTTTATGTATAAACATTATAACTAAAACTGATGGGCAGCGGCTTGTGAGAGACTCAGACAGCAAAGATCTTTCCCAAGGAAAAAGTTATTGGGCCAAACAATAGTTCAAAATGACCTTAGTGAGAGCCACTGTATACGATTAAGTTTGAGTAAGCTTTGTGAAGTGAAACAGAACACACTATGATTGTTTAAATGTTTAGCACCCTTGCCCTAAACTCTATAGAAGATAATAACTTTTACTGTCCTTGGCGATCCTGCTTGCATGACTATGCTCTTGCTTTTCTGCCAGAAAAGAAAGTATAAAAACTGTAACAAATCCTGAATAAAAGGAAGAAGGCTAAATCTATTTCATGTGGCCATTCTTCTTTCATTTTCGACCTTGGCCTCCCCTCATCAACACACGAACCCCGACTCTGCTAGGGCTGGACCCCAGCACTTTGGTATAGACTTTTTTTTTTTTCCAGAATAGAGAGTATTTTAGGAATTTTGTTTGGTGTGACTTTTTAAACTTAAAACATGGTGTTCTAGATACTTGAAGGTGGCAGTTAAGTTAGTGGACTTCTGTGCAGTTTTTAAGATTTTATCACTTGCGTATTCCTACTTTTAAAAACAATGGCACAAACTCCACAGAGATATCCCCTTTTAACAAACTGCCTACATAAACATTCCTTTGCAACCACATATTTTATAGTTTTATAAAAATGTTTCCAGTGAGCCACAGTGAGTCACTCCCCAGTGAGTCACTTGACAATGAGTGTCAAGACTAGAAATGAATGGAATCTTCCTATTAGCTCATTCTGGTTTCTGGGTACATATTTTAGATACTAATGGTAGAGGCAGAAGATGTAACTAAAAGCACGCATGTTGGCTTTGCCTTAGGGATGAGTGCAGTTCCGAAGGCCCATGGTACAGTGAGAACCGGCCACTTGCGAGCTGCTATGACCTGGGAGGAGGGTCACCTACAGCCACTTGCTCACTACTGTAGGATGGGGCAGCTTCTTCTCACTCCTCCTGCTGTAGCTCCTGGAGTAAGCTCTCACATCCTCCTGTGTATCTTTTGGGGCTACATAAATACAGCTGGGAAGATATACTGGGAGATATTATCTTTGCATTCACTTAACTGTTCATTTGAAAGGAACAACAGAGCAAGAAGGAAAGGGACCCACAGATGGAGGTAGGGAGTTTTCGGTGGTAATTTATTTTAACGTTGTGCTGGATGCAGGTGAAAATGAGCTCTCCTTACTGCACAGTCTAGAGATGGTTAGAAGTCAAAGCAACAGATCAGGAGTCTATGCTCCGCAGGAATATGTGTTTGGATACTTCAGAAAGAACAGAACCAAGGTGTGTGTGTGTGTGTGTGTGTGTGTGTGTGTGTGTGTGTGTGCGTGCCGCAGTAGTCTCCTAGTGCCCATGGAGGACTACCTCTAGAACCCTCCTCCAATACCAACACCTACAGGTACTCACGACCCTTATAGAAAATGGTAGAGAACTGTGTTTTCATACGACCTGTGCTTATTCTCCTGTATACTCCAGTCATCTCTAGATTTCTTATAATACCTAGTGCAGTGTGTGTACTATATGAATAGTTGTTATACTATATTGTCTGTGGAGTCGTGACAAGAAAAAAGCCCATGTCTGTTCATACGGATGCAAAATTTTGTGGAATATTTTTGATTCATAGTTGACTGAATTCATGGAGGAAGGACCCACGGATATGGAGTACGAAGCTATATATGAGAGGGGGAGAGATATGAAGAGAGAGAAGGAGAGAAATTTTCAGGAAGTATAATTATGGGGACTCACAAATTTGTAGGGCAGACTGGAAAACATGATAGGGTTTCTGTGTTGTAGAATTTTTTTTCCTTCCCCCTTCTTTCTCTTCCTCCTACTTCTTCTTCTTTTGATACTGGGGGTTGAATCTAGGAATATTCTGTCTCCAAGCTACATCTCAATAATTTTTATTTTTTTATTTTGAAATAGGGCCTGGCTAAGTTGTTGAGGGTCTCACTAAGTTGGCTGAGGCTGGCCTCGAACCTGATATTCTTCTGTATCAGCCTCCCAAGTGCTGGGATGACTATATCACTGTTTGAGGCAGAATCACTCTTTTCTCTAGGAACCCAGTCTTTTTCCTCTTAAGGCCTTCAGCTGATTGGATGCGGCCCACCCACAGTAATGAGGGCAATCTCTTTCACTTAAAGTTCACTGATTCTAAACATAATTACAGCTAAAAAGATAATTTCACAGAAAAATCTAGACTGGTTATTGACCAAACAACTGGGCACAATACTCCAGCTAATTTTACACATAAAATTACCCACCTGCACAGCAGTTCCAATAGAGTTGTCAAAATTCATCCTGGAGTTTTGATCCTCAGCACAATCTTATATGGTTGAAATAAGCAGAGAGCAAACCATGTGGTTGGCTACAGAGAGTATAAAGGCTCCATTGCCCTTAAAAGGGTCCAACTCCAGCCAGCACAGCAGACTGAAGGATCTAGAAGTCCAGTTCTGCTTTATCCTGTATCCCTGCAGGGAAAAGTATGAGCTCACCTGACTAGAGGACAGTCAGCCTGGCCTTGAGCCTGTGATCATCCTGTCTCAGCCTCCCAAGCACTCGGATTGCTATGTTGCAGTCTTGTGACCAAATAATTTCTTCCTTTAGGAAGCTAATCTCAGATCCAATCTGTCGTCCAGGGTTCTTGTAGGACAGTCTGAAGTTAGAGTGGGGATATGCTTGCATTCCAGCAAAAATTTGTCCAGGACATATTTTCATTGTTCATCCCGTCATTCATATTCTCCCTCCCTCCCTCCCTCCGTCCCTCCCTTCTCTCTCTCCTCTCTCCTCTCTCCTCTCTCTTTTCTTTTCTTCTCTTCTCTTCTCTTCTCTTCTCTTCTCTTCTCTTCTCTTCTCTACTCTCTTCTCTTCCCTTCCTCTCTCTCTCTCCCTCTCTCTCTCTCTCTCTCTCTCTCTCTCTCTCTCTCTCTCTCCTCTCTCCTCTCTCCTCTCTCCTCTCTCTCTTTTCTTCTCTTCTCTTCTCTTCTCTTCTCTTCCCTTCCCTTCCCTTCCCCCCCTCTCTCTCTCCTCTCTCTCTCTCTCTCCTCTCTCTCTCTTTCTCTTTCTCCTCTCTCTCTTTCTGCCAGAGGCTGATCAGTTGTAGATGGTCTCATTGGCTTTGCTTAGTTTACAACATGAAGACTTTGGAATTCTCTATTAAAAAGTGATACATTAAGCTGGGTTTGGTGGGCACACTTGTAATCCTAGTACTTGGAAGGCTGAGACAGGAGTATAACAGGTTTGTGGCCAGTTCCAGCAATATAGTGAGGCCCTGTTTTGTTTTGTTTTGTTTTGTTTTTTTAAATAGGGCTGAGAATAGGTCATGGGTAGAATGCCCCTGGGTTTAATTTTCAATACCCCTCCCCCAAAAAAGATATATTAATGCTGGGTGTGGTGGTGCCCACCTGTAATTTTAGTACTTAAGAGGCTGAAACAAGTTTGCAGGTTTGAGGCCAACCTCAACAATTTAGCAAGAGTCTCAGCAACTGAATGATACTCTATTTCAAAACAAAAAATAAAAATGTCAGGGGGTTGTATAGCTCATAAGTACAATGCCCTGAGTTCAATCCCGAGCCCCAGCCACACACATTGGTTAAAAAAAAACCTGGGGTCCTGGGGTTTCCTATATAATCTGGTCAGCTATAATCCTTTTTGATTTGGCTGGCTTTGGTTAATCTTCTGGTTCTCATAGATTGAGGTCCTCATTATGGACCAAACATCTTTATATAGGAATAACTGAATGCCAAAGGTTGTTAGAGGAAGAATTTCACCCTTTCCAGCCTGAAGCTACCAAAATTCTTAAAGCAATTTTCCAGGAAAGAAATAACTCTCAAATAATAATTATTGTTTTAGGTTTTCACTCTTCACTGCAGTCTTAAACCTCATATAAATCGTACAAAGCTCCCTCCGTCTTCAGTAGACTTGAGAGATGGCCAGTGGTATTTGGTGAGACAGTCCTTTTAAGGAAGTGTTTCCTGTATGATGAAATAGTGAATAGAGGCGTGTGAGTGTCCTAATTCAGAAAAACACAGATATTAAATCATTTTAAAACAGAAGACCTTGACTAATGGATTTTTCAATCCATTAACGTTTCTCTTTTAGGCTAAGGAATGTAGGTGTTAGAGCAGCTAAAGCTGGAGCAAGAGAAATCTTCAATTAGGTGAGTTTCCCCTGAAAATAGCTTTCCAGCCTCCTCTTAAGAAGCAAAATAATCTATCATGCTTTATCACCAGGTACTCAGAAATGGGAAAGTGGGTCTTGTCCAAAGAGATACATTATAATTTGATTTAGAAGGTATTTTGCTTGTGGATGAGTACATTGATTGATAACAGGAACCAACTCCACTGTTAATAGTAGCTCCCCCAAAGCTCAGTTGTACAAATAAATCTCTCACAGCTTTTCTAGCTACTGAAATAGGCGCTTCCTAGATTTATTGTTCCTCTTATATAACGTGGCCTTGGAGTGAGCCAGGAATCTCCCTGCAAGTTGGTTTGATAAAGCGTGGCAGATTCTAGTTGCCATTAGTAAATGTTGCTCTCAGTTACTTGATTTTTTGCTAAGGACTGAAGCTAGAACTTTAAGTTCTTTGTTCTTGTTGAGTTTTAGGTTTAGAATGAACGTACCATTTTCTTTTCTAATATACTTTCATTGGTGTGTTGTAGTCTCACATGATAATGTAGTTCAGAGTGGTAGGGACATACATGCACACAGAACTTGGGGAGCTTCTTCTGGCTCCCTCTCCACTCCCTCCCCTTCCCTGTACATGACATTGAGATCGACACTGGTAATTTCATGTATGTACACAATATCAGTAGAAGTGTTTCTTCATTAATCCTCCCTCCCCTGCACCTCCACTCTCCCCTACACCCTCCATCACTCCACTGGCATTTCTCTACGTTTATCTGAAGTTCCTCTTGTATCCTGATTACTCCCTAGCCTAAAGGGCAGATAGCTTGAATGCATCAACATTTAGTGACAGATGTGGAAAGTCCTTCCTCAAGTGAGGATGAAGATTTTGGTGTCATATATCTACCTAAAGCATTACTGAGCAGTGGTAGAAAGCAGTTTGTTCTGGAGCAAGAGTCCGTGTCCCACCTCTTTCCTGAGTCGCAGTCCTCTCTCTTGCTACCCACTGGGACTGAGGTTCCTGGATGAGGAGCAAGGCACCATCCTGTCTTCTGAGCTGCCCTGGACTGCGCTCCTTCCTCTTCCCACTTGTCTCTGCATTGGCTCTGAGCACAAGAGTGGGATTTTGTTTAGATTTTTCTCTCCTTGGTTCTTTTAGTTGCGCTCTCTAGCACCTGTTCCCGCCTGTGGATTCCCTGAAGACAAGTGGGTCTCAGGGTCTTGGCACACCATCTGCTATGGTTTGGATTGATGTCCGCAAAGGCTCCTGTGTTAAAGCATGCTGCCATAGATGGTGCTACTGGGAGTTGGTAGGGCCTCATGGCAGGTCCTGAGTTCACTGGGCACATGCACTTGAAGAGACTCAGGGGCCCTGTCCTCTTCTTTCTCTTCCTGGCCATAAGATGAGAGATTTGGATTCACCATACACTCTGGCTATGATGTACTTTTTTTAAATCACAGGCCCAAAGCAATGGCCAGTTGGCCATGGACTAGACCCTCCAAAACTGTGAGTCAAAATAACCCTTTTTTCTTTGTAAGTTAATTATCTCAGGTATTTTATTATAGTGACAAGAAGTCAACACATTTTTCTATCTCCTGCTTGACCTTATCTAACTGGCCTTGGTCCTGCCACATCTTTCTTGGAGCAATACCAGCACTGCTATTTAGATTTTCTAGCTCCACCCACTGGAATGAATGCTCAGTGCTGAGTGCTCCTACAGTGTGACTGAGCACTCATCTGCCCGCACCCATGTTTCTGACTGACACCCTTCCCTGCCTCTGCCTGCTCCCTTACACCTCCCTCCTGCTTCCCCAGAGGCCTTGCTGCCTGGTGTAAGTAGTTGCATGGGCAACTTGGAGGGCATTTGGGGATGAGATTAACATTTAAGTGATCTTTGAGTAAAGTAGAATGTTGGGGTTCTCTGTAATGTTGGGGTTCTTGCCCAAGCAGTTGAAGGTTCAAATAGAACAAAAGCACCAGCCTCCCATGCAAGAGAACATTCTCCAGCAAATACCTTCAGGCTTCAAACGAACCATTAGCTCTCATGGGTCTCAAGTCTGCCTGCCACACTGCAGATTTAGACTCGCCAGCCTCCACCATGAGTGTATGAGCCAGTTCCTTATGATAGGTAAATCTGTCTACCTACCTACCTGTCTATTCTCTGGAGAATTTTGACTGATATGCTGCCTTATGTTGTAATCCCCCAGAGTACAGCATGTGTATGTTCATGAGTGTCTGTGTATGTATACATGCATCTCTTGTGAAAGTATGAGGCTTCCAGTTGACTTTGGATCAGAGCCATAATAGATGGTTTTCTTTTCTACAGTCATAGGAGAGAGTCAGCCAAAACGCTATCTAATAGAAGACCTCAGGCCTTTGCGGCTTTTGTCATCTTTGCTACAATGCTCTTCCTCACTCTACTAGGCTTTTTGTATATTTTGATACACAAATACCCCAAGCACTGTCTAATATAGCATCCTCATGTCATCCTGCAGAACTTTACATGGATGGATATCTCTTCACAGTACTTACTACTACCTGACATTTTATTATGCTGGTGTTAATCTGTTTGCTGTTTCGCTCTGTACCAGTGGGTAAATGCTGAGGTCTTTGCTTTGTTTATCACCATATCCCTGGTGCCAGGAGAGGGACTTGCAGAGACTACATGTTTGGAATATATTTATAAAATGAATGAATGGATAACCGAATGTTCTGGACAATGGTGGAATCATTAACACAAGGTTTGCAAGTTAATGTACCACTTAATTTTAGCAAAGTCAGAATCCTATATCAAACATTTTATGATGTTAGTTCCCTATAACAAATATGTTACCAAGTTGAGAGATCATGACACAATTATATTACTGGGAAATTAGTAGAAATTTTATGGAGTAAATAATTGTATTTTCAAAGGAAACATTGTGACTGTGATGATAAGTAATGGAGTGTGGATGAATTTAACATTTCAGAAGGCCCTGGTCCCCCTAACTGGTTTCCAACTGTGCTGTTGGTCCATGGCGTTTCTGTAGTCACTGGAATGTGAGTGTTTTCCAGCCTTCTCTTGCTCTATTTATATAAAAGTGCAACTTCAAACAAGCATTTTAATGTTTATGTTAAGTAAAGAAAGGATATTTGCATGTAACTTTTTGTTCCTAAGGTAAAACCAAATGGCTAGTGCATGCTCACATTCTAGGTAGGCACTAGGTCTGAGCATAAGCAGGCAATCCACATGAAATAAAGGACAGACTCATCAGTGAGGCTCTCATCTTCTGAACACACAGCTACAGTTGCACACTGCAGGTTTGGGGTGAGCTATGTCTGCACTCAACTGGCAAACTGAAGCAGTGGTGCCACATGGAGACCCATGGGAGTGAGATGTTCCCGAAACACATGGCCGAGTCTTACCTGCAGCCATCACGTCACTGTATGTCATCGGCTGGCAGAGTGAACTGCATCTTCACAACAGTCAAGCAGTGGGTGGATTGCAATTGCTTTCAATGTTTGAGAATGGCCAAACATCAAATTGGAACTGGCCTTATCCCTCACTGTTTGGCTGAATGTGGCAGTAGTGTCCTCATCTTTAAAGTAGAAATAGTAGAACTTTCCTGGTAAGTTTACTGTGAAAACTTACAAATTAGAAGATGATTGTTTTTCTTCTACTTTCCACCAGTTACAGCTCATTAGGTATTTTGTTTTGGTGGTGGTGATGGTGGTGGTGGTGGTGGTGATGATGGTGGTGGTGGTAGTGATGATGGTGGTGGTGGTGGTGGTGATGATGGTGGTGGTGGTGATGATAGTGGTGGTAGTGGTGGTGGTGATGATGGTGGTGGTGGTGGTGGTGGTGGTGGTGGTGATGATAGTGGTGGTGGTGGTGATGATGATAGTGGTGGTGATGGTGGTAATGATGGTGGTGGTGATGATGATGGTGGTGGTGGTGGTGATGATGGTGGTGGTGATGGTGGTGATGATGGTGGGGGTGGTGATGGTGGGGGTGGGGGTGGTGATGATGGTGGTGGTGATGGTGGTGATGATGGTGATGGTGGTGATGATGGTGGGGGTGGTGATGGTGGGGGTGGGGGTGGGGGTGGTGATGATGGTGGTGGTGGTGGTGTGTGTGTGTGTGTGTGTGTGTGTGTGTGTGTGTGTGTGTGTGCACGTATACTGCTGGGGATGCACATGGTACATAAGCTCTTTGCCACTGAGCTATATCCCCACCCCACTCACTTATTTATCTTTTCTTTAGTTTTGTTTTTCTCCTTTAGTATAAGTAACCAAATAACTCAGGCAGAATTTGCCATTTAGACGAGATCTTCTAAGCCACACCCTTTCTGCTATCTCTATTTTTTCTACAGCACTTAGCACATACAAACAAACACACATAAACATCCATACAAACAAACACATGTTTTCTGCTTCTTTTCCCATTTCTAGCTATAACCATGGAGAATAATAACAGAAATTCTCACTATTGGATTCTCCTCTGATCTTCCCAAAGGCTTGTCTGGTTTATTTCCAACTGAAGATCGAATCAGTCATGCCTGTAATTCATTAACACTCTTCTCCTTTCTAGCAACTGCTAAGCTCAGTGAGTGGAGTTTCTGGGCCACACTCTTTTCTATCCTGAGCATCCTAGAGCATAGAAGGGCTTCATCTTCTTTCTCTTGGAACATTTGAAAACAGATACAGTCACAACTTGACTTGCAATGGTTCAATCTATGATATTTTTTACTTCGCAATGTTGTAAAGGCTATATAGTTTCAGCAGAAACCATGAATTTAGATCTTCTTCCATGGCAGAACACTTTATTATGATGCTAGGTGGAGCAGCAAGCCGTAGCTCCCATGTGCTATCACGAGGTCTACGTGTACTGCATTGCTAATCCATGGTGTTCAGCTGTTTTGATTTATAATATTTTAAATTCATGATGGGTATATCAGGATATAACACCTCTATAAATTGAAGGGTATCTGTCAGAAGGAGATATCTCACATTTCTTAATAGAGTTGTTTATTTATTTATTTTACTGGGGATTGAACTCAGGGACATTCTACCTCTGAGCTACACCCCCAGCCCTTTTTAATTTTTGTTTTTGAAACAGTGTTTTTCTAGATTACTAAGAGTCTCAATACATTGTTGAGGCTGTCCTAGAATCTTCAGTCTTTCTTTCTCAGCCTCCCAGGTACTGTGATTAGGCTGTTATTTTATTTATTTGTGTTTGTAGTAAATAAAGAGAATCTTAGGGCTAAAGTCTTCCACCCCAGTTAACACAGAGAAGTAATTTTTTCCTTTGCTCTTGGGAGAAAAGTTCTGTTATTAATTGATATATAATTTACACACAGTAAGATGCACTGATCATAATTTTTATGAGAAGATAAAGAGTTTAAACTCCTGACCTAGTTCATTAAAAGTTCAAGACTACTGATTGAAAACAAATGGAGCCAAAAGGTGCTGTGGGGAAATCTAGTTCTGACCTCCACAGCCCAAAACGCAAAGTACCAGTGTACCAGATGTTCTGAATTCTCATCCACCTTCAGCATGGTCATCATTATTGCATGCAGTGGTGCCTCTTGTGAAAGAAATTTGACGTCTGGAAAGGCCAAATTGAAAACTTAATAAAACTGACTTCTGTAAGACTATAAAGGCTAATGTTAATGTAATTCCCACCATCTTTGCTAGTATTAACAAGTATGAGGATATGGTTTCAAATTTTTGTGACTTTATTTATTTATGGGTATCAGGGGTTGAACCCAGAGGTATTCTGCCCAGAACTTTTTCTATTGAAACAGGGTCTTTCTGAGGGTCTCAGTTACTGAATCTCTAAGATTCAATGTTGGATCTGGTCAGGGAGAAGGAGGAAAGAAGCTGCACCTGCTCTCTGCTTTCAGAATGGAAACCCACAGGGCTCCTGGAACCTCATCACAGGCCAGGCTGTGGTGTGGGATTGGAGTTTTGCCTCATGCTTATGGGGCAACCCTTTCTGGATGGCTGTGTCTAATACATGTGGTGAGAAAGATTATAAATTTTTCAGAAGATGTGGGCTTTGCATGAATCTGGCAGGAAGGCTAAGGTAGCAGAGATTCAGCCATCCAGTTGTCAGCTTGGCAAGTGTCTTAATCCAGGGCTGGAGGGGGAGTGTTCCTGTCAACAGCTTCCCCGAAGATTGATAAACGGATGCAGACAGCGACAGCCTAGAGCTGCCAAATAAATCTTTAGGATTGAAATATAATTGCTCTATGTAGAACTTGAAGAAATACTCACACGCCCCAAACACATCAGGATCCCCTTTAGAGTTTGATCGTGGTATGTTAGAAATAATAGCAACAATTAATGTGATGAGGCCTATTTTCTGCTTCTGTGGGAAGGCACCAGCCTGCAGTAGATGGACTGCATCCACACTTTTCCTCTCTGCCCCTTTACCCCCACTGCTGGCCATGACTCCCGTGTCTGGGTAAAGTGTGTAATTGTGTGTGTGTGTGTGTGTGTGTGTGTGTGTGTTGTGTGTGTGTTTCTATTTTTGTATATGCATATGAGCAGATATGTGAATGCATGTGTGTGTGTGTGTGTGTGTGTGTGTGTTTGTGTGTCTGACTATCCATGGCTATCTCGTCTATGTGTGTGTGGAAGAGCATGTGTATCTTCGTGTTTTCTGTGGCTATCTTTCTTTACATATATAGGGCTTGTGCATGTGTCTGTATTTGTCTTTATGTGTTTGTTAGGTATGTATCTGTGAGTGTGTGTCTATCTGAGTGTCCACGACTATGTTGTCTGTATGTGTAGAGGATATTGTGTGTGTGTCTCTGTACTTGTGTGAATGCACTGTGTATCTGTGTATGTGTCTGTGTGTATTTCTACTGCCCGCCCTGTGCTCTGAAAGCTGGGTTTCCAGGTTACCTTAGCCTCAGGCTAGATTTCCTCCACAGTCATTTAGAGTGTGAGAAGTGCCGCTGTTCCCTGGCTGCTTGGCCAGATGTGTGACTGTGCCGATCGATTGACGGCAGCTAAGCGATGCTCTGGGCATATGTAAGCACCTCAAAGAGTCTAACAGGAATGTTGAGCAAAGATACTCACCTCCCTGCAGCTCAAGGGCTGCCCAAGCTGGAAAATGAAGTTCAAGCTCAGTAATACCTGCTACAGGGCATCTGGGAATATCACACCATTTATTTTCACAGGCTTGCTTAAAGTAGGATAGGTCAGCAATTATCTCCTCGTTGAATATACAGGTAATAGATTACAGCAAAGAAGTTTACATTCACAATTAATCAGAGGCAGAAGTACTGCGTGCCAATGTTGGTTTTTTTCACTAGCTGTTTCAATTCTCATGTCTCTTCCCTTGCTAGTGTAATAAGGAATTTGTACGTTTCCATGGGCGTCTTTTCTCAGAAATCAATGCACTGTGTTTATTTTGGAAAATGCCACAAAAGCCTTCTTTCTGGGCTCTCACATTGTGTTTAAATTTCATCTGAATTTGGTTGGCTGAAATAAGCTATAATTTTTTAGACAGTTTTGTCAAATAAGCTATAAAAATGTTTAGCCAATTTCTGATCCCATTTTGAAATCGGGCTCTACTCCCAGCCTCTCTTATCCTTGGAAAGGCAGACTTATCTCAGTGACATATTTTTGCCTCATTTTCCAACTTTTGACTTGGCAGATGCATTGCAATTTAAAGAAATATTTTAAATACATTAAATCCAACTTGGCTGATTGGGGAGGAAGAAAGGGAAAATAGTTAGGAAAAGTAGAATTTCACATTAAAGAAGTATTTGTGAATATTATTGTTTTCAAAATTATTCTCACCAGGCCTGTAATCTCAGTATTTGGAAGGGTGAAACAGGAAGTCTGAAGGTTTGAGACCAGCTCAGCCACATAGTGAGACTCTCAGCAATCTAGTGAGACCCTGTTTTCAAAACAACAAAAACAGGGCTAGGGGTGCAGCTTAGAGATAGAATGCCCCTGGGTTCAATCCCTAGTATAACACACACACACACACACACACACACACACACACACACACACTCATGGAGTATTCTATCATGGTCTTTAATTATTTGAAAAAAAAAAAGAGAGAGAAACATATATCCATGCCCTGCCTCTTCAGGCCAGGGGCTCCCAGGGAAGTGGAGCGTGGCCTCTATGCCCTATAGCTTACACCGTGAAAGATCCGCCTTCCCCATCCTACAGTGGCTTCCTGTCATGGCGTAACAAACTCACATGCCATGGACTTTTGGAACTGAAAAAGCTTTGCAATCACTTAGCCCCACTGAACCCTGAGCCTTTTCGGGTGAGATGAGCAAAAGAGAGAATGAGCAAAGCACAGGGTGCCTGCTGACTCGGTTCTGGACTCACTCACTCTCAACCTGCCCACTCCCTTCCTTCTGTGGGTTTCAATGGCTGCTCGATGAAGGTTGACTCAAAGGCTGGGTATATAAGACCTGATTTTCTCTTTACTTTCCACATTTCTGCTTTCATTTCCTGCCATTTCTCCCTCACTACTTTGCACTCACAAAATACAACATGACTAAAAGACAGTGTGGCTTTTTACATCTTCCTGTCTTCATATATTCCATACCTTCTGCCCAGAATGTTTCTACCTACTGCCATAACCAAGAGGCTGTCTTAGTTCATTTGGGCTGCTATAATAAAGTACCACAATTGGGGGGATTTGGAAATGGAAATTTATTTCACACAGTTCCAGAGGCTGGAAGTCTGAGATCAGACGGCCTGCATGGACAGGTTTGGGTGAGGGCCTCTTCTGGATGGAAATTGTCAGCTTCCCCTTGTAGCCTCACACGGTAGAGAGAACTCAAGGGAGCTCAGTTCCATTCATGAGGGCCCCTCCCTCTTGACCTAAGTACATCTCAAAGGTTCATCTCTAGATGTCATCACATCGAGGATTAGGGTTTCAACATATGAAATTTAAGGGGAATATAAACATTCAGTAGCAGGGATCACAAGAACCCAAGAATCTCTCACCATGGCACCTAAAATGCCACCATTACTAATTAATTCCCTTTATGCTCAGCTTTACTTCTCCCCTATCTCCTGTAATTCATCTGAGGAGACAACCTCAATATTTCAAGCAGCTTTAGTGTGTGATCGAGGTTCTAGCTGTGTTGCTGCTAGGGAGAAGCAGGCACCTCGGGGACAGCAGTGCTAAGGAGCAAGAAGCAAAGAACAAGGCTGCTGAAGGCAAGTGTCCTTAGTCAGGGCTTTGCTTAGGCCCAACCCAGCGGCGGCTGCGTTACAGAACTCTCAGGTGTTGCTAGAGGGAAACTACATGTCAGGTTAACGTGTGGATGTTTCGATGTGCCAGGCTTTTGGCTTTCTCTGTTAAATCCAGCACAGTGACCACAATGTTTACACTGGTCCCATTTATTTTTTCTGCAGTGAGAATTTGAAAAATGTGGGCGAGCCGGGCGTGGTGGCGCACGCTTGTAATCCCCGCGCTTGGGAGGCTGAGACAGGAAGATCACATAGGGTTGAAGCCAGCCTCAGCTACTGAGTGAGGCTCTCAGCAACTCAGTGAGACCCTGTTTCCAAATAAAATATAAAATAGGTCTGGGAGTATATCCCAGAAGTAGAAAAGCCTCTGGGTTCCACCCCTGGTACCACCAAAAACAATATTTAAAATAAAAAGAAAAACTTAGGAGATGGTTAAAAGCCAAAATAAATCAGGTGTGGTGGTATATGCCTGCATTCCCAGTACTTGGGAAGCTGAGACAGGAGAATTACAGGTTCAAGAACAGCCTCAGCAAAGTAGTAAGAGACTCTCAGCATCCTAGGAAGACCTTATTTCAGCACAAAAATTAAAAAGGGGTAGGGGTGTAGCTGGAGGGTAGGATGCCCCTAGGTTCAATCCCCAGTATCACACACTCAAGAAAGAAAAAAAAAAAAAAAGAAAAGAAAGAATAAAGAAAGAGCCAATAATACAGTAACATTAAGTGACAATGAAGTTGTCTTTCACATGATTGTACATTTCAAACCCTGGCTGATTGGTTATCTGTTGTTGACTAGCAAACCACAGATAGTGGCTTACAACGACAGCACTTACTTTGCTTATGAATCTTCACTTGTGCTGGCTGCGGGGAACAGGTCCTCTGGGCTCCACTTGGTGTCAGTGGAGTGGGTTCAAAAGCTGTGTCTGGGAACACCTCAAGGCTTTGTGGCTCACCTGCCATGCTGCTGGGAGTACCTCGAGGCTTTGTGGTGCTGGCTCTTGGCTGAGTGCTTAGCTGGAGGTGTCAGCTGAATCACCTGCAGGTGGCCTCTGCCTGAGTCTCCCTCACACCCTGTGGCTGAGTGCCAGGGTGAGCATCTTGAGAAAGGCCAGCAGAGCCGGGTGTGGTGGTGCATGCCTGCAATCCCAGTACTTGGGAGGCTGAGACACCACCACACCTGATTTATATAGACTTTTAACCATCTCCCATATCTTTCAAATTCTCAGTGCAGAAAAAATAAATAGGACCAATAGGAACATTTTGTTCAGTGTGTGGATTTGAGGTTTTGAGGCTTGAGGCCAGCCTCAGCAACTTAACGAGGTCCCTCAGCAACTTAGCAAGGCCCTGTTTCAAAATAAAAAGTAGCACCAGTAAAAATATATTTAAAAAACTTAATAAAATAGAATCTAGCTTGAAGATGCAACACCCCTGAGTTTAATTCCCAGTAACTCCCCCCCACACATAGACATACAAAAGGAGAAAGGGAGTGAGAGGAAAAAGTAAGTCCTATGACCTTTAAAAGCCAGCCCAGGAGATTAGACAGAACTCGGTCCTGTCACTTTCCAATCATCCAGGCACAAAGCCCCACTCGAATTCAAGAAGGAACACGCAGAACCAGAAATATTGCTGCGGCCATTTTTAGCAAATACAATCTGCTCTACTGGAGCATAAAGAAAATTTAATTGACTTGTTATTCCTGGTGTTCCCTTTCATTCTAGACAACAAGCTCTTCTTCGGGGCTGGTTTTGTGGTGGCCAAGAGAG
Source organism: Muscardinus avellanarius (assembly GCF_963383645.1). Taxonomy (NCBI): domain Eukaryota; kingdom Metazoa; phylum Chordata; class Mammalia; order Rodentia; family Gliridae; genus Muscardinus; species Muscardinus avellanarius. The sequence goes on from NC_137797.1 coordinate 87,312,034, forward strand.
TCCTTTGCATGCCTAGGTAATTACTGCACATGGTTTCCTTTTTAATGAGACCTGCCCTCCATCATCAACATTTATTTATCCAAAGAGAAAAATGTTTGTGCATCTAAAAATTAGATCCATGTGGATTTGAGGTTTTTATTACCGCAGCTTTAAAAATAACCCCACAGACTATTATAGAAGATTAAATTGAGATCCATCCACTGGAGTTTATGGGGGTTTGTGCATAACTAAAAGGTTACAGAAAATTTAGTATATAATGTGAGGTCATGTAGGTTCTTAGCAACAGCCATTTTTCACAAAGTTTTTTTTTTTTTTTACCAAACATGTATATATTCTGGAGTCTAAAGTAGTTGTTGATTTACATAAAAATCTCAATTAATTGTGATTAATTAAGAAGCACTGTTTTATCCAAACTCTTCCTTATAAATAAAGAAGAAAAACCTCACATGAATTTGGCCTTAAGAAACATGTTATATGGACTTAAAATTATAAACAGTATTCAGAGACTTAGGCTTACAAAATGCTACTAAGTTTTTGGATGTTTGCCCTGTTTTGAAGCTTGTCTTTGTTCTCACCTTCTCTGCCTGCAGTCATTCCTGTCATGTTTCTCTCCAGAGGCCTGGACAGTTCCCAAGTCAGGAAGGTGGCCCTGGCTCTCCACTTGTCAGCTGTCTGGCCATGAGCAAGACACAATGCTTCTTGGTACCTTGTTTTCAGAATAGGGTCATTTGACTGACCAGTCTCTAAAATTCTTTGCTTCATGAATGGTATAAAAGAATGACGTTTACTGAGAGAGACTGCTGTAAAGCAAAATTATAATAAGACTCTTTCTTCTGTTACCAAATTAGAAATGATCAAAACCATATATCTCACATATAAATGGATTTCAAAATCTTTTATTTCTGTCAGGTGTGGTGGCACATGCCTGTAATCCCAGTACTTGGGAGGCAGAAACAGGTTCAAGGCCAATCTAAGGAATTTAGCAAGACCTTATTTCAAAATAAAAAAGGGCTGGGGGTGTAGCTAAGAGGCCAAATGCCTCTGGGTTCAACCTTCAGTACAAAAAAACCATCTTTTCATTTCTCAATAAGTTGTACAAGCTCTCTTGAGAGATTCCAGTGTCTTGTTTACATTACTTCATGTATGAAGCCGGGCGTGGTGGTACATGCCTGTAATCCCAACATTTGGGAGGCTGAGACAGGAGGATTGCGATACACAGACAGCCTCAGCTACTTAGTGAGGCCCTTTGTAACTCAGTGAGACCCTGTTTCAAAAAAATACGAATAAAAAATAGGGCTGGGAGTATAGCTGAGAGGTAGAATGCCCCTGGGTTCCATCCCCAGTACCTCAAAAAAATAAAATGAATGAATGAATGAATGAATGAATGAATGACCTCATGTATGGGATGGCCAGCCTTTATTTGCTTTATATGATATCATTTCAATTTGAGAAGCAGATGATCCTTTAGTAGTATTTAATAAGGACAGAAATATGACAGTGTTTTTTGCATCTTAGATGGATTGTAAGATAACAGTCTTCTGAAGCCCATAAGAGTGACCGGCAAGAGGAGGCAGGGGATGCTGTTCCAAAACAATTGCTAATGTCAATCTCTTTGGGGGTTTAATGATTGTGATAGATTAAGTGTGGGCATCATTTAATCTCCCTGACCATTCTGAACGCCTTTCAATCCATCTTCTATTTGTAGACCATCTATTCTAAAGTAGGCACTCTGTATTAGAATCCTCAGCTAACAAAATAAATGGCACTCAGTGCCTATCTTCAAGAATCTATTGGTTGTCACAATGTCAGTGCTTATCCAGAACACTTAATAAGCTGTAAGATCCCTTAAAATGTCATTAGATCAAATCTATTTTGTGCTGCTGGGCATGGGGGCTAACACTTGTAATCCCAGCATTCGGGAGGCTGAGACCGGAGGAATAGCTGTTCTCAGACAGCCTCAGCTACTTAGTGAGGCCTTTTGCAACTCAATGAGACCCGGTTTCAAAATAAAGAATTAAAAAAAATAGAGCTGGGGGTTTAGCTCGGAGGTAGAATGCCCCTGGGCTCTATACACAATAAAGCAAAAAAAAAAAAAAAAAGAGAGAGAGAGAGAGAGACAAATCTATTTTGTATTAACCAAAACATTATTTGGATAGGAACAACAAACATTAGCAAATCTTTACTGAGCTCTTATAAGGGCTCTTACATGTCAAATATCCTAAGTGCTTTATATTTGTGACCTCAAATATCAACTTTTTTTGATGGTGTTTTTGAGCATGGCTCCTACAGTCAGAAGTTCTAAGTTCAAATTTCATTTTAACCACCAGTGAGGATGGCCTCAAGCTTCTTTATGTTAAAGCATTTTGCCAATTAAGTGAGATAATATCAAACTCTTAGTACAGTGTCTGGAATAGTAAATATTTGATACATGTTAACTATTTATAATAATTGTTGCTATCAGCTCTGTCAGGTAGATGATACAGAAAATGAGTGGCTTCTATAGTCCAGTTACAAAACCCTTATGTAGACTTAAAATGTCTATTTTTGATGCTGTTCCTTAACTCCTAAGCTATATTGTAGTTAAGTTATATAGTTGGTATATATAGCAAATATTATAAAACTCAGTAAAATTATTTGGTTCTCCCAACTCTGTTAAGTCATCAAAACTTGATCATTCCCAGAATCTTACAAATGAAATCCTATTTTGTTTATCTTTGTGGCAAAGATTTGCAAATTGACAAACTCAGTTTTCTCATCTGGAGTTGTATGTATCTTCTTGGAAGCAGGAAAAATACTTTGTGAAGAAAAGAGGCAGAAATAAAGGAATAATTATGGGCATCCTTCCTGAGAAGTAAGGAAGGAGTCTTTGTGGCTGGGATTATTCTTTCCAGAACTTTCAATTTCATATTTTTATGCTAATCTTATACATATATGATGCTTTCTGTCTTTTATAAAACTCACATTAAAGTAGATAAAGTGTCTAATCTTTTAGGATGAATGAAGCTGTAGTGGATGAGTGTTAATTAGTGACTCTCTTAGGGAAAGTCACAGAATAAGATCTCATAGTCACTCACGTTCCAGGCCCAGGGTAATGTTTGTATTTTGGTGCCAAAGAGCAGATTCCTAAGCTACTTTAGGAAAACATGAAGAAGAAGAAAGGAAAACTAGGTGGGCTGAGGAAAGCTGACACGGTATCTCAGGATAGGACTGGTCAAAAATAGTGTAGAATGTCAGAGTAGAAACTGGCTAATACTGTAGAGAAAAAAGAAAATTAAAACTAGCTATAAGTTGAAAGAGATGCTGTTTGATTTTCAGTTGTAAAATCTTCAAATCTTGGTGGTCTACTGAAATAATAAACTTTGGCACAAATGAGAATTTCTCTGAAAACAGTGCTATAGTATATATTTATTTCTTGCTTTGCAAAATGATGCTGTTTGCATTGAAGTTGCACTGCTTTTGTTATCTGACGTGGGAGTGCTTAGGGGGAGATATTACAAGTGTGAACCTCTGATTTTTCGGAGTTATTGGAGAAGAGAGATGGCTAATTGAGGTTAAATATAGTCGTTGCCAATACATCATGAACAGGAAAGTCACTTAGTATGATCAGAAACATAATATCAAATGTGGTAAAAGGAGCGTTCAACTAGAAATTAGTATATCCCAGGAGGCCATTGATTGGTTAGTGACATTGGGTCCATGAGTCATTTCCTCATCTGTAAGTTAGGTGTGGCCTTGCTCAGAGATTCCCCAGTGCTGGGTGGAGTAACACTGAAAAAGTCATAGAAGCATGAAGCTAAATAAAACAGAAGAAAAAGAAGACAATAAAGGAAGATAACAATATAGTGAGGTGTGTGTGTGTGGTGTTTAAATTTTGAGATTATTTGTCCCATGTCATTGTTGTTAACAGTGTCCTTTCTCTTAACTAAATAATGGTGAAAGCAAATTTCCCTTGTTAGGGCAAAACAAATTATTCTTCCTTTTCCTTATCTCTATATTTGATTCATTTGGGGAAAAAATATAAAAATCTGAGAACCATTACCCTGTAATTTCCAAGGCCCCTTCCACTGCCGATGTTCAATATGTGTGCGTGTGATTCAAAGTAATGTAGCAGAAGCTACATGAACAGTTTCTTCCTCTCCTATCTCTGTTGGGCACATCTGCCTACGTCTGGTCAGATTCAGCGGGAGGGTTCCAGCAGGGAAGGGCAGACGCATCTCCTGGAATGAGCAGGGGAGGAAGGAAAGCCCTCCACCAGGACAGGCTCCCTGAGGGCCTGGCGGTGGCAGGAGGAGGCGCTCAGGAGCCTTGGCGCAGGCCCCACTCTGAGGGAGTTACTTTGTGTTTTGTTTCTCCATTCAAGTTCACTAGACCTGTCACTGCTTCCCTTCATCTTCTGAGAATGCTCTTTCAGCCGGCATCTCACTCCTGTGGTCCAGATACTTGACACACAACACTCAGAGGAGGAAGGACTATTAGGGATCATGGTTTCAGGGGGTTGGGGCTAGAGAGCCGGTTCCAAAGCGGTAGGGGTAGCAGGATGTGCAGAGAGATGCTGCTCTTACATCATGGACACTGGACACAGAGGGGGAAAGGGGAACAGATGAGAGGCATGTCCAGTCCCCAAGGCCACACGCCCAATGGGCCGCCTCCCCCAGGCATGCCAAACCCCACGTTACTACCCAGTACAGTAAACCCATTCAAATGACTCACCCACCAGTGGATGTATTCACTAATAAGTTGATTATTTCACCTCTGAACATTTTTACACTGCCCATACAGGAGCTTTTCCAGTGAACAGCCCATTTCCAAACCATAAGAATGTCAGACAGTGTTATTTTTTTTTTCTTCAACTGTCAAACAAAAGAGTCTGAGAAGTCTCTTTGCTTATTCTCTTTCTTTCTTCCTGATGTTCCAACTTTTGTTTATCATTTCCTTCCAATTAGGGAACTTTCTTTAGCTATACTTCTTGAACAAGTCTGTGATGACAAATTCTCTTAGTCTTCTTTCATTTGAGAATGGCTTGATTTCTCTATATTTCTGAAGACTAGAATCTCTCCCACCTTTTAGCACTTGAAATACATTTTTGTCATTTACTTCTCTATTATTCAATTTTTTTCCTTACAGGTAACACAACATTTCTCTCTGGTTTCAAGATTTCTTTCTTTTTGTCTCTAATTTCTGATAGGCCTTGGTGTGGATTTATTTGGATTTACTCCGTCTGGGAATTGCTCAGCAGAGCACAACTTCTCTGCAGATTTATCTTTCAACACATCTGGAAAAACTTAAGCCACAATTTTTTTTTTTTTTTTTTTTGCTGTCTTTCTGTCACACCCTTTTTCTCGCTCCTCCTGATACTCCAGTGATGTGAAAGGTAGACTTTTGCTATAATTTCACTCATCCCTTAGGCTACGTTCATCTAGCCCAGTCTTTCTGATGTCAGAGTTGATAACTGGTCTTTTTCCAGTCCACTGAGTCTTTCCTGTGTCCCTTCCTTTTCTCTGTGGTTGAGCTCATTCATTGAGAATCTTATATCTGATCTTACATTTTCAGCTCTAAACCTTCCACTTGGTTGTTCTTTGTAGCCTAGTTTTCTAGCTGAAATTTTCTTTGCTGAGACTCTATATTTTTATTTGTTTTGAGCATGCTTATAATTGCTCACTAAAACATGTTAATAATGATTATTTTAGAATCCTTGTCAGATATTTCTACCATCTGTATTATTCCAGTGTTGACATTATTGATGATCATTTTTTCTGGTTCATGATATGATGACTGATTTTTTATTGGAAGAATTGACTGAATATTTGGGGTGCTATGTTACAAGACTCCAGATCTTATTTGAACCTTCAGATTTAACTATCTTCCTTGGACACCTCTCTGGTAGGAAAAGTGGAAGCACCATCTTGGTAATGCCAGGTAAGATTATTTTTTGTCGTATTTCATTTTATTTCTATGTGGAACATACTGAAAATGGTGGATATTTAGATTGTGCTTTGTGCCCTCTCCCCCCATTCCCCTTCCCCCTCCCAATAATGAGTGTTCAGGTTAACCATGCTGTATTTATACTATTACACATATTCGGATATAGCTCCTCCATTGAACAACCTCAGCTTTCTTCCTCTCCTATCCTTCCATTTTAGCTTTGCTGAGATTTCCACTCCATTATGGGGAGTCCCTCTGGTATTACCACTACTCCCTAGCTTGGGCATATTAGAGAAAACATATGTCCCTTCTCTATCTGTGTTTGACTAATCTCACTTGACATAATGTTTTCCAGATCCTTCCATCTTCTTGCAAATGCTATTATTTTATTCTTCTCTATAGGTGAATAGAATTCCATTGTGTATATTTCCCATAATTTTGCAATCTATTCATCTGTTGATGGAGATCTAGGTTGGTTCCATATTTTGGCTATTACAAACTGTGCTGCTATAAACATGGGTATGCACATGTTAATGTAGTTCTCTGAATTCAACCCCTTTGGAAAATACCAGATCAAATGGTGGATCTATTCCCAGTTTTCTAAGGAATCTCCATACTGATCTCCATAGTGGCTGAACTACTCTGAACTCCCAGCAACAATGTAAAAGAGTTCCTCTTTCCCCACATCCTTGCCAGCATTTGTTGTTGTTTGATTTCTTTATGCTTGCCACTCTGATTGGGGTTAGATGGAATCTCAGTGTAGTTTCAATTTGCATCTCCCTGATGGCTAGTGATGTTGAACATCTTTTCATGTATCTATTAGCCTTTGTATCTCTTCTTTTATGAAGTGTCTATTCAGTTCAGTTGCCCATTTCTTGTTTGGGTTGTTTGTTTTGCTAGTGTAGAGTCATTTGAGCTCTTTGTATATTCTAGATATTAGCCCTGTACCAGAGTGGTAGCTGGTAAAGATCTTTTCCCATTCTGTAGGCTTCCTCTTTAGGGTCTTGATGGTTTCCTTTGATGAGAAGAAACTTTTTAGTTTGATGCCATCCCACTTGTTAATTCTTGATTTAATTTCCTGTGCTTTGGAAGTCTTGTTGAGAAAGTTACTGCCTGTGCCTATATGTTGGAGTGTTGATCCTATGCCTTTCTCTAATAACTTCACAGTCTCTGGTCTAGTTTCTAAGTCTTTGATCCATCTTGAGTTGATTTCTATGCACAGTGAGAAGTAAGATTTCAGATCCAACTTCCTACGAGTGAATAGCCAGTTCTCCGAGCACCATTTGTTGAAATGCTGTCTTTTCTCCAGCGTATGAGTTCGGCCCCTTTGTCAAAGATCAATTGACTGTAGATGTGTGGTTTGTTTCTGTATCTTCTATTCTGTTCCACTGGTCAGTCTGCCTGTTGTTGTGCCAATACCATGCTGTTTTTACTACTATTGCTCTATAGTATAATTTGAAGTCTGGTGATGCCTCCTGCCTGGTTCCTTTTTTTTTAAAATAAATTTTTATCGGTGTATTGTAGTCATACATCTTAATGGGATAAAACACTTGTGGAGATATACATGCACACATCAGCCAATCAGCCCCTACCCAATCCATAACCCTTCCCTCCCCCTCCTCCTTCCCATGCTTGGTTTCCTGATTAACTTTGATATGTTTGTTTTTTTCTTCCATATATGGTCAAGTTATTTTTGATAAGGTTTCCAAGAACATTTGGTGAAGGAAATAATAATCTTTTCACTAAATATTGTTGAAAAATAATAACTACATGAAAAAGAATAAAATTAGGCCCTTACCTAACATCATATACAAATATTAACTCAAAATAGACAAAAGATCTAAATGTAAATCTTAAGAATGTTTAGAAGAAAACTAGGGTCATAAAACTTCACAAAATTGAAATTGGCAGTGATTTCTTGGATATGATTCCAAAGGCACAGGCAACAAAGGAATAAACAAACTTTATTAAAAATAGAAAAATATTGTACATCCAAAGAAAATGTTAAAAGAATTAAAAGTTACTGATAGGATGGAATAAAATATTTCCAAATGCTTTATTTGAAGCTATATTAATATTCCAAATAGAAATCCTAAAAATTAGCAATAATAAAACAAACTATACAATTTAGAAATAGGTAAAAAACAAAAATAGATACTGAATCTCCAAAGATTTTATATGACCAATAAACACATGAATATCACTCATCATTATCACAATATAACTAATCATTAAGGAAATACAAATAAAAACTATAGTGAAATACTACTTCACATTTGTTAGGATGGCTGCTTAACATGAATTACCTTGCTCCAGCCCTTTACCTTGAGTTTGTTACTATCTTTACTTGTAAAGTGTGTTTCTTATAAGCAGCAGATGGATGGATTCTGGCTTTTAATCCATTTTGCCACTTTATATCTTTTTATTGGGGAATTGAGGCCATTTACATTCAGTGTGATTATTGAGAGATAACTTTTAATTCTTAACTGTTAAGATTTTATTACTGTGTGAAATACTGTTTATTTTGCTGGATGGAAAATCTTGTTTCTCTGGTTCTGGTGTGTATTACCTATTTCTTCTTTGTAGTTAATCTCTTTGAGTATTTTCTGTAGTGCTGGTTTTGAGGACATAAATTCCTTCAGTTTCTGTTTGTCATGGAAGCTTCTTATTTCCCTATCTAATTTGATGGATAGTTTTCCTGGCTAGGAAATTTTAAGTTGTTTTCTTTCAGTGTTTGGAATATGTTACTCCAAGCCCTCTGGCTTTCATGACTTGGTTTGGGAAGTCTGGAGTGATTCTAATTGGTCTGCCTCTAAATGTCACTTGGCCTTTCGTTTTTGTTGCCTTTAAGATTCTCTGCTTGACTTCCACATTGGTCATTTTGACAATTATGTGGCATGGGGAACCTCTTCTCTGATCCTGTCTAAAGGGAGTTCTATAAGTTTCCTGGACCTGTGTATTGACCTCTCGCTCTATGTTTAGAAAATTTTCTGCTATTATTTCTTTGAAGAGATTATTGATCCCTTTGGTTTCACCTTCTTTTCCCTCTTCTATTCCAATTACTCTCAGGTTAGCTCTCTTAAAATGGGCCCATATTTCTTCAGTGTCAGAATCCTGCTGTCTTATTTTTTTTCTAAGTTATAAATTATGTGTTTGTTTTGGAGTGATCATCTTCTAGGAGCGAAATTCTGTTCTCCATGTGGTCCAATCGATTGTTTATCCTTTGAATTGAGGCCTTTACCTCAATTATTACTTCCTTTATTTCTTTTAGACTCTCTCTAAATTATTTTTGAAAGTCCTGTATTATTTCTACAGTTATATTCCTGATTTGATCTTCTGGAGATCTCTGAATTTCTGTGTTATCAGGTTCTGATATTATGGGGTTGTGGGCATTCATTGCTCTATTACTGTTTCTCTTTCCCATGATTTCAGAAGTTTGTGGCCTCTCTGGGTTCTTCCCCGGGTCACCACAACTTCACTTAGGGTGCTCTGGATCTGGAGTTTGTGGTAATCTCAGTCACCACTACTCCTTTACTGGGTTGTATTATAAAGTCTCACACCCAGGGAGTTAGTCAAGGCTGCACAAGACCGTGGGGGTGCCGAGCTGGGTGTTTTCCCATGGGGAGCTGTGACTAGGATGTAGTTTCTTTGCCACCACTACTCCTTCAACTGGTTGGACTGCAAAATCTAGACCCAGGGAGATTATCAAAGCTGTGAAAGTCCCTGGGGGTACAGTGCCGGGATTTCTCCTGTAGGGGCCATAATTTCACTTACAGTTATTGTGCATGGTGATCTGGAGCTATCATGGGTGTGGTGAACTCGCTATTGCTGCTGGCAATATGGTGTAGCTGTTATGCCCTCGGCCGAGAGACTGTCATATTTCTTTTCTGGTTTTTAGCTCCTTTCTTAGTGTCTGAAAGGCGTGATGAGCTTGGCCACTTGGAGTTTTAGACGTTCTTTGTGCTGAAAGAACAGCTGAATTACACCCAAATGATCCGCAGTTGCTCACTTCAGCTCCTTGTTTACCTTTCCTCTCTGGAGCCTGGTGCTGTGAGGCATGATGGTGCCGGTGCAGCTCAGTGATGCAGGCTGGGTTTTTTTATGGTCTCTGTTTGTTTTTCTAGTCTTCTTTTCTCTGTCCCTTGTGTTTACATTTTTTATTTCTCTGCTGATAGTGTTTTCTGGCTACAAAAAGCGCTGATTTTGTGGAGATAGAGATCGGGTGTTAGCAGAACTCGTAAACGCTGCTTTTCTCGTTCGCCATCTTCCCAGAAGTCCTGTCTGGTTCTTGCTGCTGAAAATTGTTTTGGCTATTCTGGGTCTTTTCTTTCTCCATTCAAAATTCATAACTGATTTTTCCAGGTCCATGTTGGTATTTTAATGGGAATTGCATTGAATCTATAGATCACTTTTGGCAGAATGGCTATTTTGATCATATTTATTCTGCCTATCAATGAGCAAGGGAAATCTTTCTATCTTCCCAGGTCTTCTTCAATTTATTTCTTTAATATCTTGTAGTTTTCTCTGTAGAGGTCTTTTACATCTTTGGTTAGGTTTTTTCCTAGGTATTTTATTGGTTTAAAGGTTATAGTAAATGGAATAGTCTTCTTTATTTCTTTTGTTAAGGATTCATTGTTGGCATAAAGAAAAGCAACTGATTTCTTTAGGGTGATTTTGTATCCTGCTACTTTGCTGAATTGGTTAATCAGCTCCAGAAGTCTTTTGGTTGAGTTCATTGGATCTTCTAGATAAAGAAACATATCAAGCCAGGCGTGTTGCCGCATGCTTGTAATCCGCGCGCTTGGGAGGCGGAGACAGGAGGATTGCGCAGGTTCGAAGCCAGCCGCCCTGGCTTAAGAGAACCTGTTTCCAAATTTTAAAAAAAAGTATAAAATAAGGCTGGGAGTGGAACCCCAGCACCACAAGAAGAAAGAAAGAAAGAAAGAAAGAAAGAAAGAAAGAAAGAAAGAAAGAAAGAAAGAAAGAAATCTGCAAATAAGGATAGTTTTAATTCCTGTTTCCAAATTTTAAAAAAATTATAAAATAGGTCTGGAATTGAAACCTCAGTACCACACACACAAAAAAAAGAAACATAACATCTGCAAATAAGGATAGTTTTAATTCCTCTCTTCCTATATGAATTCCTTTGATTTTCTTCTCTTGTCTTATTGCTGTGGCATTATGAATATAGGGTCGGGTCCATATAATATCTGAATGTCTAATTGCTGTGTTAGCTTTTGGAGTATAATCCAGTGTCTCTTAATTCACTCTGTACCCTGTTGTCCACTTCTTAACCCACTCTCTGGGTGTTTGGACCCCTTTCTTGACTTTGACAACTTTGGGTTTAGGTGTCAGCGTGTCTGGTGTCACTGTTAATAAATTCTGCACAGGTCCCAGGTTCTGTGTATTTCCAGCCTGTAGTTTGCATCTCTGCACTCTCCACCTTGGTTGCAGGCCTGTGCTTCCCTACCACAGGGGTGGAGGGTTTCCAAAGTAGTCTTGGAATCTCCCCCTGAGGCCCTGTACAGGTATTGCGCCTTGAAGACTTTTCCTGTGTCTCCGGAAATTCTAACTGTGCCAGCCTGTGGGGTCCCAAGGTTCACACTGGGCACAAAGGGTTGCTGTAGGGTCCCAGGGAGCACACAATTACCACCAAAGCACTGCTGGGTCCCGGGATATGGACTGGGTGCATGGCTACCACTGGTCCCAGCACGGGTGGGCACAGATGCCTAGTGCTCATCCCAGGCTCAGGCAGGATGCACAGGGCTAGCGCTGGACCCAGGGTGTGGGTTGGATGCTCTAGGCTAGCACCGGGTCTCAGGGCACAGGGCAGGTGCAAATAGCTAGCAGTGGGTCTCGGGAGGTTGGGCACAGACAGCTAGTGCTGGGTCCAAGGGCACTCATGGGGCGCACAGGGTAGCACTGGTATTGGGCTCGGGCAGGGCAAACAAGGCTACTGCTGGGTCCCAGGGTGTGGGCTGGGCATACACGGCTAGTGCTGGACCTGGGGCATGGGCTGGGCACCCAAGGCTAGGGCCCGATCTCGGCATGCAGGTGGGGTGCACACAGCTAGAGTCATCCTGGGGAGCGGGTAGAGCCTGTGAGGCTATCACTGGGGCTCGGGCAGGGCACACAAGGGTAGCGCTGGACCTGGGGCGTGGACTAGGCACACAAGGCGAGCACCGAGTCTAGGGGTGCGGGCGGGACACACAGCTAGCACAGATCCTGAGGTGCAGGCAAGTCGAACAAGAATAGCGCTGAGTCCTGTGGTGGGGGACAGCCACCCAGGGCTAGCGCCAGACCTGGGGCGCACGCTAAATCCCGCAGCTTCTCTGAACGCACTGAGATACCTCCCTTCCTTGATCCAGGTATCTGGAGGACTCACTGTGCCACTGTGGTCCCGCCTTTGGTGAGCACATGGGCTTCTGGCTCGTGTGCCACTTGCTGCTTAAGATGTTGGAGTTCTATGTCAGTTTTCAAACTCTTGGGTTATTTTGCCACGTTGGTGTCAGTCAGGTCCAGGAATTGCAGTTTGGGCCAGCAACCCATGATGGCACTGGCGACCTGGCTGTATCTGCAGCAGCTCTGATGCTCAAACTTTTTTTTTTGCAATGGATCTCGCAGTTCAGGGTTTCTGGATTCCTTCCACTGAGGTTCCTGGATCTGTTTTGGTTCTTGAGATATATTTATTTTGTTGGTTACGATGCTGCCTTCTCGGTAGTTGAACTTTATTTCAGCCACTGAGGAGTGCTGTGTCCCGGAGTCGCCATTTTTAATGCCCCAGCCAGGCGGTATTATAACCCCAGGTATACCAGTTGGTCTGTAGGTACTCGAGGTGTTACCCAAGGAAAACCTCCTTGTTGTTTCTTGGCAGGATTGGAACTTCTGGTTCCCTATTAGGTCTCCATTAACACTTCCCAGGATGGAAAGAATAAGTGATTATTCTCTAAGAATAAGTGATCATTATTCTCATATAGCCTAAGACCACATTGGTAGACCCCGACATCTGACTCCTGAGTAGCTGTAAAAGTCTTACCTTTCATGTGCATCCTCTGACCCCACCCAGTGGGAGGGGGAGAGCTGCCTCATTACTGCTGGGTTGGGGTGGAAGTCCAGGCTCTCCATGTGGCCTTCCCCAATTCTGGAAGTGGGGCATTTGGTACCACCCAGTGGATATAAATGTCCCAGCACCTCATTTGGCCTTCTCTTATACCACCCCGGTAGGTGGGCAGGTTGGGGGAACCCTGAATCAGCAAGGGTGGAAGTCCAGGCTCCTCACTCAGCATGACTGACCATGGGAGACAGGGGGGCCATTGTTTTTCAGAGGTGCTTGCCTGGAGTACAGCAATAATGGCCTCAATGTTTCTTCTTAGTTAGCCTTCCCATTTAAAACAAAGCAGGATTTTATTAGGCCTTTACTCCTCTGTCTGGAACCTATGCATTTCTGAGTTGCTTTCCTTCCTAGTTCCAAATCTGGGCTACATATGACAAAGGAAAAGGCCAGGGAGCTGATCACTGTCACTCCTGGTCATTCTGCCTTCATCTTACCACTGTTGAACATCTTCTCAGGCTTTTTAAAATTTAATTTTCAGGGTTTTTGTTATACTAGGCAGGAGGAATAGGGAAAATCGGTCTGTTCTGTTTTCCCAGAAGTCAAAGTCAATTACCTACATTTTACCTAAAGTTATTTAAAAGATTCTTCATTCTTTTTGAAGTTGTTCTTTTATTTGTTCATGTACTTACTTAAGTAGCAGCACTGATTAAGGGCCAGCCACTCTCAGTACTGTAAGGCTTGGAATTTCCAATGACTACTGCTGGAGGAGAGGGTCCAGGAAGCGAGCAGAGCTTTCCCTCCACTCCAGCAGCCTCCTGTTACCACACTCACCTCTTAGTCAGGTGTCCCAGACTCAGCTAGAACCAAGCAGGATGATAAGGCAAGGAAGCAGGTATTAAGTATTTATTTAAAGTAACTCAGCTAAGTTTGTGAAGGCATGAAGAAAATTTTCCAGGAGGGAAATATTCTAAGGGAATTTTCTATGGCATGCCACTAAAAAGTGTTATATTAGGAAATGATTTCTAATTTAACAAAATGTTACAAGAATAAAAATAGTAAAATGAAAACCCATACATCTCTTATCCCAGTTCACCTCTTGCTAATGCTTTACTCCATTTTTTTTTTACCATTGACTTTTTGTACATGTGCGTGTACACACACACACACACACACACACACACACACACACACACCACTTTAACTTCCATCTGCCCTCCAGTTTTGCCCATTAACCTTATAATGTCTTTTTTTTTAACATGTGTTCTTCTCCAGTGTAGGATCCAGTCTAGAACCAAATATTGCATATATCTAAAGTGTCTCTTTAGTCTCTTTTAATTGTAGATGGTTCATAATTGTGATTTTTTTTTTTTTTTGGTAGCAGAGAGTTTAACCCAAGGGCATTCTACTTCCAAGATACAACCCAGACCCATTTTTAAATTTTTTGTTTGTTTTTTTGCTTTGAAACAGGGTCTTGCCAAGTTGCCCGGGGCTCTGCTAAAAGTACTGAGGCTGGTCTTTAACCTGTGATCCTCCTGTCTCAGCCAATCCAAGTACTGATTTTTTTTAAACAATAAAATGGTAAAACTATCTGCCACACATTGTCAGTGTTGTTTACAGATACTCTCAGCAGAGTGTGAACTTATTAATGGGCAAAAGGTAGAATCTCAGTACTCTGTAGTAGGAAATAAGTATTTTTAACTGTATGTAATTAAATCAAAAAGTGAAGCCAAAGCAAAGCCATAAAAACATAAAATGCTGGATCCAAAATTAGAAAAAATTTTACATAAATCTGAATGAGAAATATTGCCCTGTTATCACTTAGAGACTTAGGAAATGATTAATGTAAGTGTATTTGTACAATTTACACAGTAATTAAATGCTCACAAAGTTCTTAAATGACAGGTCTTAAAGCTTAACTAAGAAAATGTGTTTTATTCTAACTTGCACAGTCAAATGTTGCTAATTTGCCTTTCCTGATAAGTTTCTTTTGACCAGCCATGCATCATAAACGTATAAGCAAGGAGCCAGGCTTGGTGGTAGACATCTGTAATCTCAGTACTTGAGAGGCTGAGTCGGAGGATCCAAGCCTCAGCAACTTAGCAAGGCCCTCAGCAACTAAGTAAGACTGTTTCAAAATACAAAATAAAAATGACTGGGGGTGTAGCTCAGAGGTAGCGTATCCTTGGCCTCAGTCCCTGGTAACAAAAATGGAACAGTGTAAGTGAGGAAAGCGCAGTGTCTTTCTTTATTGTAAGTGCTGTATTAATTAATTAAGTACTCTTAATAAAATCATGTCCAAAATTAGATGTACCATTAACCTGCAAGTGAATAATCACCTTTATGTGTCGGGGCTCAGCTGAATTTCCGACGGCTCAGTGATGTTCCTCAAACACACTTTGAAAGTGAAGCTGAAAAATACGTTCACAGTGTGGGGAAAACCAAACAGAGGTCACCTTCTGGCTATTGTGTGTGCATCGGCGGCTCCTGCTTGCTTTGTGGAGAAGCCCTGGCTGGCATCCTAGAGTTTTCCTCATAGCCAGGACCAGCTGGACGCTGGTTTCATCTCCCTGGAGGCACCAAAAGTACATTTCTTATTGACTTGTATTTCCATTTACAGAAGAAGGCCCTGGCCTACCTCTTGGGGAAGAAATAAATGCTTCTCTCTGTACCACGGAATAATGAGGTCTGGAATAAACCAGGCACTGAAAGATCTTTTGCACTGGAGAATATTTATTTTAGGATTTTAAGCAATATGACACCTGCTGAGATATTTTCAAATCTGAGTAGAGATTATTTTATGTGAGTAATGACCTCTTTAAAACATATCTCAATTCAGTGGTTCTTGAGAAATCATCTTATTTTTATTTTATATCATTGTGTTTGGGTTACAAAGTCATGTTAGGGCATGCTCTAGAGGCAGACTTCCCCTATTGGATTTACCACTAGCAGGCAAGTTACTGAGCCCCGTAAATCTCCCACCCTCTCTCCCTTCCTTCCTCTCTTCCTTCTTTTTTCTCTTTCTTGTTCTCTCTTTTCCTTGTGATTGAACCCAGGGTACTCTACCTCCAAGCTATACCCCCAGCTTTTTTTTTTTTTATCTTGAAATATTGCTTAGAGTTTCACTAAATTGCTCAGGCTGATCTGGAACCTGCAATCCCCCTGTCTCAGCTTTCCAAGTGCTGGGATTAGAGGTAGGTGCCACCATGCCCAGCAGTCTCAGTTTTTTTATTTATACTTCCTTGCCATCTCTTGACCCTTCCTGGACTCCTCCCTGTGTCAGTCAGGATCTCTAGAATAATATAATAAAGATACCCACAGGGTATCTATATTATAAAAAGAGATTTATCAGACTGGCTTACAGCACACTGAGAAGCTGTAGTACCAAATGGCTGCCTTCATGCCAGAAAGCCGGAGGAACCAGCAGCTGCCCAGTGTGAGAAGTGGAGCCTCATAACCTGAGGTGCCATGGTGCGGCCCTCATTCAAGGCAGAAAGGCCTGGATTCTCCCTGAAGACTCACCAGTGAGAGTCCATGTTGGAGGAGCGAAGCCAGAGCCCGATATCCTCAAGTGCTGTGCAACTCAGTACAGGACTTCTCCATCAATTTGCTGTTCCATATGCCAATCATCTCATCAACACGCCCCCCAAATCTCCCAATTCTAGATATCTCTCAATCCATTCAAGTTGACAATTCAGATGAACCATCACACTCTCTAGAGAAGTAAAGATCACTACTCGAGGAGGAAGGAATACTAGAGAAGTTCGGGATGGTGTTCTCTCCGGTGTAGGGCCCAGGACGTGATCCCGGTACCTGGGTCTGAAGTATGCGGGCTTTACCTGCATCATAGAATTTAAAATCTCATTAGCTCTAAACTGCGTGGAGTTTTACTATTAGTATGCCACTCAGGCCTTTGCAGGCTTCTGTCTTACATCTGTCCTCCGAAAAGCTGAGCGCCCTGTCTCTGAGGGGTGGCTAGCAAAGCCTGTGCACACCTATCACTTTCATGGTTGCACAGAGTGAGCAGGGAAAGAAGGGAAAAGCAGAGGCTGCGTCCTCCTGAGCTTCAGCTTCCCAGAAATTCAAAGGACCTGAAAATGCTGAACTTCGATTTGTGGCTTTTCGGGTTGTTATGAAGAAATATTTGCTGAACAAAGAATGAAACATATTTTAAGTGTCTAGCTTGACTCATAATTTTTAAATATATAGCACAGGTCATGTGACCTCCATTTGTTCTCTTGTCTTAGTCCCCATAAATGGTGAGAGTGAGAGGTGTAAAGGCCAAGAATGACACAGTAAGAAATCAGGAATCCACTATCGTATTGTGACTGTCTTCACTGTTGATTGTCTTCAGCCAGATGTGACACGTAACCAGTCCTCCTAAGTGGGTTAAATAGAACTTGGGAGGCTGAGACTGGAGGGTCACAGGTTCAAGGCTAGCTTAGCAACTTAGTGAGACCCTTTTTCACAATACAAAATAAAAAGGGCTGGGGGTGTAGCTCAGAGATAGAATGCCTGGGTTAAATCCCCAGCATCAAAACCAAACAAGAAAACATCCAAACAAAAAAAAATCTCCTTCTCTCACTCCTAATCAATCATTTAATTTAGGTCTTGCTCTATTTCTTACACGAGGTGGTACGGGACTCTTGAGAGTCTTTAGGGAAGCAGTGGGGACGTAGACTGATGGGTGGGCTGGGCAGGTCATCAGAGCCCACTCAGCCTGCCCATTGCTGTGGTTCTGGCCAGTCTCTGTCTTGTTGCAGTTCTCCATCCACTACACTTCTCAAAGGCTTCATCCACTACCACAGTCCTTCAGTAGACACCTCCAACAGTTCAACTTCCCATTAGCCTCTATTTAATTGTTTAAATGTTGGTGTGAAGCAGAAGCCTAAAATGGTGCCAAAACTTTCTCCATCTAGAACTCATTTCCTTTAATGAGGTTTCTCACCAAATGCATGTTCCATGTGGGAGCAGTTAGAGAAAATCAGGCTCAGGAAAAGAAACCGACTTCTGCACCTGCTGAGCCAATCAACCTGCCCCCATTGCCCTGAGGCAATATCAACTGTATGCTGATCCAATTGTGACTCAGACTTAGGGTTTTAGTCCTCTGAGCTCCACTAACAGAAATAAAGAAATTCTTAATCGCAACCTGATCTCTTGGCCATCATCTCTCCAAGCCTGGCATCTTGCAACAGGTGCTTTTGTACGAGATTTTAAGATAGTTCTGTTTGATCAGGTTCTTGTCTAAGGAAAGGAACCCTGTAACACCAGGCATTGCCTGGGGACTGGAGCTCTGGCAAACACAATTGATTTCAAGGGTGAGGGGTTGGAGTCCCAACCCTCCACAGATGATGCTATTGATGTAAAGAACCTCATTGCTATTGTAGGTGGGATGGTTCTGTTCTTTTTGATGGAAATGTATAATGAGTTTGGAATTATTAGCAAAACCTGACCATTATACAGCTGCAATTAAAGAAAATGTGTGAGCTGGGTGTGGTGGCACACGCTTGCAATCCCAATACCTGGGAGACTGAGACAGGAGAATCGCAATTCATGGACAGCCTCAGCTACTTAGTGAGGCCCTTTGCAACTCAGACCATTTCAAAATAAAGAATAAAAATAGGGCTGGTGGTGTAGATCAGAGTTAGAATGCCTCTTGGTTCCATCGCTAGTATTGCAAACAAGAGAGAGAGAGAGAGAGAGAGAGAGAGAGAGAGAGAGAGAGAGAGAGAGATGTGGAGAATGTGGAGAATGTGTAACCTGTGAAGCCATTGATGACCAAGAGGAAGAATTTTGTATAGTTTAAAGCAAGATTATCAATATTTTCAGACACTGGACCTATCTTTATTTTAAAATATGAATCCCGAGTCTTTTTTCCTGAAGAGTATTTTATTCTTCTCTGTTATTCTATACCTTCCCATGCTGCCACCCACCCCATCATGGAAAGTGCCTTATATTCCAACCGAACCCCACCAAAAGTTTTTCTTTTCCTAGTTTTAATAGCAATTTGTGTCTTGAATCTTCCCTGATCACTGCCTCCTCTCAGTTTGATAAGATGAGGCCAACCCAGTTCTGATCCCTTAGTTCCATGATCCTCGATAACTAAGAACAGTTTATATGAGCCATTCATTTGAGAAAGATTATTTGTTGAATTCCTATAGCATGCCAGATGCTATGGTAGGTGCTAGAAAAGGAAGAGTGAAGGCAGAGAGTTCATGACCCCAAGAGCCTTATTCTGGGGGGGGGGGTTTAATAGCCTGATCATCTAGATACAGTGTGTAAGACTCCGAGTGGAGTCAGGACAGGAAGCTATAGTAGTGTAGGGATGGCTCCATGGAGATGGCACTGGAGACTGTCAATGAGAAGAACAGGGGGGGCAGCCTGGGAAGATTAAATGCTAAGGCTTGATGTCCGGGTTAAAGGCAAGTAAGGTTCCCAAGCAGAAGAAGCTCCAAATGTGGACTTGTGTTGAGGGAGTAGAGAGGGAAACCTTTAGCCTCCTGTTTGTGTTCCCAACTTTTGGTGTTCTTCTTGATGGGACATTCTACTAGAAACAGAACAAAGTGCAACACAGGCTCCTCCAGGCCTTTCTCAAGTAGTTCCTTTGCTTGTAAAAAGCATCATTCCCCCTGCTGTCAGAAGCAGCCTCAGATGGCAGTGGGTAGCAATGCCCCTGCGCCTCCTTAGAGAGCTGGATTCTCCTACTGAGTAAGTACCTGGGCTTGAAAGTCCGTCCACTTGAGGTTCAAATGTTTGTTTCTTATTTGCTGGCTGGTGACTTTGAAAAAGTCATTTGGGCTCTCAGAAAGAAGCCTTCCTTCTTTTACCTGCAGCTCAAGGGACAATCCCGTCCACGTATGTGAGTGTGTGGCACAGTGCCCAGCACGTGGGAAGTGAAATGAAAGGCTCAATGTTCAGCCTTCTAAGTCAAAGTTGGCCTCAGTCTGCAGTGAGTCTGATGTGTGCATGGCTAGCAAAGCTTGGTCCAGACAAGCACACAGAAACATTTGCATAATTGCTAGTTTAAAAAAAAAGGACTCTGGGAAGTTCAAAGCCATCTCTTTCTAAATGGATAACAAAATACAGTGAGGAATTTAGAAATAAAGAAATTTTCATGTATTACTCCTTCAAGTTCTTTATGTCCCCTGGAAAATAATCATCCCTGTGTCCTCCTGTGTCTGTTCCTGTGGCACAGCGGAGAAGAGCCAATTTACAGCTCTGTCTAGTGCTGTTCTCCCAGGTCATCAGGAGGGACTCTAGCTAGGACTGTGCAACACCTCTGTCTTTTTCCATTTACAATCTCTCCCATCCCCCCAAACATGATATGTTTGAAATCATGCAACATAGTAATGCACAGAATCTATATTTACTGTGTTTCCTGGGAATTATGAGCAACTTATACATGTTCTTAGCAATGTACGTATACATATATCCTTGCATTCAAGAAATTCAATTCAACCAAATAGGGTTAACAGCAGTGTTAGGAGCAGATACTATAAAGATGAAGGAGAGTTATTAGTTACATAAATTTTTTCTGTTTCTCCACCCCCAGAGTGCAAAGTTGAATAAGAACAATCTATTCATACAGATTAACTGTGCAAGAATATATTAGGAATGTGACCTACCAATCACCACTGATAGGATAAGCATAAAAGAGAAGCTACTGTCTGGGCATGGTGGTGCTTGCCTGCAATACCAGAACTTGGGAGGCTGAGACAGGAGGTTTGTAGCTAGCCTCAGCAGCTTGGTGAGACACTGTTTCAGGACCAAAACTGTAAAACAGGATGGGAGTGTAGCTGAGAGATAGAATGACCCCTAGATTTAATCCTCAGTACCAAGAGAGTGAGAGACTGTTGTAGTATTGACAGAAGAAATCATGTTTGGGTTGGGCTTTGGAAGTAGCAGGACTTCACCGGATGGAGATTGAGGAAGATGGTGCCGTGTGCCGTGGTGATGTAGAGACTCACATCTCCAGCGGCGTTAGGAGGAGAAGCAGTAGTTGGCAATTGATGGTGGGGAAGGTAACAGTGCACAGGGGGATAGGGAGAGGAAGAGTATAAAGAAGATTCCCAAGTTAGGCACTGTAAAGGTGACGCTTGCCTTCTTATTGTAGCATGATATGCTCAATAAAAAGATGTCGACACCCTGCTATTATTTGCTGATTTCAGCATAGCTAAAATTGTCTGCTATATGGTGCTCAGGAATGTGTCTGTATATGTACAAGATTGTAGACTGATAACTGCACACATAATCATTTCCTGTTATGGAAGATGCAAAAGAGGGAGCTGACCCTGTTTTGTGAGTGCCCTTCTCTAGAGCTCAGCTCCGTCTTCCTAGAGCAGCCAGGGAGAAGTCAGTACAACTATGTGTCTGAGGTTCACAAGATAAAAAAATTGGATTTAACTATGTCAATGCTTTGCCTGCAATATCCAGCCCTCCCTACTTCCACTTTTCTTTAATTTCTAATATCACAATGACATAGAATACGAGGGGAAAGTCAAGATTTTCATGAGGGGAAGAGCTATGAACAGGTTCAGATTTTCGTTTGTTAGTGCACAGACCCTGCAGAATGGTTGGAAGTCGAGCTAGTAAACAGCTGTGGGAGTGATGGAACGCCGGAGGCCTGTGGGAGTGATGGAGCGCCAGAGGCCTGTGCGCTGCGCCCAGGTGAAACCCCTGACTGTCTGAGAAAGGAGGGCGGGGCAGAGTAGTCAGGGCTATCCATGGAGGTGCAGGCCCCATCTCAAGTGCAGCTAAGCAGAGTCTTCCACTGAGAGCAGGAAAATGAGGTAGGATAGGGATCTAGAAGAATACATATTTGAAATTCTCTCATTGGAAAATTCAATGAGAGCTGATAAGCAGTAATCGAAGGAATGAACAGTGTTTATATCTAACGTGAAGTTAGAAAACCTGCTGTTATCTGGTGTCCTGTTATTCAGTTCGTTTATGCCAGCAATATTTATTTATTTATTTATTTATTTATTTATTTATTTATTTATTTATTTATGCGGTACTGGGGATGGAACCCAGGGCTATTGTGCCTCTGAGCTACACCCCCAGCCCTATTTTTTATTCTTTATTTGGACACAGGGTCTCACTGAGTTGCAAAGGGCCTCACTAAGTAGTAGCTGAGGCTGTCCATGAACTGCGATCCCCCTTTCTCAGGCTCCTGAATGCTGGATTTACAAGAGTGTGCCATTATGCCCAGCTAGCAATATTTGACAACTGAAGAGAAAGCAGAATTTGGGCTGAATCAGGGCTGGGGACTGGTCACACTTGTGCTGCAGGAAAATGAGGCAGGGGGCTTCTGCTCAAGGTACAGTGTGATTACAGTGTTTGAGGTTTTCAGGTGTCAGCAGGTCTTTCTCCATCCCTTTCCTAGATAAAGTTCTTTAGCTGTATCAATGTGAATAAATGTGATTACAGGTGATGAAAATCTGAAACTGACCTAAATAATAAAGGAAATGTATTGATTACGGTGACAAGATTCAAGATTGGTAACATACCTCAAAAGTGATTAAATAGCCGGGCGTGGTGATGCACGTTTGTAATCCCCGTGCTTGGGAGGCAGAGACAGGAGGATCGCGCAGGTTCGAAGCCAGCCGCGCGTGCTGGCTTAGGAGACCCTGTTTCCAAATAAAAATGTAAAAATAGGTCTGGGAGTGTAGCTTGGAGGTAGAAGGGCTTCCAGGAACCCCAGTACCACCCCCCAAAAAAGTGATTAAATAAATTAATCACATAAAGAGCATAAAATAGCTTCTAGCACATAATAGGTACTCAGCAAAGAATCTGGTATGTCATCATGATACTGAAAGCCCTGGCCTGGTCTTTGCACCTCTCCTGCCACGTGATCATCTTGCAGATGGATGAGGAACCATTTCTTTCTCAAATATCTCACAGCTCATTTGTCTGATTCTGGTCCAGTTTCTATACCAATGTCTATGGCCAAATGAATGTGATTTTTGCACTAACATCGTCTGTTTGAACTGGGATAATCATGCCAGTTATAGATAAAGCAGAGTCCATCCTTGAGTTGGGGTGGGGATGAGGTGCATTTTCCTACCCAGATTATATGCTTTGTATTTCATGGGTGGGGGCGGCATCGGGATGTATACTAGAGATCCAGGCACAGAGTTCACTGCAATTGCTGTATTCAAGGGAAAATGGAACAAGGAAATATCCTAGGATCCTATGGTCATAAGAATGTCCTGCTGTATCTGATCCTCAAAGAAACTGTCATATTAGTTTCTTGTGTCACCTATTAAGAAATAGTCCCAAGCTTAGTGGCTTAAAACAACAGAAGCTTACTCTCTCCTAGTTCTGCAAATCAGAAGTTTGAAATCAGTATCACTAGTCAAAATCAAGGTATGATCAGGGCTGTGCTCCCGTTGGAGGCTCAAGAGGACACTCTTCTTTGTCTCTTTTAACTTCAGGTGGTGGCTGGAGTCCCTTGGCCTGTGGCCGGCTCACTCTACTCTTTAAGGCCATCATCTCCAAATCCTTCCCTGCTCTGAATTCACATATTCATCTATGTATGTCAAATCTCATCTTTATAAGGATACATGGAATTGCATTTAGAGCTCACCCTGGTAACCCAGGATAATCTTCCTGCCTCAGAACACTTAGCCTAATCACATCTATAAAGATTTTGCCACACAAACAAATAGTTACAGGTTTTAAGGATGGGGACCCTGTATCTTGTGGGGTAATTATTCAGCCTGTTATCCTGTCTTTAGATAAATTCCTCTTAAATATTTATATTTAGTTTAGGCAGAAACCCATATGCAAACAATAACCCAGTCCAACAGGAAAATTCATTTGTTATTTAGAAGTTCATTCACATCTGGCTACAGTGGTGCCCAAGGGTAATCCCAGTACTTGAGAGGGTGAGACAAGAAGACTGTAGGTTCAAGGCCAGCTTCTGTAACTTACTGAGACTCTGTTTCAAAATAAAAAATAAAATAGGGAACCGGGCGTGGTGGTGCATGCTTGTAATCCCCGCACTTGGGAGGCTGAGACAGGAAGATCACACGGGTTCGAAGCCAGCCTCAGCTACTTAGTGAGGCTCTCAGCAACTTAGTGAGACCCTGTTTCCAAATAAAATATAAAAAAGGTCTGGGAGTATAGGCCGGAGGTAGAAAGCCTCTGGGTTCCACCCCCAGTACCACCAAAAAAAAAAAAAAAAAATAGGGCCAGGGATTCAATCCCTACTAACACACACACACACACACACACACACAGACACACACACACACACTTCATTTTATAGTTACCATATTTCTTTAATTGTAGACTTCATCGGTTAAAAACAGATTTGGAGGGCAGAGAAAACCAAACGCTGTATTAAATCTCCACATCAATCCTGATTTCAGAAATTATAATGTGGGGGAAATGAATATTTGAAATTTGAAGAAATGTGGTAATTTATCTTAGTGATCTAGGCAGTTATATTGTTTAAAAAGAGATGTTTTATGGATAATTACTGAGAGTTTTTCAAAGCGCTTTCTAATGTGTGTGACCATGCTTATCTGAAAGTTTTCTGGGGTAAAGCCCTCACAGATCTGAGTAAACCACAGAATTCCCTCTGGGGCAACAACCTCAGAACACTTTTTAGAGGTGAATTTTGACCCTTTATTCAGGTGCTCACAGAAGCCACTTCTGCCCGATCTCTTTAATCACACTTCCTCACAAGCTTTTTGGTTTGCTTTTATTTTGGTGTCACTAGGGATTAAAACCAGAGACATCCTATGTCTGAGCTCCACCTCCAGCCCTATTTTATTTATTTTTTTATTTGGAAACAAAGCCTAAATAGCTGAGGCTGGCCACAAACCTACGATCCTCCTGTCTCAGCTTCTCAAGTACTGGGGTTACAAGCATGCGCCACCATACCCAGTTTACTTTTTTTTTAAAATAGTTAAAAAATATAAGAAGAGAGAGGAGAAGGGGAGAGAGAGAGAGAGAGAGAGAGAGAGAGAGAGAGAGAGAGAGAGAGAGAGAGAGAAACCAAATGCACTGAGCATACAGGGTCACTTCCCGAGAAAGCATGTATTAGCAAGTTTTGTTACTTCTGCTTCCAGAAGACTCTTGAATTCTTCCCCTTCTCTCTGTACCCACAGTGGGAGGCAAGGTAATGATTCCCGAAATATGCCAACACCCTCATCCCCAACCTGGGAACATGTTACATTGCCTGCCAAGGGGGAATTAGGGCTGAAGATGGAATTAAAGTTGCTAATCAGCTGATCCTAAAATAGACTCAGCCTCTGCCCAGCAGAGGAAGCAGCAGATGAAGAGTTAGCCTGCAGAAAGGAAGAAAGTATTCGCTATTCATCTAACTATTCATCTAACCAAGGGTTAATATCCAGAGTGCATAAGAGACTAAAAAGAGAAAAAGAAGAAACTTAATCAACAATCCCATTAAAATAAACAAATGATTTGAACCGACACTTGTCAGAGGAAGACATACAAATGGACAATGCATATATGAAAAAGTGCTTGGTATCATTAGGCACCGGGGAAATGTAAATCAAAACCACAGCAAGGTATCACCTCAGGCCAGCTTAAGGGCTATTACTAAAACAAATGCAATGAGCATGCAGGGTCATTTCCCAAGAAATCATGGCAAATACTGGCAAAGATGTGGAGAAAAAGAACTCTTACTCGCTGATGTCAGAAAGGTAATTAGCACAGCCACGACAGAGAACAGTATGGAGGTTCCTCAAAGAACCAAAAATATGTCATCCAGCTATCTCACTTCTACGTGTGTATGTGTATCTTCAAAGTAAATGAAATCAGAATATCAAAGGAGACCTGCATGGCCATGTTTACTGTGACTATTCACAGTAGCTAAGATATGGAACCAGTGGAGGTGCCTGTCAACACAGGAAAGGATAAAGAAAAGATGGTTGGTACTTATACACAATGGACTATCACTCAGCCGTAAAGCACAATGACATCCTGCCATTTGTAGCAAAATTTGTTGAACCAAGAGATATCATGTTAAGTCAAATAGGCCATACATAGAAAGAAAAGACAAGCACCACAAATTCTTTTTCATGTATGGAAGCTAAAATTGTCAGCCTGAAAATACACTAGCGAGCTAGGCATGGTGACATACACCTGTAATCCCAGTGCTTGAGAGGCTGAGACAGGAGGATTACAGGTTCAAGGTCAGCCTCAGCAATGTAATGAGACTCTCAGCAACCTAGTGAGACTCTGTTTCAAAACAAAAAATTAAAAAAGAAAGGGACTGGGGATAGGGACTGGGTTATATAGGTCAGAGGTAGAATGCCCATGAATTCAATCCTCAGTATAAGAGAGAGAGAGAGAGAGAGAGAGAGAGAGAGAGAGAGAGAGAGAGAACACGCAAGAGAGAAAGAGAGGAGGGAAATAGAATAGAAATTGCCAGAGCTGAATTAGGGAGGTTGGATTTAATGAGTGGACACTATTATTTCTATGCATGAAAATATATCATATTTCATTAGTATGTACAATTAATATGCATATATCAAATAAATCAATAAAACAAAACAAAAATATTAGCCTGGCTTATCCAGGTGGGCCCAATGAAATTTTAAGAACTCTTAAATTGGACAAACACAACAGAAGAAGCAGGACCAGAGACACCAAGGGAGACCTGACCCGTCTTTGCTGCCTTACAGAGAGGCCAGGAGTCAAGGGATGTTGGAGCCTCTGGAAGCTGTTGGAGGAGCTCAGATTCCTCCCGAGAGTTTCCAGATAGGAGCCCAGCCTGCTGACAGACTTTAGACTGCAGAGTTATAAGGCGGTGAATCGGCCGGGCGTGGTGGCACACACCTGCACGCCCAGTATTTAGGAGGCTGAGACAGGAGGATTGCACATATGCGGCCACCCTCTGCAACTCAGATGCTCAGCAACTTAGGAAGACCCTATCTCAATTTTTTTTAATTAAAAGGGCTGGGTGTTTGATGGCTGGCCAGAGCAAAAGCAACTCTATTCATGAGGGCTTTCCTCTTACCAGAAAGGTCTCCATATCTTGCTTACTGAATCCCCCATATCTTGCTTGGCACAAACCACAGGGACCTTTAGATAACATCTTTCCTGCCTCAAGGACTCCCGCTCTCCCACCCTAAGAACCACCTGTCAGAATTT
Source organism: Muscardinus avellanarius (assembly GCF_963383645.1). Classification (NCBI taxonomy): domain Eukaryota; kingdom Metazoa; phylum Chordata; class Mammalia; order Rodentia; family Gliridae; genus Muscardinus; species Muscardinus avellanarius. The sequence continues at coordinate 87,339,134 of NC_137797.1, forward strand.
GGATTTCCCTGCTGATTGATCTGTAAGCAGACATGGGCGCCGTCCTTTCCTGGAGAACGCCCTCCTGTTCTGCTGTAGAGCTGTCTCCCAGCAATCCTTTTCTCCCCTGACCCTCGCACAAGTGATCTAGCTCAGAGGTGAGCACCCCTGGGCTCAACCCCGATAGCAAAAGTAAACCAAAAAAGGATAGTAAATCTGTGCTGTTCCCATCCACTAAGGTTGTGCTTACAGCAACGTCTGTAATGTTCCTGGGCCAGGCTGGGCTTCCACACTTCTCTCTCCCTAGGCTGCTGACGTGAGCCCTGACATAGTTTCCTGTCTCCTGTCTTCCCAATCCATTTTCACTCTGTAGGCAGAGCTGACTTCCAAAAATGGAACTTAATTTTCCTTATGCATTCCTGCTCTACAATAAACCCCAAAGCCTTGAGTATGACTGTGAGGCCCCACTTCACTTTCAGGCTCCACATACCCTAAATTGTTTTTCAGTCCCTCCAAAGCCCCACTCTGTCTTCTCTCTGTCCCTTTGCTGTGAGCACCATCCCTCCTCCTAGAGGCTGTTTCTATTCTTAAGCTGCCACTGCCTCCTGGAAGCTTTCCATGATCCCCACATATGCATTAGGCATCTTCTCTGCCCCATGACACCTGGACCAACCTAACCCTATATGCCCTGTTGCAACTGCCCAGGTCAGGTCCTCAAGGGCAGGACTCTGCCTGTGCCAGGCACCTCGCACAGTGCTGGACACCTGGTGTGGTATACTGAACAAGTGTGCCAGCCACTTCAGACCAGAGAAAGGCAGGAAAATTAATTTGGCCAGACTGTTGCAGTTTAGAAATTTCCTCCTTTCTGTGGCTTAGTGAGGGCCCCAGCTCCTTTCCCTCTTCCTGTCCTCCCTTTCCCTTAGGACTGTCCTCTCCAGTCCCGTTCCCCCATCCTGCGTGTGATAATTACCTCACCCATGTGATAATTACCACACACTGTGGTAGGTCTGGAATGTGTATTCTACCCAAGTGTGGACCCTCTGAGATTCTTGTAAACCAAAGCAAACACAGGAGGGGAGAGCCTTGGCAGCTTCATGCGTGCCAACAGAATTTATTCTGATCAGAAGAAACAGGAATGGGGAGATAGTGTAGGTAAAGACAGTGGAGAATGAAAGGGTTCTGCATGCTATAGCTAAGTTTTTAGTTTGCACGTAAGGTCACAATTATAGGCTAGTCTCACTTGCAAAAATAATTTAATAATTTTTATTGTCCTCATATTGATCTACTGAGTCTATTACATGAAACTTCTATGATTATGATTTAAAGGTCTGCCCTGTGAAATAGATAGTCACAAGAGAAAGAAAGATTTTCTAGTATTAGAATTGTGCCTAGGAAAGAAATTTTTTTATTTGTTTGGTTTTGATACTGAGGATTGAACTCAGGAGCATTCTACCTCAGAGCTACACCCCCACTCCTTTTCATTTTTGTTTTGTTTTGAAACACACTCTTGCTAGGTTGCTGAGACTCTTGCTAAGTTGTTTTGCCAGGCTTTAACCTGTGATCCTCGCGTCTCAGCCTCCCAAGTACTGGGATGACAGGTGGGCGCCACCAGCTAGAAGGGAGTTTTGATAGTTGTCGTCTGTGATCGCTTTGCCATCACATCTTCCTTTCACATCACCTAAGTTAGATGAACCAGAATGGCTGATAATTGGACAGTTCTGTTTCCCCAGTCATCCATCATGCCCTTAGTTCTCCAACTGGGCCTTCTGTGCTCCTGGCAGGCGCCTCAGGTAAGAGGACAGAGCCCCGCCGCAGCTCCATCCACATGTCTGGCACATCCAGACCCACTTCCATTTATACGCTGGGGCATGTTATTCAAATACAGTTACCAAGCTTGTCCAAAAGGGCCCATTGTCCTCTCCATAATTTTGAGAATAGGCATATTTAATGGACCATATCTTTACTTATTTGGGAATTTTTGGCTTGGAGATAAGGCACCATTTGAAATATAAGTTTATGGACTTCTGGGAAGATGATGACCGAGAAAAGTGGGGCTTAAGAGCCTTGCTAACAACCAATCTCTACTACCACAAAATCAGTGCCTTTCATAGCCAGAAAACACCATCACCAGAGAAATAAAAACTGTAACTACAAGGGACAGAGAAAAAGAGGGATGGAAAAACGGGACACCAGAAAGAAACCAGACTGCAGTGCTGCGGCCGGAGCCGCGGCGCGGAGTGGCGGGCGCCATCTTTTCTTGCAGCACCAGACTCCGGAGAGGAGGGGGACTCAGAACAGAGCTCAGAGCCACAGAGGAGGTATGCCGGCCTCACGGCCTAGGACGCAGCAGCAGCACCTTATTGCCGGCGGCAGCGGCGAATTCACTTGATGGCTACGGCTACAGACCAACACACTCAACAGCCCACCAGGCTCCAGAGAGAAGCGGCGGACAGCGAGCTGAGGTGAGCCGCTGCGGATCAGACGGGCAGGATTCGGCAGATTTTTCGGTGCAGGGAGCATCTAAAGTTCCCAGTGGCTGGGCTCAGCACATGCTGCAGGGACTCATAGCAGAGCTCAAAACCACAGAAGAAATACGCCAGCCTCACGGCCGAGGGTGTAGCAGTGGCGCCATATTGCCACCGGCAGCAGCAGCAGCGAATTCACCGAGTCCACTACAGCTTCATCTGCATATTCAACAACAGTGAGTCAAATTGCGGGCCCCAGAGGAGAAATCCCAGTACTGCACTCACAGGGACTTGACCCAGTGGGGGAGTGGTGGTGGCAGAGATATCACACCATAGGAGAACGCCCAACCTGTCACCCCCCCAGAGTCTAAAGCAGCCACTATTGACTCCCTGGGTCTGAGACTCTGCAATACAACCCAGTAAAGGAGTAGTGGGGTCAGAGATACCACAGACTTGAGATCCAGGGCACCTTAAGTGAAGTCATAGTGACCCAAGGGAAAAACCCAGAGAAGGCACAAACTTCCGAAATCATGGGAAAGAGGAATAACAATGGAGCAACGAATGCCCACAACCCCACAACATCAGAACCCAATAAAACAGAAAATCAGAGATTTCTAGAAGATCAAATCAGGAAAATAACTGTAGAAATAATAGAGGTGTTTAGAAAAGAATTCAGAGAGAGCCAAAAAGAGATAAAGGATGCAATTAATGAAGTAAAGGCCTCAATCCAAAGCACAAACATCTGATTAGACCACATGGAGAACAGAATCTCGCTCTTAGAAGATGATCATTCCAAAAATGAACGCATAGTTTCTAATCTAGAAAAAAAAATCTGACAGCAGGAATCTGACATTGAAGAAATATGGGCCCATTTTAAGAGAGCTAGCCTAAGAATAATCGAAATAGAGGAGGGAAAAGAAGGTGAAACCAAAGGGATCAACAATCTTTTCAAAGACGTAATAGCAGAAAATTTTCCAAACATAGAGCAAGAGGTCGATACACAGGTCCAGGAAACTTATAGAACTCCCTTTAGACAGGATCAGAGAAGAGGATCCCCACGCCACATCATTGTCAAAATGACCAATGTGGAAGCCAAGCAGAGAATCTTAAAGGCAACAAAAACAAAGGGCCAAGTGACATTCAGAGGCAAACCAACTAGAATCACTCCAGACTTCCCAAACCAAGTCATGAGAGCCAGAAGGGCTTGGAGTAACATATTACAAACTCTGAAAGAAAACAACTTTCAGCCAAAAATTTCCTACCCAGCAAAACTTTCTATCAAATTAGATGGAGAAATAAGAAGCTTCCATGACAAATAGAAACTGAAGGAATTTATGTCTTCAAAACCAACACTAGAGAAAATACTCAAAGAGATTAACTTCAAAGAAGAAATAGGTAACACACACACCAGAACCAGAGAAACAAGATTTTCCATCCAACAGACAACTAAGATTGGTTATCTGTGGCGATTCATTATTTATGTTAGTCTTTTACCTATCTCTAAATTGTATTGTTTGCTTTTATTGTTGTTAATTTTTAAGATTTCTAGTTAGAATATTAATATACCTTCAGATATAGCATTTGAAAATATTTTATCCCATTCTATCAGTAACTTTTAACTCTGTTTACATTGTCTTTGGATATACAATATTTTTTTTATTTTTTAGGGAGTTTGTATACCCTTTTGTTGCCTGTGCCATTGAAATCATATCCAAGAAATCACTGCCAATTTCAATGTTGTGAGGTTTTATGACCCAGATTTTCTTCTAAAAGTTTATAGTCTTAAGATTTATATTTAGGTCTTTTATCTATTTTGAGTTAATACTTGTATGTGGGATTAGGTAAGGGTCCAATTTTATTCTTTTCCATGTAAGTATTATTTTTCAACAATATTTAGTTAAAAGATTAGTATTTCCACCACCAAATGTTCGTGGAAACCTTGTCAAAAATAATTTGACAATATAGGGAAGAATTTAGCTCTAGGCTTGTATTTAACTCCAATGGTTTATATATCTGCCTTTAGAACAGTACTACACTGTTTCAATTATTGTAGCTTTATATGGTTTGAAATCAGAAAATATATATCTTCTAGCTTTGTTCTTTTTCAAGATCATTTTGGGCATCTAGAATCCATATTCCATATCAGGATAGATTTTTTTCTGAAAAATAAATATATAAATATATGATAGTTTTACCTAAAAAAATAGAAAAAAAAATATTCTCTGTTAAGAAAGAAAGCAAAAGGAAATATTGAAATGTTACCTTTAAGTCATCAAAAGCTTGGTATCAGACAAATGAAACTGTTATGTGAGATTATCATTGTTAATTCTGGATAAATTGCTATAATACTAGATGTCAACCACTAAGCCAAGCATGGGAAGGAGGGATGGGGAGAGAAATGGGTGGGGATCGGGTGGGGGCTGAATGGGTGATGTGTGCATGTATGTCTACAAAAGTTTGTATCCCACTATGATGTATGAACACAGTGCACCAATAAAAAAAATAAAAATAAAAAACATTTATATTTAGGTCTTTTATCTATTTCGAGTTAATATTTGTATATGGGATAAGTAAGGGTCCAATTTTATTCTTTTTCATGTAATTATTATTTTTCAACAATATTTAGTTAAAAGATTATTATTTCCACCACCAAATGTTCGTGGAAACCTTGTCAAAAATAACTTGACAATATATGGAAGAATGTATCTCTAGGCTTTTATTTAACTCCAATGGTTTATATATCTGCCTTTAGAACAGTACTATACTGTTTCAATTATTGTAGCTTTATATGGTTTGAAATCAGAAAATATACATCTTCTAGCTTTGTTTTTTTTCGAGATCGTTTTGGGTACCTAAAGTCCATATTCCATATTAGGATAGATTTTTTTTTTCTGAAAAATAAACATATAAATATATGATAGTTGCACCTAAAAAAAAAGAAAAAAATATTCTCTGGTAAGAAAGAAAGCAAAAAGACATATTGAAATGTTATCTTTAAGTTATCAAAATCTTGGTATCAGACAAATAAAACTGTTATGTGAGATTATCATTGTTAATTCTGGATAAATTGCTATAATACTAGATGTCAACCACTAAGCCAAGCATGGGAAGGAGGGATGGGGAGGGAATGGGATGGGGATCGGGTGGGGGCTGACTGGGCGATGTGTGCATGTATGTCTACAAATTTTTTTTTATCCCATTATGATGTATGAATACAGTGCACCAATAAAATAACATAAAATAATATAAAATAAAATGAAATACAAGTTTATAAAGCTATGCATAAAAATACGAGGTAAAATTGTTAATTCTTGATGCTTATCCTTTGTCTTTTTTTTCTTCTACTCCTTCATTAGTTTTAGTTCAGAATCTCAACTTCGTCTCACAAGGCCTGGCTACCCTACTTTCATGGTAATTTCTTGGAAACCAAGGTTTGGAACAGAACGCAACCTTTTGCTATCCTCACATGGGGAATGCTACCTGTTCATGCTTTTCAGACCATTGTTCATTTCACTTGTCTTCATTCAGTGTATGATGTATGTGTGTGCATGTGTGTGCATGTAAGTGTGTGTGTACACAAGCATGTGCACACCTCTTAGCAATGAATATGTCCTTGGAGTTAGTATAGTTCTTGGACTTCAAGTCCTTTGCTTAGTGTTTGAGTTTGCTATTAATTGTAGTTACATTAGCTTGTATTTTAGTTCTTATTGCTTCTACACATAAGTCTTTTTAGTTATACTTTAAGAAACAAAGAAGTAACACTCGGTTGAATACATGAAAGTAAACAGGAGGTAGTTACCAAAAATAATTTCATGAACAGTCAGGACATTGAAAAAAATCACTACTGACACAATCTAGTATACTCTAGGATCTCTCTCATAGCCCAGGAAAGATTTATGTGGAAACATTATGTAGCAATTTAAATATTCTACCTCATTAGTTATATTAGATTGAAAATAAAATGTGATGGTACTTTATTGCTATACTGAGAATGTGAGACTCCTAAAATTTTCATATGCATATTTACATTTATAAAAAATAAGTAGACTCCCCATCTTCTCATATTCTTCTGCATCAAAATCAAACACACAATTGTGGGGGGGGACAAAGACCTTTATAGACATCTCACCAAATAAAATACATAGTGAATAAGTATAAGAAAAGATGCTTCACCATATGTCAACTGGGACATGCAGCTTAAAATATCAATGGATGACACTAGACAGTACGTACTATTTAGGCCAAAGTCCAGAACACTGACAGTGCCGCACGCTGGTGAGGAACTCTCACTCACTGGTGATGGGAATGCAAAACGGTACAGACACTTCAAAGACAGTTTGGCGGGTTTCTTACAAAATTCAACATACTCTTAATATTTATTTATTTATTTATTTTTTATTTATTTATTTTTGGTGGTACTGGAGTTCCTGGAAGCCCTTCTACCTCTGGGCTACACTCCCAGACCTATTTTTATATTTTTATTTGGAAACAGGGTCTCTTAAGCCAGCACAGCTGGCTTCGAACCTGCGCGATCCTCCTGTCTCTGCCTCCCAAGCGTGGGGATTACAAGCATGCGCCACCACACCCAGCGTATACTCTTAATATTTAATCCAGCGATTGAGCTCCCTAATATTTACCCAAAGAAAAGAGTTAAATCCACAAAAATTGCACACAGATGTTTCCAGCAGTTTTATTAATAATTGTCAAAATTTGGAAACAATCAAGACATTCTTCAGTAGGTAAATGAAAAAACAAACTGGTACATTCAGACAATGAAATATTATCAATGCTAAGAAGAAAGAGTTATCAAGCCATAAAAGGACATAGAGAATTTAAAATGCATATTATTAAAAGAAAAAAGCCAGTCTAAGAGGGCTGCACCATGTGTGATCCCGATTATATGACATCCTGGAAAAGTCAAAACTATGGAGAATAAAAAGATGTGTGCTTACCAAGGGTTGAGGTGGAGCACGGTGGAGCACGGATGCTCTTAGGGCATAATAGTATGATGGCGTGCACGTGTCATTACACATTGTCTAAAACCACAGAATATACAACAGTGAGAGTGAACTCTAATATGAGCTGTGGACTGTGGGGGACAATGATGGGTCAATGGAGGTTTTTCAGTTGTAACAAACACAAGTTATCCCTTGATATCTGCTAGATCCAGGACCCTCGAGGACACTGGACTCCAAGAATACTCAAGCCTCTAACGCTGGCCTGTCACTGGCTCTGTGAGTTCATATTTTTGCTACCAGATCAGCCAGGCAGAGGCATAATATAACAGGAACAAGGCTCGTTACTGGGGACTAATGCTTGAGTCAGAAGGGAGAGACCAGTGACTGAGAGTGCCGGGCAACTCAAACCAAGCTGTGGCTCTGCAGGGTCGGCGGGGTCCCAGTGTCTTGATATTGTTGCATGTGGAAGGGGTTGTTGCCCATGTGCTCCTCCTCAGTCTGCACACATGTCTCATTATGTCTTAAGTCTCACTTGGGGTGTGTCTTTCACTATGCTAATAAGGTGAAGGGTTGCTGGGGTCACTATCTCATTTACCCCTCACCACCTGAGCTGCTCCTTATCATTTAGGAAAGCCCTAATATTATTTTCAGAGCTGGCAAATTATTATCCTGTCTTGATGGCCCTGTCATGGTGATTTTGCTTTGTCTGGCTCCAGTTTCTTAGTATTCTGCTGACCACATAATCTCAAGAGGATGAGCTGACTTCTCAGCTCCCATCTCCTGGTGTTTATCTTCCTCCTATAGCCCTTTTTAACTCCTACTTTTCTAGTATGGCTGTTAACCCCCTAAGACTGAGAGCTAGCTTGTCTGTCTTATTTACCATGAGAAGTTTTAATATCTTAATCCTAAGGCATCCTGTTTCTTAGGAGCATCACTGACTGTGTCAGGTCCTCTGTATCTGTGGGTTCTGCATCCTTGGATTCAACTAACCTTGGATCATGAGGATCAGAATTACCCTTTCATATTGACTTTGTCCTACCCTTTTATGGGGGAGGCTCTGCAGATGGGAGGACAGGAAGTATGTGGGGAACCTCTCTACTACCTGCTCAATTTTACTGTGAATGTAAATCTGCTCTAAAAAATAGACTGTGAAAACAATGTCTTCAACAACTCTCAAGCTAGGAAAGGTGGTACATGACTGCAATTTCAGGACTTGGGAGGCTGAGATAGGTGGATCACAGGTTTGAGGCCAGCCTCAGTAACATAGCAAGACCCTGTTTCAAAATAAAAAGTAAAAAGGGTGTAGCTCAGAGGTAGAATGACCCCCAGTATCAAAACAAAAAATTTTCCCAGTCATCACAAGAAATATAAATTATAAAGAAAAATAAGATCAATGTTTCATGTTTTACTGAGGAGTAGAAAATATGTTTTAGATTTATTAAACATTTATATTCCTTCACTGGGAAACAGTTTAGCAAAATTTATAGTGATTATCTTTGGGTCATGAGATTATTCCTGATTTTTATTTTCTTCTTAAGATGTTCTTATTTGCCAAATGTTCTGTAATAAATGTCTTTTTACTTTAGCTATTTAGAGAATGTCAATTTTAAACAGAGAGACGCAGATTAGAGGATGTTGACTTTAACAATTAATTAACATTTAGTAATTCTACATGGTATTCTCAAGTGAAGAAAAAGAGCAGTAGGTTCATCTGAGAACCCTAGGCTTGAAAGAAATGTCCTAGTAGTTTCTTTTTATTTTAAGTCTATTTTTTCTATCAGTTCAAACAGAAAAATAAGGCAGTACTTAAAGCATATCTCAGGATAAGAATATAAAATGAGCAAAAAATCACTGGCAGTTAATTTTACAGAATTATTGAAGCTAGTTAGGTACTTCCAGCCTTTCTCTGTTGAAATTATATAAATAAATCATGTTTTATCAACTGTGCTTCTGGAAGAAGCATGTCTCTTGAGAAATGAAAAATAAAGCTCTAAATATACTGCATAGCAATTTTTGAAATATTTTATCTTCTCATACCAGGCTGGAAATACTTTCTGCTTTGAAAGTATTATTCTAGTACAGTGTTTCTTGTTGCAAATATTCAAATGATGTTGGTCATTTTCAAATAAATTGTCATTTTTTAATGTGCATTAGAGAGAAAGGGAAAAACACAAGGATGATTCATCATTTTAATGGTTATTTACACAGGTAATTGGAAGATGCTCTTTGCTTTGGTCCTCCAGGGTTCTGTAGAAGTTCCTAAGGGAGGGATTCCTCCCTTTTCTTCTGTCCAATCCCCTGCTCTAAGCAGTGTTTTTAATGTTCTCCATATTTGCACACAGCAGGGAGGAGAATAATTGGGGAAGTGAGGAGCTAAGGTGATAGTATCAGAAATCAGTTCTAACAAATGTCTGCTACCTCCAGGATGAACACTCTGATTCCAAAGACAATGGTTACATTGTCATCCGGGTTACATTTATCTATACAATCTGTTTTTGTCTCACTTAAGAGTTTTCACATTAGCACAGTATTAAATTGGTATTCATAGGCAGTGTGAATGTTCTGCTTCTTCAACTTTTTATTTTGAAAATATTGCAGAATTATCGCTGCCTCGTCTCTTTTTAGCATAGCGTATTTCATTTCTGCAGTCTGAGCAAAATCTCTCCCAGAAAATGCTGCTTCTAAGGTTATAGATTTAATTTAAAACTTGAATGAAAGAAAAAGGTCAGAACCCTTTTCTTAGAGCTTCAACAAACATGAGTGGTGGCTTTCCCCCTTTTTTGTGTGTGTGTGCAGGCCAAACATTAATTTTTACTAAGGCTGGTGTGTGATAGCTGGGAATTCTTTATTTTGGAAAATCAGAGAACATCTGCCAGAGGTGCCTAAAGCTTTGTAACTATGTAGTTTTACATAGGTTACTTACTGTTGTGTGGCGATCCTGTGCGATCCTCCTGTCTCAGCCTCCCTTAGTGAGGCTCTCAGCAACTTAGTGAGACCCTGTTTCCAAATAGAATATAAAATAGGTATGGGAGTGTAGCCCAGAGGTAGAAAGCCCCTGGGTTCTATCCCCAGTAACACACACACACACACACACACACACACACACACACACACACACACAATGACCTGAAGTAACAACAAGCATTTATTTGCTCAAAATTCTGCAGTTAGGCTGGGCTTAGGTGGGTGGCTGGTCTCTGCTCTGTGGTGTAAGTTAAGCAGGCTCCTCTGATTGTGGACAGCGGGCATCCTGGCTGGGTCTAGGGCACCCTGGACAGACTTGCTTTTGTGCCTGGCACCATGAACATGCTATTCCATCTTTCTTCTCAGTAGTCTTTTATCTTCCTGGGTCTCTGCATGTGGTTTGAGACCCACGAGGAGGCTAGCTCACACAGCACCTCAGGACACCCACAGAGCAAAAGCAGAAGGTCCCAGACTTCCCTCAAGCCTGAGCCTGGAGCTCAAACAGCATAAGGAGGTCAGATTCTGTCAGTCCAAGAGAGTAATATTGGAAGTTAGATATCAAGGGCATGAAGTCAGGGAGGAGGGACTCATTTAGACCCATTTTGTAACAACAACAAAACCTTATTACAGAGGAGACAAATAATAAGTCAAAAATATTTTTTTCTCCAGTGACCATTTCCAATCATTTCATTATACCTATATAAGCATTTCAATAAAACTGCAAAAGAAGTACAACAAAACCTGCTTGAATAAAGTATTGACCATTATTTTAATGCCAGACTAAGGATTCTTAAAAGTAAGCATCCACTGATCACGAAGCCACTTCGTTTTCCTTGTATAACCTCACTAGAAATGATAACTAAATGACTCCCCATTCTGATAGCTTTGAAACTGAATAAAAGCTGGATCCCAGCCCCATCTCGGTCTGCTCAGGAAAACTGCAAGTTCTTTATTTCCTCCCACTTTCCTAGTTGTCCCCCCTCCACCTGATTCAAGAGCACATTTATTGGAGCCACTTCCTCATGATGTTATCTTTCCACACCACTCACGTAGCTTTCTTAAAAATCACAATAGCCGGGAATGGTGGTGCATGCTTGTAATCCCTGTGCTTGGGAGGCGGAGACAGGAGGATCGTGCTGGTTCCGAAACAGCCTCGCTGGTTTAAGAGACCCTGTTTCCAAATAAAATATAAAACAGGTCTGGAAGTGTAGCCCGGAGGTAGAAGGGCTTCCAGGAACTCCAGTACCACAAAAAAAATAAAATAAAATAAAATAATAATAATAATAATAAAATAAAATAAAATCACAATATACAACTTATAAATAGCAATATGTACTTATATTTTATCAACTTACAGATACTTTATGTAATGTCGACAGGAAGTACAGCAGGGATAAATTTGGGAATAAACTCTGCCAACTTTTAATAACCATACTGCACAATGCAAGGGGAGCAGGGTTGCTGGGCTTACTGGGAATGTTTATGAGGCTGTGGGCTGCTGCTAGAGTTCTGCAGAGGAATGAGAGATATCTGTTAATCCAGTGACATGATGAGAAGCTGCTTAAAGAAATTTCTATTATAGTTGAAATATTATCTATTCTAACTAAATTAGGACCAACTATGAGCTTTACTATGTAAATTCTCAACATGACTCAGCTATTGGATGACTAATCTGGGCTGGTCATTTATAATTTTATTTAAACATTTTTATTGGTGCATTGTGATCTTATATAATTATGTGATTCAAAATGATAGAGACATACATGCACACATTTATAACTCTGTAACTAAACATGTATAATAAAATTTTGTATTGCCTAATGATAGGAAGGTCTCTGTGCTACACCAGCAAACTATCCAGTTCCACTGGGCGCTCGCTCACTAGAAGCCCTTCCTCAGACACTGCCCAAACCCCTGCCCTTCCCAGTGTTCCATGATTTGTTCCTGGCTCCAGTTATCGGGTTTTCCACCATGTGCAACTTGATAAAAGGGCTGTAACCCTCAGTCACCCTTGAAAGCCAGCTTTTTCTGTAAAAATATTACAGTACAAAGATGTCCAATTCAATAAAGTTATTTGTTGTAGACAAACAAGAAACATTACTGTGATCTGAAGGAAACTCAGACATATTTATACAGTCATGGGGCTTTTGGAAATATCTGGTCAATTCCCAATGTATCTGATATAGACTTTTTGAAAAGAAAATATAAACTGAAAGAAAAATGTGTCCCAAGAGTTTGAAGTTCTTGACTTTGTATTGGCAAATTAGCAGGAAGTATTGAATATGCTTTTGATTGAAGAAGCTTCACTTGATTTATAATTCACTAACACATGAGGAAAGAAAGAATTCAGTTGATTAAAATTAACAAATAACATAATGAACATAACATTCATTATGATAATGATGTCCATTATATGGGACTTTGGCATATCTTCTGTAATAAAATTCTTTTAGACTCAGATAAATATATATTGAGTAAAAAAGAAAAATGTAAATCGATATTGAAGAAAAACCATATTGTTCACATTGTAATAAAATCCAGAAAAGAAGTAATCTCAGTTATAGATTAACCTACTGTTCAATGATTTACTGTGACAACAATATTTTATTATGACTCTGAATGAAAAGTATTGCCAATAAAATCTATAGTTTGAATATTAACAATCAGAATTCACTAGATATTTAATTTAAAAGAACATTTAACTGCCGGGCGTAGTGGGTACACGCTTGTAATCCCCGCACTTGGGAGGTAGAGACAGGCAGGTTCTAAGCCAGCCTCGCTGGCTTAAGAGACTCTGTTTCCAAATAAAAAAAATATAAAAATAGATCTGGAAGTGTAGCCCGGAGGTAGAAGTGCTTCCAGAAACCCCAGTACCACACACAAAAAAACAAAATTTAAAGTGGCTCTTTCATGACTATAGGTGGTCTTGGGTTCTTGCTGCCATGTATTTCTGGAAGAATTAAAATAACAATGTTTTTGTTACCTGGGTTTAAGAAGCAGAGAATTCTTCTGCTAGAGTGATAACTATTATTTTTGAGGCTTCCCTAGAAAGCCCCCCTTTTGGAACGCCTTCTCTCCTGGCCCTGCCCCAGCTCCAACTACTCTACGTCTCCTGGTCCAGCATCTTCAGCTCTACAAGGACCTCGGCAAGAGCTGGCCCTTGCACTTGCACCTGTCATGCCTGGCTTTTCTGTCTCATCCCTCACCACAGTGTATTAAAATAAATCAGTTTTCTTGCCTCTTACACCATAGGAGTTTCATGGGACCAGGAATGCATTCTTTTCCCTTCTCTGTCATCTGAACCTAACAGAAGGCCTGTATTATGTAAAACTCAATAATCATTTGTTGAACAAAAGACTGAGTGAACATGGATGTATAAAATCTCTGTCATAGGGCCCTTAGCGACAGAGGACAGCTCAGTCATATTAAACAGCTTCTCAGTAGGAGACTGTCATGAGCTAGCTGGGCCACTAACATAGACCAAACATGTTTGTGTCTTTCAGTGTCAGAATTTGTTGGATAATAATAAATTCACAAGCTACATCACTTTCATCAGTGTGTTCACGAAATACTGAGAAGTTGGTTACCTGGGAGTACCACATAATTGCAGGCTCTCTTGTACCAACCTTAATTACTAAAACCTATCCAGGCTTGTTGGCACACACCTGCAATCCCAGTACTTGGGGGGCTAAGGTCAGCCTCAGAAATGTAGGAGACTCTTAGAAACTTAACGAGCCTCTGTTTCAAAATAAAAAGTAAAACAGGGCTCAGGGTATAGCTCAGAGGTAGACTGTCTTTGGGTTCAGTCCCCAGTACCATCACAACCACCAAAAAAAAAAAAAAAAAAAAAAAAAAAAAAATATATATATATATATATATATATATATATATATATATTATTGCCTAAGACATTCAAGTTGCGATAGGAATTTGGGGATACAGATTAAGAAAGATGTACTAAATCTCTAAGGAACCGAGTCTCAGTAAACCATTGGACTGCAGGAAATGCCCAGTAACCTTTGAAATGCACGACAAGCAACTTGTGAGCCACCCAGCCGGAGTCCGCTGGCTTCCTTGACCCTCTTCACTGGCCCACATCCTCCCCTGACAAAAGCAACAGCATGTGGACCACACTCCAGCACAGGGAAGAGGAGCATGACGTTGTGTAACTGTGCCCCACTCCTCCTCTAGTCCAGCCCCTCACTGCTGTCTTTCCATAATTTTTTTTTTTTTTGCAGTACTGGGGATGGAACCCAGGGGCATTCTACCTCTGTGCATCACCCCCAGCCCTATTTTTTATTCTTTATTTTGAAACATGGTCTCACTGAGTTGCATAGAACCTCACTAAGGAATAGCTGAGGCTGTCTTCGAACTGCGATTCTCCGGTCTCAGCCTCCCAAATGCTGGGATTACAAGCATGTGCCACCACGCCCAGCTTTCTCCATAAATTTTAACACCCAGACCAATAGGTTCTTGAATATGTTCTCCTGCATTATTGCAAAAGACTTCTCCCTGGAGAGAGTCCACATTCTCTCTCTAATGTCTCTGTTTTCCTAAATAAATCTGTCTTTGACTGGCTCCTGCTGACATTTTTCCCATCACGTATGAAGGACCCACATGTCCTTGACATGAGTCAAGATTCCCCCTCTCAGAGGATTCTTTCAGCTATAGACAAACATTATACTTCACATAATGAAATGTAGAGGTCACAGAGACTGACTGAGAGCAAAGATACAAAAGCCAAAGAGCCACTGCAGGTAGTTAGATAGGATTAAGAACCAGCCTGAAGAACTTATTCCAGAACAGAGGTGTCAGAGTGGAGCTTATTCTAGGCGAGGGTCTAAGTGGCAGGCACTTTTGACGTGGGCAGTGTCACACAGGGACAGCTGAGCTAAGGTGCAGGGAACATATGGAAGTCTACCACCTGCTGCCCCATGGCTTGTTCCTGGATGGTCAGGTGGCAGGTTGGGGTGTGTTGCCTGTAACCAGCCCTGGGTGCCCCTCCTTTATGGGTGCTTCACTAGACAGTCTGGTTCTTTGATTAGCATGCTGACCTGATTTTTCTGATGTGGGATTTACATGCCCATGCATCCACGTGCTTCTGATGTAATTCGACAAATTCACAGGTGGTCACTGTTTGTTCGCACAATTACTTTATCTAATCAGTGTGTGGCTTGCGGTTGTGTGATATAAAGGGTGGTTGTTTATTTGCATAAACTGGAGTCTCCGCTCTTCTCTTTGAGGTTTCTTTTGTTTCCCAATTTCTATCTAGCTTCCACATATGAGTGATAACATACCACTGCTCACTATCTGAGACTGGCTGATCTCACTTAGCATAATATTCTCATATTCCTAATTTGAGTCCCTGGAGTCTGTGGTACGGCTCGAACACTGAATGAAAATTGGAGAGCAGGGAGCTGGGTGTGGTGGCACACGCTTGTAATCCCAGCATTTGGGAGGCTGAAACAGGAGAATTGCAGTTCGCAGAGAGCATCAGCTTCTACTTAGTGAGGTCCCTTGCAACTCAATGAGACTCTGCTTCAAAATAAAGAATAAAAATAAAGGGGGGGGAGGCCGGGCACGGTGGCGCGCTTGTAATCTCCGCACTTGGGAGGCAGAGACAGGAGGATCGCGCTGGTTCGAAGCCAGCCTCGCTGGCTTAAGAGACCCTATTTCCAAATAAAAATATAAAAATAGGTCTGGGAGTGTAGCCCGGACATAGAAGGGTTTCCAGGAACCCCAGTACCACCAAAAAATTAACAAAAATAAAATAAAATAAAGGGGGGATCCAAAATGGTGACTGCGGGACACAGCACGTCTCAGTGGCTGAAATAAAGTTCAACTACCAAGAAGGCAGCATCTTAACCAAAAAAATAAATATATCTCAGGAACCAAAACAGATCCAGGAACCTCGGCAGAAGGAATCCTGAAACTCTGAACTGCGAGATCCACTGAAAAAAAAAAAAAAAAAAAAAAGTTCGAGCATTGGATCTGAGCATTGAGCCGCCGGTTTCAGCGCGGGTTGCCAACCCAAACCGCAATCTCTGGACCTGACTGACACCAACGTGGCAAAAAAAAAAAAAAAAAAAAAAAAAACCCAAGAGTTTGAAAACTGACATGGAGTTCCAACATCTTAAGCAGCGAGCAGAGTTGGAGCCAGAAGCCTGTGTGCTCACCAAAGGTGGGACCACAGTGGCACAGCGAGTCCTCCAGATACCTGGATCAAGAAAGGGAGGTATCTGAGTGCGTTCAGAGAAGCTGCGGGTTTTAGTGTTTGCCCCAAGTCCAGCGCTAGCCCTAGGCACCTGTCCCCTGCCTGAGGTCGAGAACTATCCTTGTGCGCTCTGCCTGCACCCCAGGACTTGCACTAGTTGTCTGTGCCACTGGCACCCCTAGCCCTGGTGCTCACCTTGTGCACCTAGACCACGTGCCCTCCCCAAGCCCCAGCACTAACCTCCTCGTGGGCCCTGCCAACTCCCCAGGACGGCACTAGCTGTGTGCACCCCACCTGCGCCCCGAGGCCAGGTGCTAACTTTGGGTCCCCAGCCCGAGCCCTGGGTCTAGCACTAGCCATGTATGCCGGGCGTGAGACTTACCGCTACCCTCCTGCGCCCTGCCTGAGCCTGAGACCAGTGTTAGCCTCTACATCCCGCCTGTGCCCCTGGACCCACCACTAGCTGTCTGTGCCCGCCCCGTGCCCTGAGACTCAGCGTTAGCCTAGAGTGCCCATCCTGCTCCCTGGGTCCGGCGCTAACCCTGGACAACCTGCCTGAGCCATGGACTAGGCACTAGGCGTCTGCGCCCACTCGCGACCCAGGACCAGTGATAGCCATGCACCCAGTCTGCGCCCTGGGATCCAGAAGCACTCTGGCAGTAATTGTGTGCACCCCGGGACCCTACAGCAACCCTTTCTCCAGCGTGCACCTTGGATACCCACAGGCTAGCCCAGTTAGAATTAACAGAGACACAGGAAAAATCCTCAAGGCACAATACCTGCACAGGGCCTCAGGGGGAGGTTCCAAGACTACTTTGGACACCCCCCACCCCTGCGGTAGGGAAGCACAGGCCTGAGTCCAGGGTGGAGAGTGCAGAGGCGCTGAATACAGGCTGGAAATACACAGAACCCGGGACTTGTACAGAATTTATTAACAGTGACACCAGATGCCCTGACACCTAAACCCAAAGCTGTCAAAGGCAAGAAAGGTGTCCAAACACCCAGAGAGTGGCTTAAGAAGCTGACAATAGAGTACAGAACAAATTAAGAGACATTGAATTATATTCCAAAAGCTACCACAGCAATCAGACATTCAGATATTATATGGACCCGACCCCATATTTGTAAGTTAGTAGGACTGGTTTTCTCTTTTTTTTTGAGTTTTTTATTATTTTTTTTTTACCCCTTCTTTCTTTTCCTTGTATTTCTTTAAAAAAATATATGCTATATGTTTGATAGTTTGCTTTGTTTTCTGGTTTCAAACAGTCACTAGTTCTTTTTGTTTTATTTTATTCTTGTCCTTTTTTTCTTCTTTCTTACTCTTTTTTTCTTTTTATTCTTTCGGTTGTTTTTTTCCTTTGATTATATAATAGGCAGCTTTGTATCATGTGTTGATACTTTATTTGTGTTTGTTTGCTCCTTCCCCCATCCCTCTTGCAAACTTCTGCACTCTAGCCTATCTACTCTCTTCTCTCAAAACTTTTTCCTGTACTGTATCTCCTTGTTTAATATTCAAAGTATTTCATATCTCCATACTTAAATACTCTACTAACTACAAGAGTCCTACTATTTAACTCTCTCTCATTCTCAACAAGATATTACCTTATTATACTTAATTTCTTACTCAACCTAAACATATCCTCTACCTAACCTGACTCCTGCACCCATCACCCTGGCTCCTCCCCCATTACCTAAACCTCACCATTAGAAAAAGTACAGCTGACCTACTGACACCTTTAAATTCCTAATACTAAGACTGGATTAGACATAATACTCACAAATGATGGGTAGACATCAGAAAACAGGTCTGAGAGCCTTGAAAATACGAGAACCAGAAATAATAAAGAGACAACAGAAATCACGAATACTGACCTACAAGAAATGCAAGAAGGGGAGTTCAGAGTCTTGATCTACAATATGATGAAAGGCTTTAAAATGAGTTTGCAGGAAATGAAAAAGGAAATAGAAACACTAAGAAAGAATCAGAAAGAGGTCTGGAATGAAATGAAAGAGTCAATAAATGAAATGAAGACAGCAATAGAAAGAAATTCTGAAAGATTAGATGAAATGGAAAGTAGAATATTACTGTTAGAAGACAGTTCATTCAAAACCAAAAACAGTCAACAGCATATATAAGTCAGTACAGCAACAAAACCTAAGCATCCAGCAACTATGGCACAATATGAAGTGTCCTAACTTACAGATAAAAGGCATTGAAGAAGGGCTAGAGTTACAGACCAAGGGCATCCATAATCTCTTCAAAGAAATAATTTCAGAAAGTTTTCCAAATATGGAAAAAGCCTTGGATCTTTATGTTCAAGAGACATACAGAACACCATTAAGACAAGATCAAAGAAGAACATCCTCATACCATATAATAATCAAAATGACCAACACAGACATCAAGGAAAGAATCTTAAAAGCAGTGAGAACAAAAGAACAGGTGACATATAGAAGCAAAACAATAAGAATCACCCCAGTCTATACATCCCAGGTCATGAATGCCAGGAGAGACTAGTATTCTGTGATCCAGACCCTGGAAGAAAACAACTTCCAACCAAAACTGTTATAATAATCCAGCAAAACTATTATTCAAAATTGATGGAGAAACAAAAGTGTTTCAAGATAAGCAGAACTTCAAAAAATTCATGAATTTTCAGCCAACACTCGAGAAAATACTTAAAGAAATAAACCATAAAGAAGAAAAAAGAAAGCAGACTCCAAAACCAGAGAAGAGAAGAAGTTGATCAGCAGGGCATCTAAGTAAAGAAGAGATAATATTATATCCAACAGAAGATAGAACACAAAATGACAGGAAACAGACACCATATTTCAATAATAACACTGAACATCAAAGGAATTAACTCTCCAATCAAAAGACATAGACTGGCAATGTGGATTGGATTTAAAAACATAATCCAAATATATTCTGTTTGCAAGAAACTCACCTTACCACAAAAGACATTCACAGTCTGAAAGTATAAGGATGGAAAAAGATATATCATGCCAATGGAGATAAAAAATGGTCAGGAGTAGCAACACTGATGTCCAACAAAACAGACTTTAAAGCTAAAACACATAAGAAGAGACAAGGGCACTTCCTTTTATTAAAAGGAACAATCCACCAAGAAGATATGATAGTGAATGTTTATGCCCTGAATGTAGGTGCAGCAACATTTGTAAAACAAACCCTCCAGGACATCATATCTCAAATAGACCCAAATACAATAATAATGGGAGACTTCAATATACTTCTCACACCACTGGATAGACCTTCAACACAAAAGATGAGTAAAGATTCTTCAGAACTAATGAAAACTATAAACCAAATGCACCTAATAGACACATACAGAATATTTCAACCAGGAACAACAGAATACACATTCTTCTCAGCAGCCCATGGCACCTTCTCCAAAATAGATCACATCCTAGGACACAAAGCAAGCACCAGCAAATTCAAAAGATGTAATATAATTCCCTGCATCTTTTCAGATCATAATGGAATGAAAGTAGAAATCAACAACAGGAAACCCAAAATAATCTATTTAAATACATGGAGATTGAATGATACACTATTGAATGATGAGTGGTTAAGATCAGAAATTAGAGGAGAAATAAAGAAATTTCTGGAATTAAATGAAAATAGAGAAACAACTTACCAAAATCTATGGGACACTTTGAAGGCAGTGTTGAGAGGAAATTCATAGCATTGGGTGCCCACATAAGAAGAACAGAAAGTTGCCAAGCCAACAACCTAATGACACAACTCAATGACCTAGAAAGACTGCAACAATCTAATCCCAAAGCCAGCAGAAGGCAGGAAATCATTAAAATCAGAGCAGAAATAAATGAAATAGAGAACAAAAAAACAATTCAAAGAATCAACAAAACAAAAAGCTGGTTCTTTGAGAAGATTAAATAGGATTGACAAACCCCTGGCCAACCTAATCAAAAGAAAGAGAGAATCAACTCAAATTATTAAAATCATAAATGAAAAAAGAGACATCATCACAGACAGAGGGGAAATTCAAAGGATTATCAGAAACTACTTTGAGAATTTATATACCAACAGACTGGAAAACATGGAAGAAATCAATAGATTTCTAAGCACATATAACCTACCTAAACTGAACCAAGAGGACATAGCAAGCCTAAACCAACCAAGAGCAAACAAAGAAATAGAAACAGCAATCAAAATTCTGCCATCAAA
This sequence comes from Muscardinus avellanarius, assembly GCF_963383645.1. Lineage (NCBI taxonomy): Eukaryota > Metazoa > Chordata > Mammalia > Rodentia > Gliridae > Muscardinus > Muscardinus avellanarius. Next base: position 87,359,924 of record NC_137797.1, read on the forward strand.
GAAAAGCCCAGGCCCTAATGGTTTTCCAGATGAATTCTACAAAACTTTCAGTGAAAAACTAATACTAATACTTCACAACTTGTTCCAGGAAATTGAAAGAGATGGAATTTTCCCTAATTCCTTCTATAAGGCCAGTATCACATTAATCTCCGAACCAAATAAACCTACTTTAAGAAAGTAAAATTACAGACCAAAATCCATAATTAACATAGATGCAAAAATTCTAAAAAATATACTAGCTATACACATTCAAAACCATATCAAAAGAATTGTACACCATGACCAAGTTGGTTTCATCTCAGAAAAGAAGGCTGGTTCAACATACACAAATCAATACATGTTATTCACCACATAAATAGAACCAAGATCAAAAACCACATCATTATAGAATTTGACAAAATCCAACACCCATTTATGTTAAAAACACTGCAAAAAATTGGAATAGAAGGAACATATTTCAAGATCATTAAGGTAATATACAATAAACCCAAAGCCAACATCATATTGAATGGGGAAAAACTGCAAGAATTCCCTTTAAAGTCAGGTACAAGACAAGGATGCCCATTATCACCACTTCTTTTCAATATAGTCCTTGAGACTCTTGCCACAGCAATAAGACAAGAGAAGGAAATCAAAGGAATTCAAATAGGAAGAGAGGAATTAAAACTATCCTTATTTGCAGATGATATGATTCTTTATCTAGAAGATCCAATGAACTCAACCAAAAGACTTTTGGAGCTGATTAACCAATTCAGCAAAGTTGCAGGATACAAGAACCAACCTAAAGAAATCCGTTGCTTTTCTTTTTGCCAACAATGAATCCACAACGAAAGAAATAAAGCAAACTATTCCATTACTATAACCTCTAAGCCAATAAAATACCTAGGAATAAAACTAACCAAAGATTTAAAAGACCTCTACAGAGAAAACTAAAAAATATTAAAGAAAGAAATTGAAGAAGAACTTAGAAGATGGAAAGATCTCCCTTGCTCACGGATAGGCAGAAAAATATCATCAAAATGGACATTTTGCCAAAAGTGATCCATAGATTCAATGCAATCCCCACTAAAATACCAGCAACATTTCTCATGTTCCTGGAAAAATTCTCATGGACCTGGAAAAATCAGTTATAAATTTTGTATGGAGAAAGAAAAGACCCAGAATAGCCAAAGCAATTCTCAGCAACAAGAACCAGCAGGAGGTATCACATTCTCAGACTTCAAATTATAGTATAGAGCAATAGTAGTAAAAACAGCATGGTATTGGCACAACAGGCAGACTGACCAGTGGAACAGGATAGAAGATACAGAAACAAACCCACACATCTACAGTCAATTGATCTTTGACAAAGGGGCCAAACTCATACCCTGGAGAAAAGACAGCCTTTTCAACAAATGATGCTGGGAGAACTAGCAATCCATTTGAAGAAAGTTGGATCTGAATCCTTACTTCTCGCTGTGCACAGGAATCAACTCGAGATGGATCAAAGACTTAGAAATTAGACCAGAGACTGTAAAGTTATTAGAGAAAGGCATAGAATCAACACTCCAACATATAGGCACAGGCAGTAACTTTCTCAACAAGACTTCCAAAGCAGAGGAAATTAAAGCAAGAATTAACAAGTGGGATGGCATCAAACTAAAAAGTTTCTTCTCATCAAAGGAAACCATCAAGACCCTAAAGAGGAAGCCTACAGAATGGGAAAAGATCTTTACCAGCCACCACTCTGATAGGGGGCTAATATCCAGAATATACAAAGAGCTCAAAAGACTCTACACTAGCAAAACAAACAACCCAATCAAGAAATGGGCAACTGAACTGAATAGACACTTCACAAAAGAAGAGATTCAAATGTCCAATAGATACATGAAAAGATGTTCAACATCACTAGCCATCAGGGAGATGCAAATCAAAACTACACTGAGATTCCATCTAACCTCAATCAGGGTGGCAAGCATAAAGAAGTCAAATAACAACAAATGCTGGTGAGGATGTGGGGAAAGAGGAACTCTTTTACACTGTTGGTGGGAGTGCAAAGTAGTTCAGCCACTATGGAGATCAGTGTGGAGATTCCTTAGAAAACTGGGAATAGATCCACCATTTGATCCAGCTATACCACTCCTGGGTATCTTTCCAAAGGGTGTGAAATCAGAGAACTACATTAACATATGCATACCTATGTTCATAACAGCACAGTTTGTAATAGCCAAAATATGGAACCAACCTAGATCTCCACCAACAGATGAATGGATTGCAAAATTATGGGAAATATGCACAATGGAATTCTATTCAGCTATAAAGAAGAATAAAATAATAACATTTGCAAGAAGATGGAAGGAACTGGAGAACATTATGTTAAGTGAGATTAGTGGAGCACAGAAAGAGAAGGGATATATGTTTTCTCTAATATGCCCAAGATAGAGAGTAGTGATAATACCAGAAGGACTGCAGATAATGGAGGGGAAATCTCAGCAAAGCTAGAATGGAAGGATAGGAGAGGAAGAAAGCTGAGGTTGTTCAATGGAGGAGCTATATCTGAAAATGTGTAATAGTATAAATATAACATGGTTAACCTGGACACTCCTTAATGGGAGGGGGGAAGGGAAATGGTGGGGGGAGAGGGCATGAAGCACAATCTAAATGTACACCATTTTCAATATGTTCCACATATAAACAAAATAAAATACAGAAAAAAATTTAAAAACTTCCAGCTCATAAAAAAAAGAATAAAAAATAGAGCCGAGGTTGTCATTTGGTGGTAGAACATATTTTTTCTGCTACCACTGTCTCTTCCCGGAACTGGTTCACCAACCAGATTGCTTGCTGTCATTGTTATAAAGTATAATGACAAGGACTCCACAAGTCCGTTGACTTGTCCCACAGACACCACAGAACTTTGAATCTTATTACAACATTAGTTGTAGACTTAATTTATGGTCCCTAGAATTCCACAGCACTTCAGAGAGGCTTCAGGGAGCACTGCTCAGGTATTCTGTGAGATATTCTGCTATGGATAATGTAGGACTGATAAAGTTTGTAGTGAATGTTCCACAGGGATTTTCTTATGGTCTTAGAATATAGAGAAATGCCCACTTATCTTTTATGCCCAATAGCACATGGTATAAAAGAAAGTAGTCCTGAGTGTCACTGGGTTAGAGATAGAGAAGCAAGGAATGATACCCTGAAGGAGGGGAGGAAGTAGAAGGCCTATGGCAGCAGTGAAGAAAATCATTTGGGAGGATGGAAAAGGATTGAAGATAAGCAGAACCAGGCGCATCCACCTGGCGTGGGCTTCTGAGGGCTTCGGGGAAGCTGAGACGTAGGCTCTGCTCCTTCTCCAGATGACACAGCCAAGACCCACCAGGCTCCCAGGCATCACCTCAGAACAGAAACAACCTCGACCACATGTAGTGACATATTTTAAATGTGGCTTTCCACAAGTCATTTCTTTTATTCATATAGAAATCCAATGAGATTTTGGGGTCTTTCTTTTTCCATCTTTTTGGAACAGGGAATCAAAACCAGAGTGTCACACTTGCAGGGCAAGTGCTTTACCATGGAGCTACATTCCAGCCCCCCCAGCGATACTTTTATTGGCCTTGTTTTTCGGTAAGAAAGACTAAAACACAAGACATAAAAATCATGTTATAGCTAGGAAAGTCATCTAGGACTGTTGAATCCAAATCCAATTTTCTTTCCCTTTTACCAAAGTTCATTATCCTGACCCAAAGACAGACACGGGTGCGTGCACAAACACACACACACCAAAACATTAAATTATGGCTGCCATCTTCTGTTTAAAACAGCAGTGAAGCAATGAGGCAAATACAAATGAAAACTACCCTGAGATTCCATCCAACTTCAATTAGAATGGCAATCATCAAGAATACAAACAATAATTAATGCTGGTGAGGGTGCGGGTAAATAGGAACTATTATACACTGTCGGTAGGAATGCAAATTAGTACAACCATTTTGAAGACTACTATGGTGGCAAAAGATGAGAAATGGAAGCACACAGGAGCTGGCTGTACCACTGGTTCATCTGTCCCAAAGACTTAAAGTTAGATTAATATGGTGACACATGTACCTGCTCCATGTTCATAGCAGCACAATTCACAGTAGCTGAATTAGGAAACCAAACTGGGTGTTCATCAACAAATGAATGGCTAAAATGTATATACACATAATGGAATCTTACTCAGCCATAAAGAGGAACAAAATTATATCACTTGGAAGGAAATGGAGAGCTAGAGAATATTAGGCTAAATGAGATCAGCCAGTCTCAGAAAGTCAAGGGTCATATATTTTCTCTCATATGTGGAAGCTAGAACAGAAATTGAGGGGAAAAAAGGGGACCCTATCAGACTAGGAGGAAAAACAGTAGAATTGTGGAAGGGGCAAGGGGCCAGAAAATGAGGACTGACTGAGAAATGGAAAGGTGTAAAGAAGGTTACACCCATACAAGACGGTATCACTACCTACAATGTCAGGAACGTGTGGAGGAAGGCGGAGCAGGTGGGATAAGGAGGGAAATACATCAACTGCTGTGTCTATGGATGTTTGTATCATTGAATCACACTATGATACATAACTACAATGCACCAGTAAAAGCATTTTTAAAAAAAAGAGCAGAGAAGTGTCACAGCACAATTTAGAATTTGATGCACACCAAAACCCCCACTCAGTTATTTACCAGAATCCCTTTTTTGAGAGAAGCAGACAGCAATATGTCTTTCTGTAAATTGTCTTGGAAAATAAACAGAGCAGAGTTCTTGTAGGTCTTTCCTGGAGGTCATCTACTCTAACCCACTGTGGGAGGCCAGGTTGCTTAGTGCACCTCTCATTTGAGAATGCGTCACATTTTTCTAAACCAACACAGAGCTGTGTAGGTCTCTGTTGTGGAGCAGGGTGAGATTGGAGCACAAGGTGACTCTCAGAATTGTTTCTGCCGATAGTAAAAGCGGCAGGATGGTAGACAACCTACTTTAATGGAAAGGTATGACTTGCTAATTTGTATATTATGACAGGAACTAAGCTCAGGCTAAGATCACAGAGCAAATGGTTCCCATGAAGAGAGAAAATCTAGACACTCCATGATGGCAGCGGCTCTCAGGGCTCAGATAGGTTCTTTGGACATTTTGAGTCAGATTGTGAATTTTTAATCATAGTTTCTCTTTGATTTCCCCCTCTACATGCCTTAACCATAGTTTAAAATAAATGAATTTGTAAAAGTGTCAATCAAACAAATAAATCCTGGTGGATACACTCAGAAATTTGCAAATAGAAATGGGTGCTGAAGTGAGAATATTACTAAAAGAAACAAAAAAGTCAAAATCCTCAGATTTAGAACAGATTATGAAGATATAAAGAAAATTTGAAATCAAATATAAAATTAAACTTAATCATATGAATGTCATCAATTAGTGACCTTTGTCTGTTGTCTGGCTGACAGGCCCTTTTTACTGCCTTCCAGACTCACCCTGTGGAATTTTGGTTGAAGGAAGGTGATTGCATGGGATATTTTAACTTACTTTTTTTTTTCTATAGCACTTAAAAAGCCAAGTTGTTGTGCTTTCTAAATACCATCTATTCTAACATGGCTCCCCATAATGTCTTACTTTCCAGGGATATAATACTCATATGAAATAGTAAGAAACACATTTCCTACTTAAAAAATGAGACCTCAGTAGCCTGGCTTCCTAAAAATTAAGTGGATTATATCTAAGAGTGGATTATATCTTTGAGAACTGCTCTCTAAAAGCTGAATAGATTGGCCAGTGAAACAAAATATATTATCTCAATGAAATATTTAACCAGTAGGAAATCTTGACCTTTTCCTTAGTGGGCTTATTAGTCCTAAAACTTTAATTAAATTGTCTTTTTAGAAAACTTATAGATTCATTGAGGACATTCGCCTCTTTGTAACAAGTGTGTGTATGTGTGTATGTGTGTATGTGCATATGTACATGCCCGCATATCATTTGATACTGGGTATTGAGCCCAGGTCTACCTCTGAGCTAGATCCCCAGACCTGTTTATTTTTTATTTTGAAACAAGGTCTCACTAAGTTGCTGAGATTGGCCTTAAACCTACAATCCTCCTGTCTCATTCTCCCACATACAGGGATTACAGGAATATGCTACTATATCCAGCTGTGCTTTCCTTTAAGAACATTACTTCTTAGTAATATGATTGGTATAATAATTATTTATGTCATTTTCAAATGATCCATAGTTTACTTGATTCTTCCAGTCATAGTTTCCCCAATTATAAAGTAAGGACAGTAATGATTTACTTAAGTAAAGATTACATAATCTAATGAGTGAGGGGAAAAAACTCTATAAACTATAATATATAATGTAAATATAAAGTGTGAACAATTTACTTGGACCTATTTTTTGTTTTTTTCTGTCTTCTAGTTTTCTCAGAGGCAGTGCCCTACTCACCTGTCTCCAGTACAATGGCTAGGGTGTAGGAGTGACATCATTGCCTACCAGTTTTACTAGTTGTATTTAAGGAAATGATGCTAGATACAAATTATGAGCCCCTTAAATGATCAACTAGTCATTGTGTTTATTAAGCATTTAAGGTTTTAAGTTTTAATTTAAAAAGATAAGAATATTCTCAGTGGATTAGAGATTATATCCATGACTACTAATTTATTCTTTCTCCAATCAACATACTATATTGTTGTATTTATTTTGTCATTCAATTGATAAGCTATTTTCTACCTTAGAACTATTTAAAACATTAAAGAGTATCTTAGAATGAATTTTTAAATTAAATTCACAGACAAAAGGAAAAGAAAAAGCAAAACAATCTCTCAAAGCAATACAAATGTTGAGTTGGACTGGGGAAGGAAAATATAGTGGCTGTTCAAGATGGTCTTCAAAGAATAGCTTAAAAATCAACATTCTGTTTTAGTTCTGTGAAGCATTCGCTGAGTTATATCAATGGGATTCTTTTTATGCATTAGGAAATAAGTGCTAACAGGGTTTTTGTATGACATACCTATAGAAGTCAAAATTAAAATGAACTTAAATTTGTTCTGACAGACATCTCTTGAATTATTCATCTTTTCAGTGGTAAATACCCCCCTTGACTTTTGAATACCTCAAACCCCAGTCTACTTTAAATACAGTTTAAAGGAGAAATACACAAAGTGTGTACTGCTCCGGCATGCCCAGGGCCACAAAAAAGGTGTACATCTTAAGAAATTTTATATACTTAAGGAAAATCAAAATAAAGAATCAGATTTTTACACTGACTCTTAAAGAACCCTTTACAGGAAATTGAACTTTTTTATATAACTAATTCAATGCTGGCACAAGATTAGAAAAACCAAGATGAATTTTTACCTCATTAGATAGGTAGGTAGGTAGGTAAAAGAGAGAGAGGAGAGAGGAGAGAGGAGAGAGAGAGAGGGAAAGAGAGAGAGAGAGAGGGAATACTCCTTCCAGACATTTACCATTGCCAGTAACAAAACATTTACCATTTCCAGTAACAAAAAATATTTGCACATTATCCAAATAGAGAACTGTGTTTGGTCAGAGAGTTGGTAAGCTGCTATAAATAGCAGCCATCTCATTCTTTGACAGGCTGGGTCACTTGGTTAAAGTGACCTTTGCTTTGACTGTGGCATCCTCAAGTTCTTTCCCATGAGCTTTATGATTCTACAGCTGCACATACTTGCCTCTGCTCACAGAGTTTATATTTATTTTCTCTCTCCCAAGTAGAGTCATGATTTAAGAAATCACCTCTTCTGTGACAGTGGGAAAGGTCCCAAGTATGCTTCCATTATGCATGTCATGAAGGAAATCACCAGCAAGGGAATTGTCTTCCCGCTTTCACTGGACACCCCTGAGATCTGTTGGTGGTAAGAGAGCTGACCTTAGCATAAATAAATATATGAGTAAATCACACTTGGAACCACAGTCTTGCTGCAGTGTGCTCTCACACCTGCTTCTGAGAAGCAGCAAAATAATTCTTCAACACAACGGTTCAGGAGTTGTTCTAGGGCAGTGCCTGAGAGACTTACAAGGCACATTTGTGCTAAAGCTACAGCTATGCCATCCACTGCCCACACCCAGAGATGGTGACTGGGATTTACTATCCCATAGCCATATCTTACAGATTGGTTGGGGGATAAGGAGTCCCTTCATTTAACTCTTTGCCAATCAAAGATGTCCAGAGAGAAGCAAGGGGGCATTGTGAGGCTCCATGTGTTTTTTTCTTGTTGTCACTTTTAGAATTTTATTGGTGCAATAAAATATACATCATGGTGAGAGTCAGAATGATACATTCATATATGTACACAACCCCTCTTGTACTTTTCTCCTAATTCACGCATTTTCTTTGTCCTGCTGCCTTCCTTCTCTTCCTAGACACAGCTTCCTAAGCTCCTGTGTGGCCTTTTAAGCTAATACGGCTTATCTTCATTGCTCTTTCAACAGAAACTGCTTCTATCCCCAAATTAAATTGGTCTTAGGTGGGACAGAATAGGGGGCAGGCATGACATTTAATTGTCCAGCAACTTGCTGAGCATTGATCCCGTTTTTATTACTTGGGCATTATCTTGATTTTTCTATATTAAAAGCCAGACCAATAGGCTTATTTCTAGTACATTTTTTGACAGAGGTGGAAAGCACCTATTAATGCCAAGTATATCTTTTCTAAATGCAGCAAAAACAACCAAGCTGTAGAGTGGTGCTGGCTGGGATTCTTCCCACTTTTGAGGCAGGGAAGGGAGCTATTGTCTGTTTCCCCAAGTGGCACGGACTTGCTTTCCGGATGCACAGGCATCCATCCTCCTTTGCATCTGTCTCCAAATATTGGGAAGATTGGCCAGTTTAGGGTTTTTCCCCTATATAATTGTACATTGCTTAAATGTGTTAAAACATATTTTTGTTAGGACTTCAATTCTAAATATTTATCATGCCTGGCTGAGCCTAGTGGCAGAGGATATGAGAAATGACACAAGAAAACTGGGAATAAAATCCGTTTTGGCTGAATGTTGTACATTTCTCTTTCTCCATAGTGTAGATTCTTTGCCCAAAGAGCTTCCATTATCTTGTGCATACAGAGAGCACTGTACGAGAAGGTGGTCAGCAGCCCTACCAGGCCACAAACATAGCAGAAGAGGTAAAGAGAATTTTCCAGTGCAAGAATTTGAAATGCATTTAATATTGGTGGCTTTTAACTGGAAGAGGTGAGTCATCCATTATTAGGTAGTTATTTTTATTTATTTATTTTGGTACTGGGGATTAAACCCAGGGCATTCTATCTCTGAGCTAGACCCCAGCCCCATTTCATTTTTTTTTTAATTTTGAAACAGAGCCTTAACAAGTTGCTGAGAGTCTTGCAAAATTGCTGAAGCTAGCCTCGAACATGCAATCTTCCTGTCTCAGCCTCCCAAGAACTAGTATTGCTGGCATGCGCCACCATGCCTGACTGAGCTGGTTATTTTTAATGCTCTGTGTCTATGATTAGGGAAAAAGTCACCAATGTTTGATTTTGATAATGGAATATTGAAGAATCAAAGAACAAGCCAACTGTGCCTATCTTAAAGCTTTCTGTATAATCAAGTGGCTTAACATTTTACTTTTTCTCAATCATAAAAGTGCCCTGGTGCCAGACGTGGTGGTGCACACTTGTAATCCCCATGCTTGGGAGGCGGAGACAGGAGGATCACACAGGTTCGAAGCCAGCTGCGCTGGCATAAAAGACCCTGTTTCCAAATAAAAATATAAAAATAGGTCTGGGAGTGTAGCCCAGAGGTAGAAGGGTTTCCAGGAACCCCAGTACCACCAAAAAAAAAAAAAAGTGCCCTGAACAATCAGTACAATTAGGAAAAAGATATTAATATTCTTCAGCTAGATCTGCGCATAACTGCCCCATTTTAAGTCATGAAAATAGCATGTGAAGCTGGCATGTCAAGGACACTGTACTTTCACCAAATTTAGTTACAATGCTAGAGTCTCTTCCTATGCAGAATAATTAGCATTTCAGGCTTTGAAAGGATGCAGTACCCATTTGAGTGAATTCTTTCCCTTGTCAGTCAACATTTCTCAGAGTATCTTCCCAAAAATACTTCTGAGGGATGCTTACAGCCATTCTTAAATGAGCAAGGTGAGAGGAGGTTTTCAAAGCTCAGATAAATTTAGGAATTCTGAGTAAACAGAGATAGATTTCTTTCTTGTAGGAGTCTTTTATGTACTAATGTGCCTTGTGAATCTTAAAAAAATATGATAAAGCATTGGCCAAAGAATTTTTTTTTCAGGAAAAATATTTCCCAAGATCAACATCCCAGGAAATATAATTTAGACAAAATCATGTAGGATATAACTCAGTTATAATGCTCTGTCTATGCTATCAGTAAGAAGCAGTGAGTCGGGATCGGTGATGGTCATGTTGGCTCTTATGAGTAGCATTTGGTTCTGTTTATTGCTATGTTATGAGTTGATAATGCAATTAGGTCGTTGATTGGACCTGGAGTTTTCCATCTTGTTCATTTACTAATGTAAATCTTAAGCATGTGGGTGTTGCTGTTAGAGATAGTAGAGAACAATGGTATTTTACTTCTAAACTAGTTAGAATGAAAGCAACAGCCACAAAAATAGAAACATCAAAAAATACAATAGGAGTCAGAGAAAGTAACAAAACACTTAATATATGTCTTTTAAGAAGCTGAGCATTCACACAAATAATGAAAAGCCTTCTGTATTTACTAATTTCTGGAGGGAAAGGAAAATGCTCATTCAGTTTTGTACATCTTCTAGTAGGGGCCCTCTTCCCTTGTATTTGCTAGATAATTAATGATTGCACTTAACTGAATTAGAGCAACTCCTCTGAAATTCAGTCACCATTCATCATGCTCTTGTAATGCCCTGCTTTATCTACAAACACAAAAACTAAAATCACCAATAAAATTGTCCCCAAGAATATTTGAGTTTACGGTTTTAGAAACAAAATAAAAGTACTTTGAAGGGTTTTTTTAAAAATTAGATTAATAAATGGATTTAACATGGGAATAAGACTGGTGTTTACTTTTGGTTGTAAATGTTTTTGTCCCAGCAGAATGGGTGTTTACGCTAAAGGTTCTGATTATTCTAAGTACACATAATCTTATCTATAAAGTCATGGCTGCCTAGCTGAACATGCATAGACATGGATCACGACATGATTGCTCTCATTTCTAGCTTTTATCAAGGTTTGGTCAAGGGCTCTTTCTGGATCCCCCTAAAGCTAATGGGTCTCCTCTCTCCATAACCAAGTTGACATACTTGCCTTGGTAATGGCAGTGTGATGTGTCTCCTCCACCTGCTTGATTATCCTCCTGCCCCCAGGGTCTTGGGGCCTTATTTTCAGAGAGACCCAGGCTTTGTATTGATTACATGAATGAGTGTACCTGTGCATGCATGTGTGTGTTCAAGTTTTTCTTAGATCTCATTAAGTGGAATATTGTTGGCTAATTATGAAATAATTTTTAGTATAGTGAACATTCATCATGGATTGGAAGTAAGTTTTTATATACCAAAACAGCTTCAGCTTTCATGAATACAGAATGAGAGTGAAACATACACACACACACACACTAAATGCCATTATCATACTATTAAAGAAGGTTTTAAGAGTATAAATCAGTAAATGTTTTTAAAGTCTAGTTTGAAAACCAGATACTATTAAAGCTGAGAAGGATAAAAACTAAAGAGTGGGTAAAGAAATGACTCTTGACGCATAAAGGCCACTTTGGCCCCAGGAAGCTCCTGGAGAAAGTAAATGGAAATCAAAGGCTAAAGGAAATGAGGGTGCAGTTATTTATATATTTAGATTATAGGATTCTACGGTGTTTAGCACTTCATTCTACTACTATTGGATTTTATGGCCACTTATTTCTTCGTGTTTAATTTTAATAACTCATTTGTTAAAGTTATTACCATTTCTCAATATGTTATACTTACAACCCAAATAGCAGAAAAGCTGTAAAAATTCCTTCTTGTGTCTTTTTTTGAGGTCCCTGCATAATATCCTGCAATGAAAAATTTATTTCAAGTGCTATGTAGAGTAGATATGTGGGTTTTTTTCCTGGGCCCTTTTTTATTTTTAAGAAGGCCTGTTTTAATGGCCTGGCTGCACAATGACATTTCATTCTTATGAAATATACCCTGCAGTTACATTACAACATTGCGCTGAATATGGCTCCACACACGGGAATGATGGCAGAGATTCTTTTAAATTTCATTTTGTGGAGACATAAGCAAAAGATCAATACCGTAATCTTTCCTCTTCAGTTCACATAAGTTCCTAGTAACTGTTCTCTTATATTATTTCATGTGAGTCTAATTTAGAAAAACATTCTAGTTTGAAGAGTGGAAATGGCTCCTTTTGACAATAAAAAAAGTTGAAGCAAAACCAACGTAGGAATTCATTTCTCAGATTCCACTGCATAACAGCCGGCTCTTAAAGACCATCTCAGCTGACAACTGTGCCTTACTTGTATGTAGTACTTTGTTGTTTTCAAAATGTAACCTTGGTATTTATCTCATGAGAACCTCCCAAGTCTGTGAAAGAGACCAAGATGAAGAGAAGTCAAGTCCACAAGAGATACAACGATTTGTGTACATTCATATAACTATTGTTGAGGTTGGTACGTTCCTTCCTTCCTTCCTTCCTTCCTTCCTTCCTTCCTTCCTTCCTTCCTTCCTTCCTTCCTTCCTCTCTCTTCTTTCCTTCTTCCTTTCTTTCTTTTTGCACTGGGGCTTGAACCCAAAGGTGATATACCTCAAAGCTACACTTCCAGCCCTATTTTATTTTTTATTTGGAACCAGGGTCTCGCTAAGTTCCTGAGAAGCTTACTAAATGGCTAAGGTTTGCTGAAGCTACAATCCTCCTGTCTCTGCCTCCCGAGTACTGGGATCACAGGAGTACTTTTTTGTTTTGTTTTTACAAGTATAATGGCTGCATTTCGGTATAGGAATTTGAATGCAGAGAACTGGAATAATTACATAGCTAACTTCTGTATAATATTTCCCTCTTTCCAGACTTATTTCATATCCTCTGTCTTATTTAATTTTTAGAGTAATATTTGCCATCACTGTTACCATCCTCATTCTCATTTTGAGGACATGAGAATCAAGGCTAGGATGTAGCGGACCCAGAACTGAATCCCTGCTTTTGAACTCTTTGTCCTGTTCACTTTCTGTTACCCAAGCTGCTGGATCAGCTCTCCAACACAGAACTTGATTACACTACAATTTAATGATTTGATTTCCTCTGTGGAGAAAAGCACCCTACTATGTCTTTCTGAAGGAATTATTAAATTTCATTTACATTCCCCTGAGCCAGCATCTCTGAGTGGCAGAGAGAGGTGACCCAGAAAACAGCAGGGAAAATCCACATTTAGATAACTCTAAGCTTGATTTCCACTTTCCTTAAGCTATTTATACTTCTGTGTAGCACTGGGTCAAAGTCTGGAAGCAAAGAATCATGTTTTAAATTGAATTTTGACTTGGCTTGTTTTTTATTTGTTTGGTTTCTCTGCCTCACAATATAATGCTGCTTATTTTTTAATTGTGTCCTCTAAAATTAGTATGCTTTAAAAAAAATTTAACCTTAATGTTGATTCCAACAACCAAAGGTAGCTCTTTGGGTGGGAGTGGCTTAAATTAGATCTGAGCATCCCTGAGAATAGGACCTAGGCCTGTCTGTTCATTGGGAGATGTTTCAGCACTGAGTTCCACAGCTCCCTGGCACCACCTCCAAGCTTCCCAGAGTCCATAACTAATACTTTTGATTGGAATCAATATGAGGTATTGATCAACTTAGATGTCCTAAGATTGTGTACCTTAGATGGGTGAGTTTTGTGATATGTGAATTATATTCTCAATAAAGATGCTTTTATTTTATTTATTGTTGCAGTACCAGGGTTTGAACTCAGAGGTGCTATAACCCTGAGCTACATTCTCAACCTGTTTTTATTTTGAGACAGGGTCTCACTAAATTTCTCAGGCTGCCCTTAAACTGCAATCCTGTTGTCTCCACCCTCCACATACGGGGATTATAGTCATGCGCCACTGCATCTGGCTGAATTTCCTTTCTTTTTCTTTTTGGTGGGTGAGTGAGTCCTGAGGATTTTACCCAAAGATATTCTACCCTTAAACTATACCCCAAGCCTAATTTTATTTTTTATTCTGGAACAGAGTCTTGCTAAATTACCATGCAGCACTGGCCTTGAATTTGTAATTCTCCTGTTTCAGCTTCCCAAGTACTATGAACCACTGCAACCAGCTACAATGTTGTTGTTGTTGTTGTTGTTGTTGTTGTTGTTGTTTTGGTGATGTACTGGGGTTCCTGGAAACCGTTCTACCACTGGGCTACACTCCCAGACCTATTTTGTACTTTTTATTTGGAAACAGGGTCTCTTAAGCCAGCGCGGCTGGCTTCGAACCTGCATGATCCTCCTGTCTCCGCCTCCCAAGTATGGGGATTACAAGTGTGGGCACCATGCCCAGCAGCTACAATGTTTTTAAAAAAAGAAAAAAAGCTAGAAGCCATTTGTAACCTCCATTTAAGGGAGACAGGTAAGCTTCTTAGATAGTTTTTCTAGGGATTATTTAAATGTAAACAGAAAGATAATAGAAAACACAGGAAATTAAGCAGGGTGCGGTGGTGTATGCCAATACTTTGGGAGGCTGAGACAGAAAAAACACAGGTCCAAGGCCAGTTTCAGAAACTCAGCAAGATCCTGTTTCAAAATACAAAAATCAAATAGGGCTTAAGGTGTAGCTCAGAAGTAGAATGCCTCTGGGTTCAATCCTCAACACACACACACACACACACACACACACACACACACACAGAGAGAGAGAGAAAGAAAATTACAAGTATTATGCAATTGTTTGTGTTACTGGGAATTGAGATTATGCAATTTTTTTAACAATCTGAATTCGGATCTGTTTACTCCGACAATATATGCCACTCTTGAGATGGTATCAGGCAATATTAAAATGTCCTAATATATATGTTTTGACTATGTAGTAAATAATTTAGGGTAACCAGAGCCAGACATTAATTCAAGTCTCACCTATGAGCGGAATCATGTTAACTGTTGAACAGTATTGACAGGTGTATTCAGAAAGAAAAAAATAATTAATAAAATAATTGGACAGGCAAATGTTGCAGGTAACAAAGCCAGCAAGCTGCCTTTTGTATTATACTGATAAGGCCTGACATCTCTCTAAATTATTTGTGTTGGAAAATGGATAAAATAAAATGGTTAAATAGGTTATACATAGCATTTTGTTTCATAGTCTGCCCAATTAGCCACAGGTCTAGTATAAAGTCAGAGGAAAGGCCCTCTGAAATCCCTGATGAAAACCATCTTATATGGAGGGTCACACACTAGGGACTCTCAGGTCTTCTTTCGTGGGCATTCAGTTGACAGTAGGTGCAACCAAAGTGTCCTGGTTGAATGAGGCAAATTAAAAGTATTAAGTGTGGTGGGTGTGGTGGTGCACACTCGTAATCCCAGTACTTGGAAGGTTGAGATAGGAGAATCACAGGTTCACAGCCAGCCTCAGCAACTTAGTGAGGGCCTCTGCAACATAGTGAGATCTTGTTTCAAAATAAAGATTTAAGAAGAGGGCTGGGGGTACAGCTTGGAGATAGAATGCCCCTGGTTCCATTCCCCAGTACCACACACAGACATACACAAAAGTAAAAATTGTCCTAGGATAAAGCAATGTGATTTTCTTCTCAAAAATTGCATTTCTTTATCAGTTAAATTGTATAAATAAGTAAGAAACTATAATACTCTGACTTTCCCCAAGATAAATGAATTTTAGTGCCATAAGTAGTTCTTGTAGCACTTGTTAGAATGCACGTTTCTAGGCTCCTCAGCCATACATTAGAGCTGGGGCAGGGGCCAGGCATCAGCATTTCTAAGCACCATATATGTAAACATATGTGGTTTGGCTGCATATTGAGAAATGCTACTACGTGGCATTCCTCTGATCATTTGATACTTTATATTGGGTGTAAAACATCAAGATGCAAGAGCCCACAAAGAAATAAAGAAGACCTCTCTGGGAGAGCACAGCACAGTAGCTGGCTGGCTTTCCATGGTGACTCTGGTTGCCTTGGTGATAGGAGGCTGGGGGTGATATGGCACTGGGAAATGTCACAATGGCAAGAAAAAATGTTTTCTTCCTGTAAAAAATCTGCTCTTGTAATTCCAGTACTCGGGAGATTGAGACAGGAGGATCACAGGTTCAAGGCCAGTCTTAGTATTTTAGTGAGACTCTGTTTCAAAATAAAAACAATAAAAAGAGTAGAGATGGAACTTGGAGGTATAATACCCCTGAGTTTAATCCCCAGTACCACAAAAAATGAAAATAAATAAATTCTGCTTTCATTGTCTACTTTGAGTTTAATGAAATACTACCAGGCCCTGGGTTTCAGGAATCTAAATGTCCAGCACAACATGAAAAAACCTCCTGATGTTCTGTCAGCATCTCTGGCAGCCCATATTCCACATTTCCCCCAGGCACCTCCAAAATATCACATCTCTGAAAGGAGGATTCTGGGACCCACAATAGTCCTCATAGAGTTTATGTAGTAGGAATTAGTTTAAGAAGACAGGGTGTAAATTTCCCAACACACATCCGTGGCTGCCGAGGGAATCTTGCCTTTGTTTATCAGTAGTGATGCTTCATCTTCTGTGTTGAGCAAAACACATTTGCACCATCTCAATTTCCTGGCTCTGTCTTGAAGAAGAGACATTTAGCGAAAGTAAATAAAACCACCTCCCCCTGTTTCTTTTCATAATTAAGCACTTACTATCTTATTATTATAAACTACTTTCTATTTAAAGTTCTTAAGACATTGATTTAAAGCGATGGCAGTTGCTTATTTTGTAAAAGAAAATGCTGCTATTTGAGGATAATTTATGAAATGCCAGTAGCAGAAATTAAAAGCCTAGCTGACCCACTTGGCGGTGGTCCTGCAGTGCTGGGGAACTCCCTTGATCACTCTCCCCGGCTTGGAATTTTTCTGTGGTGGTGGTGGTGAAAGGAGGAAAGAGAGTTGGCTCTCAGGCCCATTTCTCCGTCAAAAAAGATCATTGTTTTCTTTGGTCTAACAAACTAAGTTATATGCAAAATTAGATAGTACCACTTTTCTACAATACCAGATTTTGAGACTTAAATCTGAATCAACTGTTGAGTATCTTTTTAAAATACCCACTTTTTCCTGAGTGTAGAATGCATGGAGTCTGAATTTGTTTTCCCATACAAAAGGAGAAGAATTGGATCACACACCATGTAGCTTCCTTTAGGTTCAAATTTCCTAAGCCTGGGCAATTCTTGGAAACAGCCTCTAGTTTATTAGCTGTTGGCTTTTTATGGAAGCATACACAGAAATATTGTGTATGAAGAACAGATTCATATTGCATGGTGATGAAGAATGATTTTTTTGTTCTCAATCCAAAAATCTCACTCACTATAGTCACCATCAGTGAGTCACCACCTGCACCTCCACTCCCCCCGCCCCCTTCCACCTGCGCTGGGTTCACAGCATCAGATTTGGTCACCGTGGCAACAATTGGAGGGAGTCAGCATGCTCACTCCAGGTTAGGTGAGTGGTCCAGCTTTGACTGCCTTTAATGTCTCTTCCCCAGCTGGAAGCTGAGGACTAGACAGATGGAAAGTTTTGGCCTGTCTAGACACACAGCTGCAGACATGGGGATGGGCTCACATAAAGGCTCACACAGGGGTCTTCACAGTGTTGGTCCTCAGAAAACTTCTGAATCCCTTCCTTCACCCCTTTGGAATCGCTCCTGATATCTTTATTGTTAGTTTGAGGTCACTTCTCTGATCCTGGACAGCAGGACACCTGCCCCACTGTGGCTGGCCTTACTCCTACATATGAGGAGCCATTTCTGGGCCACAAGTGCATGAAGGCTGGTGAAATAGGGTAGAAGCAACTAGTCCCAAGTTAGCATCACTTCACAGCACAAAACTAGCCTCAAGACAACATCCACCCAAAGGGCTAAAATGTGTGTGCTAAGCCCTTTTGGGACTTGAAAAGAGCATAAAAACAATGCTTCCAGGTTGGAAACTGGAGAAAGAAGGCAGTAAGACAATCCTGATTTAGCCAGGATTCATTCACCCCATTGCTAAAGGGATGATTTGATGGTGCAGTGTAATGCATGCCCCTGGTTTTAGGTCCTTCAGGCTGATGTCTAAACACTTGTTCTGCCTTTACTGGCTGAGTGGTTTGAGTTAGATGGTTCACCTATATAAGCCTCAGTGGCCAAACCTCTGTGAAATATGCATATTAATCTCTGCTTCTCCAGGTTCCTGTAAGTGTGGAATAAATGAACATGGGTGGTAGGCTTAGCAGTGCCTGGCACATAGGAGGATACAATAAATGTTAGCTCTATGTCTTCCTTTCGTACTCTTCTTAGAATTTCTGCTAGAAGCTCCACTAGCTGATTTCCCACGAAAAGGAAAAGGTTATTATATGGAAGACAGACACTGTCAAATGCATGTGCTGTCATTAAAGAAAAGTGAGATGGATCTTTCAGTTCTTCTTGCCCCTGTACTACTAATAAAACAGAATCACCACTATTTATTGCATCACAGCTATATTCTAATACCATGGGGAATACTTTACATATTTTTTAACAATTTTAGGTTCCAGGAATTATTATTTACTTTAATCTACTTTTTTTGGACTTGATTTTCTGTATCTCTTAAGATGGAATTGAAATTCACCATTTTTCAGTCCAACATGCAGTTAAAACTAAAATTTCCAGACTTCCAGGAAGAAGGCGACCAAGAAAAGCGGGGCTTAAGAGCCCCGCTAACAACCAATCTCCATTACTACAAAATCAGTGCCTTTCATAGCCAGAAAACACCATCACCAGAGAAACAAAAAAATCACCAGGCTCCAAGAAGAAAGCGGACTGAGAACAGAGCTCAGAGCCACAGAGGAGATACACTGGCCTCACGCCTGAGGACGCGGCAGCAGCGCTTTACTGCCGGCAGCAGCGGCGAGTTCACCAGATGGCTACAGCAAGCCGAGGTGAGCCGCTGCGGAACAGCCAGGCGGGATTTTTCAGCGCAGGGAGCATCTAAAGCTCCCAGTGGCTGAGCTCAGCACATGCTGCAGGGATTCAGAGTGGAACTCAAACCAAGAAGAAATAAGCCAGCCTCATGGCCTAGGGCGTAGCAGCAGCGCCATATTGCCACCAGTGGCAGCAGCAGCGAATTCACCGAGTCCAGTACAGCTACATCTGTGTACTCAAGAACACAGATGAGTCAAATTGCAGGCCACAGAGGAGAAATCCCAGTACTGTACTCCCTGGGACTTGACCCAGTGGGGGAATGGCGGTGGCAGAGATATCACACCATAGGAGAACGTGCAATCTGGCACCCCCCATGGTCTAAAGCAGCCTCTATCGACTCCCTGGGTCGGAGACTCTGTGATACAACCCAGTAAAGGAGTAGTGGGGTCTGAGATACTACAGACTCGAGATCCAGAGCACCTTAAGTGAAGTCATAGTGACCCAAGGGAAGAACCCAGAGAAGGCACAAACTCCCGAAATCATGGGAAAGAGGAATAACACTGGAGCAATGAATGCCCACAACCCCACAACATCAGAACCCGATAAAACAGAAAATCAGAGATTTCTAGAAGATCAAATCAGGAAAATAACTGTAGAAATAATAAAGGTGCTTCAAAAAGAATTCAGAGAGAGCCCAAAAGAGATAAAGGATGCAATTAATGAAGTAAAGGCCTCAATTCAAAGCACAAACAACCGATTAGACCACATGGAGAACAGAATCTCGCTCTTAGAAGATGATCATTCCAAAAATGAACGCATAGTTTCTAATCTAGAAAAAAATATCCAACAGCAGGAATCTGACATTGAAGAAATATGGGCCCATTTTAAGAGAGCTAACCTAAGAATAATTGGAATAGAGGAGGGAAAAGAAGGTGAAACCAAAGGGATCAACAATCTCTTCAAGGAAATAATGGCAGAAAATTTTCCAAACATAGAGCAAGAGGTCGATACACAGGTCCAGGAAACTTATAGAACTCCCTTTAGACAGGATCGGAGAAGAGGATCCCCACGCCACATAATTGTCAAAATGACCAATGTGGAAGCCAAGCAGAGAATCTTAAAGGCAACAAAAACAAAGGGCCAAGTGACATTCAGAGGCAAACCAACTAGAATCACTCCAGACTTCCCAAACCAAGTCATGAGAGCCAGAAGGGCTTGGAGTAACATATTCCAAACTCTGAAAGAAAACAACTTCCAGCCAAAAATTTCCTACCCAGCAAAACTTTCTATCAAATTAGATGGAGAAATAAGAAGCTTCCATGACAAACAGAAACTGAAGGAATTTATGTCTTCAAAACCAGCACTAGAGAAAATACTCAAAGAGATTAACTACAAAGAAGAAATAGGTAACACACACCAGAACCAGAGAAACAAGAGTTTCCATCTAACAGACAACTAAGATTGGTTATCTGTGGAGATTCATCATTTATGTTAGTCTTTTACCTATCTCTAAATTGTATTGTTTGCCTTTATTGTACTGTTAATTTTTAGGATTTCTAGTTGGAATATTAATATACCTTCAGATATAGCATTTGGAAATATTTTATCCAATTCTATTCGTAACTTTTAACTCTGTTTACATTGTCTTTGGATATACAATTTTTTTTTATTTTTTAGGGAGTTTGCATACCCTTTTGTTGCCTGTGCCATTGAAATCATATCCAAGAAATCACTGCCAATTTCAATGTTGTGAGGTTTTATGACCCAGATTTTCTTCTAAAAGTTTATAGTCTTAAGATTTATATTAAGGTCTTTTATCTATTTTGAGTTAATACTTGTATATGGGATTAGGTAAGGGTCCAATTTTATTCTTTTCCATGTAATTATTATTTTTCAACAATATTTAGTTAAAAGATTATTATTACCACCACCAAATTTTCGTGGAAACCTTGTCAAAAATAACTTGACAATATAGGGAAGAATTTAGCTCTAGGCTTGTATTTAATTCCAATGGTTTATATATCTGCCTTTAGAACAGTACTACACTGTTTCAATTATTGTAGCTTTATATGGTTTGAAATCAGAAAATATATATCTTCTAGCTTTGTTCTTTTTCAAGATCATTTTGGGTATCTAGAATCCATATTCCATATTAGGATAGATTTTTTTCTGAAAAATAAATATATAAATATATGATAGTTTCACCTAAAAAATAGAAAAAAATATTCTCTGGTAAGAAAGAAAGCAAAAAGAAATATTGAAATGTTATCTTTAAGTCATCAAAAGCTTGGTATCAGACAAATGAAACTGTTATGTGAGATTATCATTTTTAATTTTGGATAAATTGCTATAATACTAGATGTCAACCACTAAGCCAAGCATGGGAAGGAGGGATGGGGAGAGAATGGGGTGGGGATCGGGTGGGAGCTGATTGGGTGATGTGTGCATGTATGTCTACAAAAGTTTGTATCCCACTATGATGTATGAATAAAGTGCACAAATAAAAAAAAATTCCCACACTTTTTATTGTACCTTAACAATTTTAGTAATTTTTATTTTCATTTTCTCTTACTTTATAATTTTTCTTAATTTCAAATATGGTTCTTCTTTAAACCAATGGTGAAATTTAGGTGTGTTTGCTCAGTTCCCATTCATTTTGAGATTTTCTTGTTATTATTCTGTTAATGGTGTCTAGCTTAATTCCATTGTGGGAAAAAGTCATATTCTGGATGATTTTGATTTTCTAAAATTTGTTGCTGCCTACATTATGGTCAGGCAAATGGACTGTTATAATATGTGTTTATTTATTATGCATTTGTAAAAATAGTTTTCAGTTATTCTTGTTCATTGTGTTCTATAACTTCAGTTGCATAAGTTTATCAATAGTGTTACTCCAATTATCTATATTCTTCCTGATTGGATGTATACCTGTGTGAGAGGGCTTATTTTATCAACCACTGAAAGTTTCCCATTTTGATATGTAGTAATGTAGTATTATTGTTCCTTTTACTTTTGCCAAATTTTCCTTTATATATTTTGAAGCTATATTGCTAGTTGCATACAAATTAAAATTGTCCTAAGCCAGGAGTGGTGGCACATGCTTGTAATCCCAGTACTCGGGAGGCTGAGACCGGAGGATTTCAGGTTTGCAGGCAGCCTCAGATACCTAGTGAGACCCTGTTTCAAAATAAAGAATAAAATAGAGCTGGGGGTATAGCTGATAGATCGAATACCTAATACCTAGATCAATCCCTAGTACCACAAAAAATCTTCTAGCATCAGGTGGATATATTCCTTTATCATACTTCATACTTTATCTGTCTTCCTCCCTAGATAATAAACTTTCTTTAAAATTTACTTTGCCTGATTTTAGTATAGTTATGGTACCTTTGTTTTGGTGCAGACTAGCAATATATATATTTTTCTAGTCTTCCACTCTCTTTCCATATCCTCACATTTCTGAGGGATTTTGGAAATTTTTGTTGAGAGATAATTCTCATATCATAAAACTCTCCAATTTAATATATAAAAGTTAGTAATTTTAGAGTATTCACAGAGTTGTACAACTATAATCAGAACCAATTTTAGAATAGTTTTATTGCTTCATAAACTCTGTAGCTGTTGGCTGACACTTCCCATAGTCCCCCATCCGCTTAAGCCAAAGGCAGCCAGGAACCGACTTTCTTTTTCTGGAGATATTTTGGACATTTCATATAAATGGGAAAAAAGTGTGTGTGTATATATATATATATATATATATATATATATATATAGTCTTTTTTGTGGGTCTGGGGATGGAAGCAGGGGCATTTGGCCTCTGAGCTATACCCTCTGCCCTATTTCTTATAGGTTTGAAGAGATGTCTTATATGGTTTTGATTGGCATTTTTCTATTGACTAATGATGTTGGTTATCCTTTCATATGTTTATGGTCTACTTGTATATCTTCTTTAGAGAAAGATCTATTCAGATTCTTTGCTTCTTCCATGTCCTATTTAGATATTTTAATTGGGTTCTTTGTCTTTCCTTTGTTGAGTTTAAGATGTCTTTATATATACTAGATAAAAGTACCTTATCAGATATATTTTGAAAACCTTTCTTCCATTCTGTAAGTTTTGTTTTCTTGTTTATATATATATACATATGTATATATTGGTGATGGTACTGGGGTCCTGGAAGCCCTTCTACCTCCGGGCTACACTCCCAGACCTATTTTATATTTTTATTTAGAAACACGGTCTCTTAAACCAGCGCAACTGGCTTCAAACCTGCGCGATCCTCCTGTCTCCGCCTCCCAAGGGCGGGGATTACAAGCGTGAGCCACCATGCCTGCTTTGGTAATATTTTTTGAAGCACAAAGGCTTTTACTTTGATCAAATCCACTTTAATCCCCTCAACTGATCTTATGATCCAGTAAAGATCACAGATGAATACATACCTAAGAACATAGAAGGAGAGGAAGGTTAAGCACGGCTTGCTCATGAGCCTGTTGCCAATGACAGTCCTGGTGCTGAAGTATTTCAGGACCTGGTGCTCTGTAGTGGTTAGGGATCTGCAGTCAGATATGTCAGGTATCAGTCCTAGCTCTCTCACTGAGGAAGTAGCTTATTGACAATGCAAATGCTACTTACTATCTCCTTAAACATTTCCTTTTTTAAAAAAAACTATTTAACTGGGAGTACATTTACCTGTTTTAAAGTGTTTAATGTGAACTAAAACATACTATTCTTTGGTAGGCATGATATCTGGCAGAAGGAAAATGATCAGTAAGTGGGGAACTTTCTGGGGAGATGAAAATGATTTAAGTGATGGTTCCTGGGTCTGTACATTTATCAAAGTTCTTTGAACTGTTCATCTAGTTGCATACATTTGTTTATAAATGTATCCTGAAACATTTGATAATAAAAGTAATCTCTTACCACCTATAATCTTCTGACTTTAATGACCTTTAAAGTTTTTTTTTCCCCAAAACATCTTTTAAATTGGTATGAATCTCCAGTGACTCTCTCAAAAGCTTCTAATGAAAGGTAGTCATCCTACAGGGCAGAGATAAGAGGCAATATTCTCTGTGATGGAGGCTTTTTTTTTTTTTCATTACTGGGAATTGAAGCCAGGGGCTTTCTACCTCCAACCTATGTCCCCTAGCCTTTTTACTTTTTTTTTTTTGTTGTTGTTGTTTTGAAATAGGGTCTTACTAGATTGCTGAAAGTCTTGGTGTATAACTGAGGCTATCCTCAAACCTACTATCTCCTGTCTCAGCCTCCTAAATACTGGAATTACAGGCAGGACCACCATGCCCAGCTGCAAATGATATTTTTCTACCACTAATACTTTAGTAGCTTTACCATATTTGGCTTTTAAAAAAATAGGTGACATTTTAAAATGTGCTATTTTTACATTATGTTATAAAATGCATCAGTATTTGGAAGACCTATATAACTCAATAAATCAGTCTTTTTCAAATGACCAGTAATGACACATACCCAGCTGCCTGAAGACTGCATCTTCGAATGCCCTAGACTAAGTTAAAATATAAGACAGGAAGCCAAATGTGGTGGAGCATGTATGTAATCCCAGCATTTAGGAGGCTGAGATAGGAGGATCACTGTTTGCAGACAGCCTCGGCTACTTAGTGAGGCCCTAGCAACTCAGTGAGACCCTGTTTCAAAATAGAGAATAAAAAAAAAGGGCTGGGGGTGTTGCTTGGAGGTAGAATGCCCCTGGGTTCCATCTCCAGTATCACAAGAAAAAAAAAAAAAAGGTATGAGACAGGATGCTTTTCTTTGTAGTGGGAGTTTTAGATGTATATCTTCCTATAAAGAAACTGTTTCCAGTGAATGGCATTGATGATACTTCTTTATATGACAAAATAAGTAAAGGATAAGCTGAAATATTTATTTATTTATTTATTTATTTATTTATTTATTTATTTATTTATTTATTGGTGGTACTGGGGTTCCTGGAAGCCCTTCCACCTTTGGGCTCCCAGACCTATTTTTACATTTTTACTTGGAAACAGGGTCTCCTAAGCCAGCGCTCGCGGCTGGCTCCGAACCTGCACGATCCTCCTGTCTCTGCCTCCCAAGCGCGGGGATTAAAAGCATGCGCCACCACGCCCGGCAAGCTGAAATATTTAAATTTATCATATCTGCTAAGTGCCAGATACTCCATCATATAGAAAGGTCAATCCTGGGGTAAAAAGTCAGAGAAATAAACACTGCAAAATCTTTAACATCACATGTCTTTTTCTTTCTGCTGATTTTGAAAATCATACAAATTAAATTGTTATGGAAAGAATAAATCCTAGGAATTTCCAGTCTTTGTTTCTTAAGTCCTCTTCACTTTGGGACAGATTCCTTAGGAAGGTGTCAGTAAAAAGTTTTAAAATCCTTTAACTGGAGCAATTCTATTAGCCATAAAATTCAAGATAAAATTGGCAGCGCTTAAACAGTAACAACAAAAAAATTCATTTAAAAAATCTGTACCCATAGAAGAATGACTCCAGGGTGCGCTTCAGGGAAAAGCTGTGTGCAGACATAAAAGGCTTCTACAGTATCTTGTACACACTCTTTAAGTGTTTGTTGACTAAATGAATGAATCAACAAGAAAACAGCAATTAGAGAAGTAGAGATGCAATTTCATTATAAACATGCAACTTTAAAACCAGGAGTGGGCCAAACCACAGCAAGCAGGAAGTAGTGGGGACAGTCATTACCTTGGGAAATCAGAGACTTGCACTGCTTCTATTCAGTGCCTGACACAGAATAGACAATGATAAATGTTTGCTAAACTAGAGCACTATTTGTGGGAAATATCATTTTTTTTCAAGGTCTATAACAGCAAACCGCCTTCTGGATAAAATTGCCTGGGAACAAGCAGCTTGGGGCACTTCAGAATGAGAGCTTATGGAGCCTAAATCAGTTTGCCTCTCTAGAACCTCCTGCAGAGTCTGGAGCCCTGGGGCTTCTAGCAGGTGCTGCTCACAGCTGTCTTTGCTAGTTCTGGGAGCAGTTCTTCTGAAACCCCACCTGCCTGTGGCCTTGGGAGACACTGTAGAAAAGCAGGGTCTGGTTCAGTAGGTCTGAGTGTGACCTGAGCCCCTGCATTTATAACGAGCTCCAGGTGATGTCGATACAGGCATCAGTGGACCACACACTGGGCAGCGAGGTCCTAGGGATGAGGTGGGCCTCTTAAGGACGGGCATGTGAGGGTGCGAGGGACTGCTCTGAGACCACACATGAGTTGCTTCATTGCCCTGAGTCAAACCCTGGAGAAAATGACATCATCATCATCATAGGATTAATGCTCAGCTCAGGAGATCCTTGTAAGAATTACATAGTAATGCTCAGTAATGCTGACTGTAAAGCACAAGTTAGGTGCTCCCTGAAGTCCACAGGGCTGCACCCCTTTTCAAGCAGCATTTGTGAAGTTCAGCTAGTAGCTTAACAGATCAGTGCTTGTGTTTTGGTTGTAAAGATGTTCATACCTGGATGGTGACTCCCAGTGAGACCAAGAGAGACTCTTCACCAAGAGAGTGGTGCCTTCAGGCTCCTCTGGGACAGAGCCAGCTCCTTCTGAGAAAATATGTGTCAGAATATCTGGCCTTTCTTTTCTGCTGGTGTCACATGTACCTCCCAGGCCCTGGACCTGTGTGTTGCCTCAGCCCTCCTCGGGCACAGTCTGCAGTGGGGTGGCATATGGCCCAGGACCTGCTCACCCTCCAGAACATTGAGAAAGCCAGTGCCCACGCCACTGGCTGTTCCCTGGATGATGTTCTGCTGAAGGTCAAGTGAAAAACTGTGTACTGCTAAACAAAATTCCCAAGCATAATCCTAGGATTGCAGATAGAATCTCAACATCCCTTCCTACTGATGGTTCAGAGGCAGAAAATCTATTAGCACCTTAATGAAGTCTAGTTGGTTTGACTTTCTGTGAAAATTTATAGTAAATCACTTAGTCTTTGCAAAAAGCAATGAGATATTGAAGTAAAATAATCAGTATTTATAAAGTGTTATTAATAATCTATAGATCTCAAGAGAAAAAGGAAGATACTGTCCTCTTCCTGAAGGACTCTATTAAATATGGTCCAGAGTGTGCATATGTGAATACAGACTTTGTTGCGGTATTGGCTAAGCAGGTAATTGTTTTCATTTAATTTCATACAACATTTAAAAATTCATTGTCAACTTTATCAATTATGAACTGTATACAATTTACAAATTAAGACTTTTAATTTTATAAATTAAGAGTTTATAAACAGAATTTCATATAAAAGCTTTAATTTTAAGTTCATAATTGATATTAATCTTCCTATTTTCTTTTGCTAAAATTATAAGCACATATTTCTTACACAACTATTGAGGGCAAGATAGTCCATTCCATTGATACTGTCTCTAATTTTTTTGCAGAAAAAAAATTCTATCCACAATATAAGATTGCTTGAAACTTTATTAAATTTTTGTTTGGCTTTGAATAAGAATGAGTTATATCACAACTCAGATGGATCCAATTACTGATAATCTATAGAACTTGCATCTTAATACCCCTTAGAAGATCAAAGACAATTGCAATAATGACTTCCTAAGAGTTTATTTTTTTGTTGTTTTTTGGTCATAAGGATTGAACCCAGAAGCATTATACCTCTGGGCTACTCCTTCAGCCCTATTTCATTTTTCATTTTGAAGCACCCAAATTGCTAGGATTACAGGCCTGCATCATTATGTCCATCTGAAGTACTTCTTTTCTTTCTTTTTTCTCTTTTTCTTTCTTCTCTATCTCTCTCTTTCTTTTTGTTATTTTGTGGAACTGGGGATTGAACCCAGGGGCATTCTACCTCCGAGCTACACCCCCCAGTCCTATATTTTTATTCTTTATTTTGAAACAGGGTCTAAAGAAGTTGTGGAGGGCCTCAGTAAGTAGCTGAGGCTGGCCACAAACCTGCAGTCCTCCTTGTCTCAGCCTCCCAAGTATGGTGATTTTGTGACCGTGCCACCATGACTGGTATCTGAGGTATTTCAAATGACATTAAACATAATTTGTTCCACTTTCTTCTTAAATTTTATATAAATGATTCAGTAGAGCTAAGCATGGTGGCACATGCCAGTAATCCCAGTAATTGGGAGGCTGAAACAGGAGGATCACAGGTTCACATCCAGCCTCAGCTATTTAGTGAGGCCATCTGCAAACAGTGAGACCCTGTTTCAAAATAAAGAATAAAAAATGGGGCTAGGAATGTAGCTCAGAGGTAGAATTCTCCTGGGTTCAATCCCTGGTAGCACAAGAAAAAAATGATTCAATACTGTTTTTCAGTATTCTGGATACATATTCTCTGCTACTGAGATAAAAAAAAAAATACAAAGCATCTTCTCTAGAATAATCGTAAGTTTGGTAATAGCAAGAATGGTTCTCTAAGTTTTTGTGTTGTTTTTCAGAAAGAATATCTCTAAAAGAATATATCTAAACCTCAATATTTTTGACAGATTATTCACAACAATCCATGAGATTATATCCAGTAAATGATTCTATACTGCAGGTCAGTTTCCTGTGGCTATAATTTGTACTCAGTGAATCCTGGACGATTCTCCAGGAAGCAAAATTAAAGCCACGTTTGGACACTTCAGACTTTTCTATGACCATGATATGTGATTTTTAAACCATGAGTGTTGTTTAAAAAAAATCTGTTTTTTAAAAAGTATTTATTTAATTGTATTTATTACATTGTAATCATACATCATGACAATGTTCAGAGAGATAGAGACATACATGCATGCAGCACGGTCAGCTTTCCCCTGCTCCCACTCCTAACTTTTTCCCTCCTTGCGCAGGATATTAAGATTGGCACTAGCCGGGTGTGGTGGCGCACGCTTGTAATCCCCATGCTTGGGAGGCGGAGACAGGAGGATCGCGCTGGTTCAAAGCCAGCTGCACTGGCTTAAGAGACCCTGTTTCCAAATAAAAATATAAAAATAGGTCTGGGAGTGTAGCTCGGAGGTAGAAGAACTTCCAGGAACCCCAGTACCACCAAAAAAAAAAAAAAAAAAAAATTGGCACTGATAAATTTTGTGTATGTGCTTTGTCCATGGAAGTGTTTCCTTTACCAAACTCTCTCCCCATCTGCCCCCTCCCTTAGGCCCTGTACATCACTTCACTAGAGTTTCTCCTTCTTTGTCTAGAGTCTGTTTTGAATTCCAGTTTATCACTAACTTCCACATATGAGGAAAAGTATCAGACTTTTCGTGTGTGTGTGTGTGTGTGTGTGTGTGTGTGTGTGTGTAATAGTTCTACTCAGCCATAAAGAAGAACAAAAAAAAATACCTTAACTGAAGCAGCGTGATACTATCCTGTGGTACACCTTGCTAGGCCTCTGCCACCCATTTGTTGGTACGTTGAACTAGACATGCAGCTTCTCTTCAAAGACACTGGTTCTGTCATCAGTGGCCTTATGCCCACCTCACCTTCACTCCTTAATTTCTGAAAGAGACCCGTCGCTCTGCCTGCCACCTGACAGATTATCAAGAACATGGAATTTCTTTAACTTGCAGCTGAGCACATTTCCACTACAAGTTCTCACCGAAGACTATGATGACCTTGGCATTCACTTGACTCAAATTCTTATCAAGAAATGGTATTTATGGCGAGGTTAATTTATGGGCATGTTTGCTGTTACTTAAACAGAATATTATTTTAGAGGGTGTTTTACTGTTTCCTATACTTACTTTTCTCCTAGGTAGCCCAACAGTTTCCTTACTCTTTTTATTGATGTCTGTAGTCAAATATTGTCATATTGAAAGAGCTTTCGTGAGGATCCTCTCTGGCATAGCAACACCCCCGTCATGTTTTCTATTGCCCCTTTATGATTTGGATTTTTCCATAGTGTTTGTTATACAACACTTGTTTATTTATTTGTTGTTTTGTTTATTTGTAAGCCATATCCTTACAGTAGCATATACTCTCCAGTTATCTGCCTACTTATTGTCACATAATAAGTACTCAAGTAAATTTATGGAATTAATCAATAATTATAGAATAAAGAATTGAGTAGTTCATTCCTATGTGTATTGTAAGTTTTATTCTTGTAGCAAGATGTCCAGATTACCAGAGATATGCAATATACAAGTTACACTGTTTGGGGTCCCTCATAACATTGCTCTTAGAAGATTGGACCTCACCATAATGTTCTTGTCCTACACTGAGGGATATTTTAAGAGACAGTTGTGTGAATTATTCATTATAGGTTCAGATGTGGAAATGAAGTTAAGAGCACCCGCCAGTACATCACTGAGTAACTTTCTTAGGTAAACACAAAGGCAAAGTTTCTCCACTGAAACGTGGATTTGTTTTTCACTGATGCCTAAGAATCTTTGGTGGTCAGATTGTGTCCCTGATGAATGGCCTGTGTGCATATATATTAGCATATGCATACACATATATATACACACTACATATACACATACATATATAGATTACAATATAAATATTAAGATTTACAATATAAACCCTAACCTTAACCCTAACCCAATTCTCCACATACTGCCGCAATTCTTTGTGAGAAGAAAGGATAGAAGGGGAAAAGTATAAATAAATAAAGTGTTGAATTGATGGTTCCCAGTTTGTTTGTTTCTCACTGAACTCAAGCAGAACAGATAATAAACAAGTAATTGCTTTCACTGCAAATGAAAATTACTGTCATGTAGTAGAAATGATAACACATGCATATATTTGGGGTAGATATCACATTAATGCAATTATACAGGTCCATCTTCTGGTAACATCATCTTCCCTGTTTATTTTTTCTTTGAAATTTCACCCATTCTTCAAATCCATTTGAACTTCCCCCTTCTCCCAAGGGTGCTCCTGCACCTCCGCATCTTGGCACAGTACTCCTGGAACATTCATGGCACCCATGCTGACAAGCAAACTACTCATGTGCTTTCTTTCTATTCTAGCCACTGGAACCATGATTTAAATATCACATTGATTTTTACATTTGTAGGCTGGCCTGAACTAAAACTGTCTGTTTCTGTAAGAGAAGCACTGTGCCTCTTGGTTTTCCCACTTCTCCCTAGAAAGTCCAGAAAGATGACTGTATGGAATGTGAGGGATACATCAGAAAATATGGGCGATTTGGCTTAGAAAAGACAAAATAGAAGTGCTGTGCTAGCTATGAACACATGCTGGACAGGCCAGCAGGGCGAAGAAGGCCAGGGCTCTGTGCAGTTCCTGAATAGGCCAAACACTAGCTGCATCTTCTGGCTCTGTTGACTTTGTTTCATGTATCCTCTGTGTAATATAAAACCTACCCGATGGGAAGATGGATATCCTGAATTCTAGCCACTGACCTGTAATAATTAGATATCTGGATCTGGCCAGAGTTTGATCTATTCGGATCTGAATTTCCAAATCTAAATGCTAAGGAATACTCTAAATTAAACTTTCCTTTCCTATTCTATAACTTCACAAGTTTCTAGTGCCATTCCTTTCAATATCAACAAGCTGCTAACCAAGATTCTAATAAATAAAATGTAACTTCATTATAATTGCTACTATCTTTCTAATGCAAATAAAGTATTAATAATTTAAGATAGCAATTAAGTTTTCAGTAATACCCTGATGTTCTCATTGAACCTTTTTAATTAAGAGTGCAAAGCTGAGCCTTGACCTTGGAATGATGATGACTCAAAATTAGTGAACTCCTGATTCCCAAAGAAGTTATGATTGTAAAATGTTCGAGATATTCAGTGACCTCAAAATTGATTTTAATCCCTTTGTACTGATTTATGCATTCATCCTTCCTATTGACAATTTTTATAGAAGGCAAAAATTCTAAGAAGATAACAAATATATATTTTGTCTTCACTCCTGTTTAAGAAATAACAGATGTTGTATTTTAGAATCAATACTATGATAGATTCAATTCGAGTGAACCTCAAGGGTAAATTGATGTGCAGTCACTGCATTTCACATATCTGAAATGGTAAGCAATTTTAAAGAAAAAGGAAGAATTAGTTAGACCATGATCTCGTTCCATATCCAAAGGTCACATCCTTTGCCAGTCTTTCTTATATTAAATGTAACTGAAAAGCTAGGAGACCTGAGAAATAAATTGAAAGTTTGAAAGATTCTTTCTTAAGCTTTGGGGCAATTGATTTTAGCACTGATCCTGGGCATAACTCAGGATTTCCTACCCCTCTTTGATGTTCATGTTTTCAATTCTACAATAACTAGAGTATGCTCCCTCACCAAATGTACTTGGCAGAGTATTCCTTAGCAACACACAATTTCTCTTGTGAGGTTACCACTTTGCTTGTCATATCAGCACTTTAGGCTCCAACACTGCATGAAGCCTTTGTTTGCAAACCGTCATCAATGACTCACAACTCTTGAAGTACTTTGTCAAACCACCTGCCATTTTTCGGTAACACCTTCCGTCCACACTTAGCCCCTGCCTCCTGTAAATATGCATGTTCAGTCATAAAGAGGAAAGGGAACTTACGGACAGTGGCACACATCAGCTGTTACTTACCTTTTCTCAGTCTACCCTCCTGCAAAATGCAGGCATCTCCGTGTATAAGATACCCCAAAAAGAAATGATCCAGTATCTGCCTGAATACTTCCAGAGGGAGGCATCTTGCTATTACACAAGGGATCACATTCTATCTGGGGGGTCAGCTGAAATCAATCTCCCTACAGTTTGCACTTGGTAGTCCTGCTCCCTGAGATCCTGTTAGGCTATGACCACAGCCAGTGCACTACTACTCTTCAATCAATCACATCTCTCCCTGCTGAACACCCCATTTTTTACCTGTCACTTATTTACCCAGGTATCCATACAATTATCTTTCTGGTAATGCTGCCTTGCCTGCCTTCGGAGGAGTTATTCCCCCATTAAAATATGGTATCTGTAATATAGAATGCTCCTTGAGCGTCAGTAGCTCAAGAAGAAATAAAACATTTACTTGTCTGACACTTTTTTGTGTGTTTGTATTCACATGACAGAAGGGCTCCTACAGATTGGAGATGCAGTCAACATAAATCTCTGATCTGTTATTGGCTTTTAATGTGAACTGTTAGCTGTCCAGCTGTCTTACCCATGCTGAAATAAACTTGAGTGAAAAGATTCACTTTTATTTGTATAGATGCTCTTTGACTTATGAGGGGGTTTCATCCTATTATCCCCCTCACAAATTAAAAATATTGTTGTTGAAAATACATTTACATAAACACACCTAACTTACCAAACACCCTTGCTTTGCCCAAACTACCTTAAATGTATTCAGAGGACTTACATTGGTCTGCAGTTAGACAAAATCATTTAACACAAAGCCTATAATAAAATGTTGCATTAGTCTACAGTTAGACAAAAGCATTTAACACAAAGCTTATTATAATAGAGTGTTGCATATCTCTTGTAATTTCTTAGAGATGACAGGATGTGAAACACAAAACACTCTCCCAAGAACACTATCGTCGCAGTGCAGGGCAGGCGGTGGGGGCTGCCCTCATCATCATAAGGTGTGGGGCGCCAGAACTCAGTGTGGCCGCCCAGCACGAGTGTACCACACCATGCAGCCTGTTGACCT
The DNA here is from genome assembly GCF_963383645.1 of Muscardinus avellanarius. Classification (NCBI taxonomy): domain Eukaryota; kingdom Metazoa; phylum Chordata; class Mammalia; order Rodentia; family Gliridae; genus Muscardinus; species Muscardinus avellanarius. Next base: position 87,393,570 of record NC_137797.1, read on the forward strand.
GCGAAAGGATCACACTTCAGAGAGAGTTTCTACTGCATTACTTTTGTAACATCTTTGGTAAAAAGATTCTAAGTTGAGCCTCTCTCATCCATGGTCACTTTCATGATATTAACCCAAAAATAGGTTTTCTGAGATATTTTAAATTTTTTTCATTAAGATTTGCCTTCATAAATTTGTCTAGTTATTTCAATTGATAAATTTGATTAGAATGTCTTCTGAATATTTATTGAGGTCATTGATTGAAATATTGAAGGGAGCAGTCAAGCTCCTGGCATGACGGTAGCTAGCACCTTCTCTTCAAGTTGACATTGATTTTTATTAAGATTCATGGATGCTGGCTGGGCATGGTGGCACACACTTGTAATCCCAGTACCCAGGAGGCTGAGACAGGAAGATCACGGGTTCAAAGCCAGCTTCGGCAACTCGAGGCTCCTAGCAACTTAGTGAGATCCTGTTTCCACATAAGAGTTCTACTTTCTGAATCTGTCTTTAGTGGATTAACAACAAATCCATATTTCTGAAGTCATGAGCATAAAGATATTAATTTCCTCAAAAAATAGAAAATATGCTACATGATCAACAGCAGGGGAATTATTAAATAATCACTAGTACATGAACTTAATAACTACTAATCAGCCAGTAGAATGGTTCTTGAAGGCAATGTAACAACAGGAAAGAGGATGGACTCCCCATGCAAAACTGGGTTCAGATATACAAAGAAGAGGAAATGAACAACTAAAGGAAATGTCAGCTTACGAAGCTGGGTGTGGCAGTGCACACCTGTAATCCCAGTACTTGAGAGGCTAAAACAGGAGGATAGCAGGTTCGAAGCCAGCCTCGGCAACTTAGCAAGACCCTTGGCAACTTAGTAAGGTCCTTTTTTCAAAACAAAAACTAGCCGGGCGTGGTGGTGCACACTTGTAATCCCTGTACTTGGGAGGCAGAGACAGGAGGATCGCGCAGGTTCGAAGCCAACCGCGCTGGCTTAAGAGACCCTGTTTCCAAATAAAAATATTAAAAAATAGGTCTGGTAGTGTAGCCTGGAGGTAGAAGGGCTTCCAGGAACCCCAGTACCACAAAATAAATAAATAAATTAATTAATTAATTAATTAATTAATTAAATAAAGTAAAAAAAAACATAAAATAAATAAAAAGGACTAGGGGTGTAGCTTGGCAGTAGAATGTCCCTGGGTTCAGTCTTCAATATCTACCTACCTACCTACATACATAGAAAAGAAAAGTCAGCTTACAAAAAAGAAAAATATAATGGGAAGCTATGCATTTGATAAGAGGTAATAGCCACAATGTATAAGGAATTTATGCAACTCAATAGCAAAAACAGTGAACAAACTAAATACATAAGTTGACTTAAAAATAGGCAGAGAAAGAAATCGAACTTTTTCTGAGGAAGACATATTAATGATCAACTGATACATAAACAGGTGCTCAACATCACTCATCAGCAGGTACATGAAAATCACAATGAAATATCATCTACACGTACTGGAGTAACTCTTATAAAAAAGACAAAGGATGAGAAATGTTAATGAAGGTACTGAGAAAAGGGAGCCACACACAGCTTCTGGTGGGAATGCAAATGAGTACAGCTACTATGGAAAACAAGATGATGTTTCCTCAAAATTTAAAAACAAATTACTGTATGATCCAGCCAAGCTCTGTACCCCTGCTGTTGCTCATGTGGCATCTTCTCTATTTTTTTTTTTTTTGAGAAAATGAATGTCTTCATGCACATGACTTCAGAAAGATGGTCTTGTTGGTAATCAACTTAAAAGTAGAACTCCTGGGTCAAAAGGTACGAGATATTTCATAGGCAGTCGATATAAAATTAATTTTAGCTGAAGGCATCCCCAGGTCCAAGCAGTTACCATGCCCCAAAGAACAGAGTGAAAACAGCGTGAGTCTGCAGAGGTTGGAAGCTGTGCATAAATGCAAAATCTGGAACGTTGTTCTCATTTTCCCCCTTTTCACATTCATCCCTGGCTGCTGGCCCATGTCACCCGTCTTCTTCAGCTTTTATTTGATCATGTTTGGCATTGCCTTTTTAAAGTGATATTTTTCTATTGTTGTCACAGCTTGGTATTGATCCTACTCTCCTAGCTTCTGAGAAAATCCCAGATTAGAAGAGAGCCAACATTTGCTGAGAGGGGGACGGGAGAATGCCAGGTCGTGGTGCCCTTCTGCCATCTGGGAGGGAGAGCTGGAGAGCAGATGCTGAAACGCAGCTTCCTGTGACCTGCCCATGTTGACGACAGATGGGCGAGAGGATGATGTTACAGAGGCAGTGAGCGCAAAGCGGGAGGATAAAAGAGACTGCACGTCTGGCGTTGCTTTCAAATGCATGGGTCTTGGGTAGCATGTGTCTAAGGAAATAACTGGAATGAATCTAACTCCCCTTGGTTCCTCCCCTAGTTTCCTTAAGGCTGCTGTAACAAATCCTGCTTTCTGGTGACTTCAAACAACTGGAATTTATCTTCTTACAGTTCTGGAGGCCAGAAGTCAGAGGCGAAGTGTTGGCGTGGCCATGCTCCCTCTGGAAACTCCGGAAGAATCCTTCCTTGCCTCTGCAGCTTTCCGGAGCTCCTGGCGCCGCTCAGCTTCCATGGCTGTGGTACATCACTCTCCTGTGCCTCTGTCTTCAAAATGCCTTCTACTCTGTGTCACTGTCTTCTTCTCCATCTTTTATAAGAGCTCTTTACGTTGGGTTTAGGGCTCATCTGGGCAATTCAGGATGATAATATCCCAAATTCTTCAACCAATTACATCTGTAAGGGCCCTTTTCCCAACTCAGTGCACAATGAGAGATTCCAGGGATTGGGAGACATAACCTCTTTTTGAGACCACAGTTCAACCCACTATAGTCCTTATTACTTTACCAAAAGTATACTATTTTCAGTTTTTTTTTTCTTTTCCTTGCTTGCTTATGAGAAATACAGAGAGATAATTTATGAATCATCTTCACTAGGGTCAAAATATTTTATTATTTAATGCATATGATGTACATTTTAAAAATATCGAAGTCAATCACTAAGCCAAACATGAGAAGAATGAGAGAGAGGGGATGGGGCGGGAATTAGGTCAGGGCTAACTGGGTGATGTGTGCATGTATGCCTCTGCCATCTTAGGGCTAACTGGGTGATGTGTGCATGTATGCCTCTGCCATCTTAGGGCTAACTGGGTGATGTGTGCATGTATGCCTCTGCCATCTTAGGGCTAACTGGGTGATGTGTGCATGTATGCCTCTGCCATCTTGTACTCCGTTAAAACGTATGACCACAATGCACCAATAAAAATTTTTAAGAAGACTGTGTTTTAGCCAGGCATGGTGGCACACATCTGTGATCCCAGTGCTTGGGAGGCTGAGACAAGAGAATTGCAAGTTCAAACCTGTCTCAAAATAAAAAATAAAATCAGGCTAGGGGTGAAGCTCAGATGTATAATGTCTCTGAGTTCATTCCCCAATACCACAAATAAAAAGAAAGAAAGTAAAGAAAAAATATTTCCAGAAAGTGGTTAATCACAAAACCATGAAGACAGAAACACTCTGCAAGAGAGTCCCACCCCCAGGTCCATGGCCTCTGTGTAGCTCCTTCATGGTTTTGGAATATATCCTCACCCTTCCATAAAGAAAACATGTGTTATTAGATATTAGCCATTAGGCGATATACATGTGCTTTAATGTCTCTCTATGTAGCATTTGCCAATATGTATGGTGTACATGTTCCTAAAGAATCCACTTTAAGCTACTTATTTGATGTCGCTGTATACAAAGTTGGGAGATGTGCTTTGCTGGATCTTGTGCACTGTGACCAGGATGCATATGGTCTTACATCAGCACTGTTCTTCATGGCATGTGCATTTTTTAAATTAAAGGTGACTTATAAGGGCTGAGTGCGTAGCACACACCTGTCATTCCAGCAACTCTGGAGGCTGAGCAGGAAGATGACAAGTTCAAGGCTAATCAGGGCAATTTAGCAAGATCCTGTCTTAAAAAGGGGGTTGGGAGGCTGGGGTTGACTCAGTGGCAGAGTGATTGCCTAGCATGCTCAAGCCTGGGGTTCAATCCCCAGTACTGAAAAAACAAAAGGTGACTTGTGAATATTAAATGTTTCATCTTCTTTTTCTTTTGAAATCATAATGTTTGTGAAGATCAAGAATGTCAGGTTTGGTTCAGGAATTTCCAACCTGCTAAATTAAATGAAACAGCAACTGCCTGAAATTAGGCTCCAATCTGTAGATAATACTATTATTTCACATAAATGCCCTATCTACTTGAAAATGAAACATCACATTGATTTTAAACATCACACATGCTGTGTATTTTCTTCCTGAACTGATTGTTCTTCATATGGCTTCAAGTGGAGTCTTAATTCCTCCTTCAAATTCAGAGTTATGAGCGAAAGAAAAAGAAAGATAAACATGAAGGCCATTTTCACTGAACCAGAGTCATTGTGTGCTCTTGGGGTCAGGAAGTTAGAGGCATAATTACTTCATCATATTAAGTGTGCTAATATGAAATCTCCTGTTGAAATTTTGGATTTGAGGATTATATTTCTATTTGAAACCTACTTGAATAACCTAGTAGAGGAGGAAGAAATTTTCTATGAAAAATTTCACGCTCTTGTGCCTGTTGTGGAGTAGCAATTAAAGTGTGGAAAGCAAAAAAATTCAGGTGAGAGAGTGACGGTCTTATTGTTTATTGCTACATTCTGTTTCGGAAAATCACTTTGTGAGAGAGTTGGTGCGAGGAGTTTGTTTACAGGGGTTCTTTTGAGTTTAACATATGTCTGCACCATCAAAAGCACGTATTTACTTCACACAAGATGCTGGGATTCCTATGCATTTCTGTGATTCCAGGAGAAAGGGAAGACAGGACTCCACCCCTTTCCCCCACTCACCTGGAGGTACCAGTAGCAACCTTGGGCCCCAGATGGCAGCATTCACAGATTTCTTCAGGTTTCTCCATGGACTTTCTTGTGAAAACAGTGTAGGGTCACTACGTTGTCTAGGTTTATAGAACCAAAACTCTACTTCCCAGGGTGTTCTTCAATCCTACTCTCATTGTGACCTGGAGTTTGGCTACTGTAGAGTGTGGTGGGACTTTGGGAGAAAAATCCAGCAAGGACATGGTCTCCAGGGGCTCCATACTCACCCACCTGGCTTAAGCCCAGTCTTGAGTCATTTATTAACATTTCTGACTTAACATTTCTAGGAACTGATACAGCATTTGGTGGCCTCTGCCCCAAACAAGTAAATGCCCAGGTCTTGAGTATCTGGGCCTTGAGTCGGTCCTTAGTCCGGTTTAGCTGATGACAACAAGAAAAGCAAGCTGAGCATAGACGTAGGCATCTATAACCTCAGTTATTGGGAGGCAGAGACAGAATGACAGATTTGAGGCCAGCCTCAGCAACTTAGCAAGCCCCTGTTTTAAAATAAATAAATAAATAAATAATAAAAAAGAAAGGACTGAGGGTGTGGGTTGGAGGTAGAATGCCCCTGGTTTGGTCCCTATCAGAACAAAAGAAAAGAAAGAGAACTAAAACTAAACTAGAATGGAGAAATGTAGTTAACTTGCAGTTTTCTCTGCTTTTGTAACAATGGGAGTGGTGCTCTTTCCAGCTCTCTACACCTTCCAGGTAAACCATAAATCATTCTAAGATTCTTAATAATTGATGGTAAAGTAAACTAACATGGGCAGGAATGGTAGTATTTGTGCATAGCTGATAGGAGGGGAAGCATGCAATGTATTTGAAGAGTGGAGCACAGCCCATGTATTGGGACTAGTAAGTGTTCAGTGAATACTCCTTTCCCCCCCATTTTCCTCTCCTATCCCCGGTATAGATTATAGTGTTACTTTTCTCCAAACTTTTCTCCAAACTTTCATGGACCTTCTTTGGTGTTCTCTATTAATGAATTAATTTAAAGGAGATGAAGAAATAAATTAGACTGGAATAAAGAATTTTCTAGCATGCTCAGACTTACATAGCATCTCTGGGACTTCTCGGCTGCTTCTCGTAAGGGAGAAGAGGAGGCCTAGTTCTCTTGAAGTCAGATAATGCCAGCAGGCCTGTCTATCAAACAAATGGCAGTTGCCCAAATGGTGCCTCGGAAATAAAATCCGTGGGTTCGGCAGGAAGCTCAGAATGATGGCAGTGACACTGCACCTTGCGCTGTGATTGCTCTGGCTCTCCAAAGTCAGCTTAGTAAATCTGCCCAGCTCCTGTACTCACGTCTCCCACGAAAGCTCTCCTGACTGCAGAAAGCAGTACAGATGGCTTATTGAGAAGCAGACTTTGTTTTGCTAACATCACTTATACAAGAGTTAATCAATCCACAATTCAAAAGTAGTCTTCTAGTTAATGCAGAAACTTCAGTGAAATCTAGACACAGGTGCATTTTCTTCTGCAGATGAGACAAACTTCCAGGATTGTTCTTTCTTTCCTTATTTAATATGCATTACAGAACTTCATTTCACTTTATCTTGTAATTAATAGAATGCTTTTATATATCAGGCACTCTATAAAATGCTCTTATTGCATTTTATATATTTGGAACAATACTATATAAAAAGGGTTTCTATTTTCTTTCTGATCTGGACAGAACCACATATACTCTTGGCACATAATGAATACATATAAATGATAAAAATAAAAATACTAGTTTAAATGCAAAAATATCATATTATTCTCCTGGCCCAGTAGACTGTATGCCCTGCAGTAAAATTCTATTGTAATTATTTTTAAATTATATTTTCAACCTGAAATGCACTTGAGTTTTTTAAATGATAAGTCTGAAGGTCTCTTGTTTTCAAGAATATAAATTTATATTTGGGTCTTACTTAATATTGATCTTTACTAGAAGTTGGCTCAATTTATATTTACTTGTTTTTTCATTTTTTAAATTTTTATTTTATTGGTGCTTTATTTATTTTATTTTTTTATTGGTGCATTATATTCATACATCATATTGGGCTGAAAAACTTGTGTGGACAGGCATGTACACATCACCGATTTAACCCCTACCCAATTCCCAACCTATTCCCTCCCCATCACTCCTTCCCTTGCTTGGCTTAGTGGTTGACTTCGATATGTTTAAGTACATTGTGTGTTTTAGAGAATTTCCTTCTTCCCCCCTCCAAACCCTTCATTTAGGTTGTCTTGTTTGCTCCTCTATAGGATTTCCTTTTTCATCTAGAGTACCTCCTATGACCCATTTCTCCTTAGCTTTCACATATTAGGGAAATAATCTGATTTCTTATTTTTTGTGACTGACTAATCTCACTTAGCATAATGTCCTCCAGTTCCATCCATTTCCCTGAAAATGATGTAATTGAGTTTTTTTAATGGCTGAGTAAAATTCCATTGTGTATATATCCCACAGTTTTGTAATCCATTCATTTGTTGATGGACGTCTTGACCGGTTCATAGTTTGGCTATGATGAATTGTGCATATATGAACATAGATACACATGCATTTGTTTGGTAGTTTGGTTTACTTTCTTTTGGGTAGATACCCAGAAGTGGTATTGCTGGATCAAATGGTAGATTTGTTCCCATTCTTCTGAGGATTCTCCATACTGTTTTCCAAAGTGGTTGCACTAATTTGCAATCCCACCAACAATGTTTTAGAGTTCCCAATTCTCCACATCCTCACCAGCATTTGTTACTGTTTGTGTTCTGAATGATTGCCATTCTAGTTGGAGTTAGGTGAAATCTCAGGGTAGTTTTAATTTTCATCTCTCTGATTGCCAATGATGTTGAGGGTTTTTTCATGCATTTATTGGCCATTTGAATTTCTTCTTTCATGAAGTGTCTATTTAGTTTTCTTGCCTGTTTTGTTATAGCATGATTTGTTTTTTTAGTCTTGAGTTTCTTGAGTTCTCTGTATATTCTAGATATTAGTCCTCTATCGGAGGTGTAAGTGGCAAAAATCTTCTCCCATTCTGTTGGCTCTCAGTTGAGGATCTTGACTGTTTCCTCTGCTGAACAGAAGTTCTTAAGTTTCCTGCAATCCCATGTATTGATTTGCCTTTTAATTTGTTGTGCCTTTGGGGTCTTGTTGATAAAGTGTTTATCTGTGCCTATGTGTTGCAGTGTTGGACCTATGCCCTCTTCAAGGAACTTCAAGGTCTCTGGTTTAATGTCCAAGTCTTTGATCCATCGTGAATTGACTCTTGTGCAGGGTGAGAAAGTGAGATTAATTTCCAATTTTCTGCATATGGTTAAACAGTTTTGCCAACACCATTTGTTGAACAGGTATCTTTTTTCCAGTGTAAGTTTTTGGCACCTTTGTCAAAAATCATTTGGCTGAAAGTGTGTGAGTGTGTTTCTGGGTCTTCTATTCTGCTCCATTGGTCTATGTACCTGTTTTTGTGCCAGTACCATGCTGTTTTTATTACAATGGCTTTGTAGTATAGTTTAAAGCCAGGTATTGTGATTCTTCCTGCATGGTTTTTATTGCTGAGAACTACTTTGGCTATTATGGGCTTTTGTTTTTCCAAATAAATTTAAGGACTGATTTTTCTATGTCTGTGAGGAATAATCTTGGTACTTTAATAGCATTGTGTTGAATCTGTAGATCATTTTTGGAAGGATAGCCATTTTAATGATATTTATTCTGCCAATCCATGAACATGGAAGATCTTTCCATCTTCTAAGATCTTCTTCGATTTCTTTTTTCAGTGTTTTATCATTTTCTTTGTAGAGATCTTTTACCTCCTTGGATAAGATTGTTCCTAAGTATTTTATTTTTTGTGGGAGATCCTGAGTGGAAGTGTTTTCTGAATTTCTTTTTCAGGAGATTTATCGTTGGTGTATCCAGACACTTTGCTGGATTTGTTGATCAGTTCTATAAGCCTTTTGGTTGAGTTTGTTGGGTTTTCTAAATATAGTATCATGTCATCTGCAAATAGTGAAAGTATGAGTTCTTCTTTTCCTATTTGTACTCCTTTGATTTCCTTCTCTTGCCTTATTGCTCTGGCTAGAGTCTCTAGTACTATTTTGAAGAGAAGTGTTGATAATGGACATCCTTGTCTCATTTCTGTTTTTAGGGGAGATTCTAGAAGTTTTTCCCCATTTAATATGATGTTGGCGGTGAGCTTATTGTAGATTGCCTTTATAATGTTGAGATATGTTCCTTCTATTCCAATTCTCTGCAGTGTTTTTTTCATAAATGAATGTTGGGTTTTATCAAATGCTTTTTCAGCATCTATTGAAATGATCATGTGATTTTGTCTTTGATTCTGTTTATATGATGAATTACAATGCATTGATTTTTATATGTTGAACCAGCCTTGCATCCCTGGGATGAACCCTACCTGGTCATGGTGTATGGTTTTCTTTATGTGGTTTTGAATGCGTGTTGCTAGTATTTTGTTTAATAGTTTTGCATCCAAGTTCATCAGAGATATAGGCTTGTAGTTTTCCTTCCTTGAACTGTCTTTATTTGGTTTGGGTGGTAGAGTGATATTGGCTTCATAAAATGTATTTGGGAGTGTCCCACTTTTTTCCTTATAGTTGATTTATAGTTTCATTCCATTATAGTCTGAAATGACACAGGGAAGTATGTAACATTTTTTGAATTTGCTAGTGCTCATTTTGTATCCCAGGATGGGATCTATTTTGGAGAAGGTTCTGTGAGGAGCTGAGAAAAATGTAAGCTCCGCTGTAGTTGGGTGATATATTTTATATGTGTCCAACAGGTCCATTTGATTCATGGTGTTCTTTAGTTCTGAGGCATCTTTACTGACATTTTGTCTAAAAGATCAGTCTAATGTTGTGAGAGGTGTGTTGAAGTCTCCCAGTATTACTGTATTGGGATTTATGTGTGACTTCATGTCACAAAGAGTTTGATTTATGAAAGTGCTGCACCTATGTTTGGGGAATATATGTTGATTATTGTTATCTCCTTTTGGTGGATTATTCCTTTTACCAGTAAAATATGACCTTCTTTGTCTCTTCTAGTAAGTTTGGGTTTGAGGTCTAATTTGTCTGATATCATAGTTGCTACTCCTACTTACCTTTGAGTTCCATTAGCATGGATTACCTTGCTCCACCCCTTTACCTTGAGTTTGTTCCTATCTTTACTTGTAAGGTATGTTTCTTGTAAGCAGCAGATGGATAGATTCTGGTTTTTAATCCATTTTGCCACTTTATGTCATTTTATTGGGGAGTTGAGGCTGTTTATATTCAGTGTGATTATAGAGAGATGACTTTTAATTCCTAACATGTTAAGATTTTATTTCTCTTTGAAATACTGTTTGTTTTTCTTTGCTTAGTTGTCTGCTGGATGGAAAATCTTGTTTCTTTGTTTCTGGTGTGTATTACCTATTTCTTCTTTGTAGTTAATCTCCTTGAGTATTTTCTCTAGCGCTGGTTTTGAAGACATAAATTCCTTCAGTTTCTGTTTGTCATGGAAGCTTCTTATTTCCCCATCTAATTTGATAGATAGTTTTGCTGGGTAGGAAATTTTTGGCTGGAAATTGTTTTCTTTCAGTGTTTGGAATATGTTACTCCAAGCCCTTCTGGCTTTCATGACTTGGTTTGGGAAGTCTGGAGTGATTCTAATTGGTTTGCCTCTGAATATCACTTGGCCCTTTGTTTTTGTTGCCTTTAAGATTCTCTGCTTGACTTCCACATTGGTCATTTTGACAATTATGTGGTGTGGGGAACCTCTTCTCAGATACTGTCTAAAGGGATTTCTATAAGTTTCCTGGACCTGTGTATCAACCTCTTGCTCTGTGTTTGGAAAATTTTCTGCTATTATTTCTTTGAAGATATTATTGATCCTTTTGGTTTCACCTGCTTTTCTCTCATTTATTCCAATTATTCTTAGGTTAGCTCTCTTAAAATGGGCCCATATTTCTTCAATGTTAAATTCCTGCTGTCGGGTTTTTTTCTAAGTTATAAACTGTGCATTCATTTTTGGAGTGATCATCTTCTAGGAGCAAGATTCTATTCTCCATGTGGTCTAATCAATTGTTTATAGTTTGAATTGATGCCTTTAATTTAATGATTGTATCCTTTATTTCTTTTAAACTCTCTCTCTAAATTTTTTTTGAAGGTCCTTTATAATTTCTACAGTTATATTCCTGATTTGATTTTCTAGAGATCTCTGAGTTTCTGTGTTATCAGGTTCTGATGTTGTGGGGTTTGGGCATCCATCGCTCCATTGCTATTCCTCTTTCCCATGATTTCAGAAGTTTGTGCCTTCTCTGGGTTCTTCCATGGGTCACCATGACTTCTCTTAAGGTCCTCTGGATCTCAAGTCTGTGGTAATCTCAGTCACCACTATTTCTTTACTGGGTTGTATTACAGTCTCAGACCCAGGGAGTTAATCGAGGCTGCGCGAGACTGTGGGGGTGCCAGGCTGGATGTTTTCCCATGGAAAACTGCGACTAGGGTGTGGTATCTCTGCCACCACTACTCCTTCACTGGGTTGGTGTGTAAAATCTCAGACACATGGAGATTATCAAAGCTGTGCAAGTGCCTGTGGGTGCAGTGCTGGAATTTCTCCTTTAAGAAGTGCAATTTCACTTTGGTTGTGGAGAGTGCTGATCTGGAGCTGTTGGAGGCATGGTGAATTCACCACTACTGCTGGCAATATGGCACCGCTCCACACCCTCAGCTGTGAGGCTGGCATCTTTCTTTTCTGGTTTTGAGCTCTGTTCTGAGTCCCTGCAGGGCATGATGAGCTTGGCCACTGGGAGTTTTAGACATTCTTTGCACTGAAAAAACTGCTGAATTTCACCCAAATGATCCGCAGCTGCTCACTTCAGCTCCTTGTTTACCTTTCTTCTCTGGAACCTGGTGCTGTGAGGGAAGATGGCACCAGCGTGGCATCTGCCTCCGCAATGTGGACTGGTTTCTTTTCTGGTCTCTAGTTGTTCTTCTAGTCTTCTTTTTCTCTGTACCTTGTATTTACAGTTTTTATTTATCTGCTGATAGTGTCTTCTGGCTATGAAAAGCACTGATTTTGTGGCAATAGAGATTGAATGTTAACAGGAGTCGTAAATGCTGCTTTTCTCGGTCACCATCTTCCCAGAAGTCTTCGATTTACATTTAAAAGTGTTGTATATTCTTGTGTGCTTATCTGTTACCAGTGCAATATTAATTAGGAGTTACACATATGAGGAAATTAAAAAAAGAACAAACCAGATGAGACTTCAACGAAATGACTCATTTAGACTTTCTTTACTTTAGTAAGAAACAGACCCCCAAAGTAGCCCACTAACTGCTCCATTTATCTTCCACCAATCTGCTTTCTCTTTGCCTTTGTGTTTTCAAACTCCTGAAACACCCCAACCTCTCCCTCCCATCTGCTACATGTATGTGTGTATGTGTGTATATGTGTGTATGTGTGTGTGTGTGTGTGTGTTTGTCTTTTGTCACCTGCCAGTCAAATTTGCATTCTAAAACAGCATGTATGGAAAGATTACTGTGCAGAAACTTAACATCCTACAAGGGAGAATATATACCAATGTTAGTGGTCTACATGTAGTCTCATTAGAGTGATACTTTGGAGAAAGTTGTCTAGACTAGAGGAAGCTGCTTCTGTTTCTCTCTCTGAACCTTATTTACCCTAAGATCTTTGTCAAGGCATTTAACCTTTTTTGTGCCTTAGAACATGCATTTGTAAAATGCTGGGGTTTTATATCATTTTTATCTCTTACATACCAAGATGAATTTTAGGCAGCTAAATGATATTTTTAGAAATTAGAATCATTAGAGATAATGAAAACAAAAAAGTTTTAATACATATACTTCACCAGATAAATGCAAGATGGCCTTATTATATGGTTTAAAGTTCTCATCGAAGTAAACAGCAGCAAAATAACTATGCATGACTTGAAGAGACATTAACAAGCTTCAGATGATATATACTTAGAGCAATACATGAATTACTGTCACAGCTTTGTAATGGAGACAAACCCTTAGAATGTGATGCCAGCTGCTTCTCTTTCTATAATAGTCTATTATTTATCATAATTAAGGGCAAGAAATAACTTGGACAAATAACAGCTATTGATAATTACAGAATATCATGTTAGTAGCTAGGATGTTGGCAGCAAACATCTTTACTACATTTCCACAAGCAGGAAAAGATACAGAGTTTTTCATCAGCTTTTGGTTTTCCATAATCTTTGGTGATTGGAGTAAATAGTGATTACTCTGAATTGAGTGGCAAGGAGAAGAAAATTTGTAATTGTTAGTGTGACCCACTGGTAACAGTGAAGCACACTCGGTAGTTTATTATTTTATAAAGAAAGATGCTCTGGTATTACAAAGCCTGCACTGGCACCAGGTTTCTGAGAAGTCAGTGTCCCATTGTCAATGGGCAATCAGCCTTAACTGAAGTATCACATGACCATGGTGAGCCCAAGATACTCTCCAGGCCATGGGGAGAGAGCCTTGAGGCCCAGGAGCAGTAAAATCTTTTCTTAGCTGGCTGTGTGGTGGTGCATGCCTGTAATCCAGGTACTTGGGAGGCCGAGACATTAGAATCACAGGTTCAACACTTGGCCTCAATAACAGCAAGATCTTCAGCAACCTTGCAAAACCCTGTTTTCAAAATAAAAAATAAAAAATGGCTGAAGGTATAGTTTGGAGGCAGAATGCCTTGGGTTCAATCCTTAGTACCAAAAAAAAAAAAAAGAAGAAAAATACTGTCTTCACTTTTTTATTATTGTTTTATTTTTATTTTTTATTCTTATGTGGATCATATTGAAATTGGCATACATTCAGACTGTGCTTAGTGCCCTCTCCCCCCCATTTCTCCTCCTCTCTTCCCAACAATGATTGTCCAGGTTGACCCTGCTACATTCATACTTTTACACATATTTGGATGTAGCTCCTCCATTAATCAACCACAGCCTTCTTTGTCTGCTGTCCTTCCATTTCAGCTTTGCTGAGGCTTCCCACCCATTATTTGAAGTCCCTTTGGTATTCATAATAGTCCCTAGTTTGGGCATAATAGAGAAAAATATGTCTCTTCTCTTTTTGTGCTTGGCTGATCTCACTTAATATAATGTTCTCCAGGCCTTTCCATCTTCTTGCGAATGACATGATTTTGTTCTTTATAGCTGAGTAGAATTCCATTATGTGTATTTCCCATAATTTTGCAATCCATTCATCTGTCGATGGAGATCTAGGTTGGTTCCATATTTTGGCTATTATGAATTGTGCTGCTATGAACATGGGTATGTATATGTTACTGGAGTTCTCTGATTTCAAACCTGTTGGAAAGATATCCAGGAGTGATATAGCCGGATCATAAGGTGGATCCATTCTCACACTCCACACTGATCTCCATAGTGGCTGAACTCGTTTAAACTCCCACCAACAGTGTAAAAGAGTTCCTCTTTCCCCATGTCCTCACCAGCATTTGTTGTGATTTGATTTCTTTATGCTTGCCACTCTGATTGGGATTAGATGGAATCTCAACATAGTTTTGATTTACATCTCCCTGACGGCTAGTGATGTTGAACATCTTTTCATGTATGTATTGACCATGTGTATCTCTTCTTTTCTGAAGTGTCTATTCAATTCAGTTGCCCATTTCTTGATTGGTTTATTTGTTGTGCTAGTGAGTCTTTTGAGCTCTTTGTATATTCTGGATATTAGCCCCCTATCAGAGTGGTGGCTGGTAAAGATCTTCTCCCATTCTGTAGGCTTTCTCTTTAGGTTCATGGTGGTTTCCTTTGATGAGAAGAAACTTTTTAGTTTAATGTCATCCCACTTGTTAATTCTTGCTTAATTTCCTGTGCTTTGGAGGTCTTGTTGAGAAAGTTAATGCTTGTGTTCTGTCTTTACTTTGTGAGTTTCTCAGAACCTAAACTTTGGCTGCTAAACTTTCAGCTCTTTAAGTATTAACAAATTCCAGAAATTTAGGTGGCATTGACAATCCTCCTAAAAACAAATAAAGTACCATAAATTCTATTCTAATTAATGACATAGTGATGTTAAAGCAAAAATCAGGATTAATTCTTCTAAATTTCATTTATTTTTTATTTTTTATACTTTTATTGGCACATTGTAACTATATCATAATGAGATTTAAAGTGATAAAAACATGCATATACATAGCACGTGATGTGTTTCCCACTGCATCCCCCCATCCATGTTAGTGAGATTAAGATTACTTAATATATAACTGAATTTTATTTAAAATTTTATTTAAAATCGTTGTTTTCTACATCCCTGACAAGAACCAGCATATTTTATTGTATTTATTGTATTTATTTATTTATATATTTGGTGGTACTGGGGTTCCTGGAAACCCTTCTCCAGGCTACACTCCCAGACCTATTTTATACTTTTTATTTAGAAACAGGGTCTCTTAAGCCAGCGTGGCTGGCTTTGAATCTGCGTGATCCTCCTGTCTCCGCCTCCCAAGCGTGAGGATTACAAGTGTGCGCCACCACACTTGGCTCAAAACCCAGCATATTTTAAAACAGCAGTATGTAAAAGACCATGCATCAGCAGGGTGAGTCTGTCACCAGGATGACATATTGAGGAGACCATCCATAGATCCAGAAGGTAGTGACATCATTATTTTATTATTTTTTACTCTTTTCTTGATACAATATCAAATACCCATAACAGCCTAGTCTCAGTCTCAGGATAATCCTCCTCCAATCTTGAAATGTACTTCAGGGAAGAAGAGTACTTATGGCCCTTTGTGGAAATGCAGCGTGCTGCCTGTGATGGGAAGATGGGCAGTCCTGTCTCATTTAGTGAGCGCAGCCATAGAGCACAAGCACCATTAAGCGCTTTGCAGATTGACTGGAGGATGCTGCACATGGGAACTTCCTCTGGCCACGAGACATAGCACTTGGCAAAATGTGAAGCTGAGGAGAGGAGTTCAGTGTGTGTAGAGAGGCTCTGAAAAACCTCTCATCTGCAACTGGGACATCTGTTGTGTACTTATAAGTATTGCTAAAGAGGACACCAGCACAGGATCCTTTCATAAAAATCATAAACACCAAAATTGTTTTTTTCCTCAATTTTCAATTTCATGTTCTTGCTTCTCAATGAATCTGCAATTAATGAAATTTTTTTCCTACAAGGATCCTCTTTGTAAACCATATTGATAGGACAGGATGTGGAACCCCAGAAGCCAGAGTGGAGATACCATGGGATTCCTGACATTGCGGGGCAGATTCCAGACATCATGAGACTCCAGATGTCACAAGAGTACCAGCATTCCCACACCACTAGCTCCACCCCAAGACTCTGGCTACATAAATACCCTCACTTCCTCTTTGCTGTGTGACTCTGCCTACTTTGATTCTGCTGACCATGTGGATCTGACGCTCGGACATTGGTTCCTTCCCCCATGATTGGCAGACCTCACTGGAAGGTGCCATTTGATTAAAGAGACCTTTAATGACTTGGCTGCTGTTTGCCTCCTTCGCGACCCTCAACTCAATTTCAATGTTACATCTGGTGCACAAAACCTGGGAAGATTTATTTTTCTCTCTCTCTCTCTTTTTTTTTTCTGTTGTTGCCGTAACCCTCCTTGAGCCCCGTACTCTTGGACCCAAGCCTTAATTGGACCGACCGCTTTCTTTCAAACAGGGTAAGTTCATTTCCTTCCTCTGGTCAGTGGGTCCGGCTTTCTGCCTTATGGCTTCTTGCCTACAGGTTCTCTGTTATCAAAACGTGTGGTCACATCAAAGTTGCCTCCAGACGACCAGGTTGTCCTCTGGTCTTGAGAAGGGAGTAGAGACTTCTCTCTCATCCATGACCCCTGTTACCGGATGTTGATCAGTATAATTGGAGATGCCTGTATTTTGTTCTTCATTCTCACCTGTGGACCAGACATGGGAAGCCAGAATTCCAAAATAATGGGTCACAGTGGCCCGAAAATGGAACTCTGGATTTTAATACCCTGACTGATCTCAGCAACTTTTATAAGTGGTTTGGTAAATGGTTGGAAGTCCTTTATGTCCAAGCCTTCTTTTTCCTGCACTCCTGTCCCTCTGACCACTCTCCCCCGTCAGCCACCATTTTGTGATGGTGCACTCATGACCTAGTGATGTCACAAGGTCGCCATCTTGGTCACCTCATCGTGGGGGCACAATCTCCAGCCTGTGACCTTGCTGAGTTACAGATGTAACTTTCTGAGGGCCCTGATCGCTAGGATCTCTCCTCACCCCCCTGACCACCAACCTACCCTAAGATGGGTTCTCACTCTAACCCGCTCCTCTCTCCTCTCCCCCACTTCACCATCCTCCTTTAAGAGACCAACCCTTACCTCCTCCTCACCTTCCCCTGTAAGTTACCTGCTTCAAGGACCCACCTCTCTTAGCCTCGCTCTGTGAGGTGGCGGGTGCAGAAGGCATAGTTCGTGTCCAGGTCCCTTTCTCTCTCCCAAACCTTGCTCAAATTGAAATAAAGCTGGGTTCTTTGTCCACAATCCATCTGGTTTTATTTAAAAATTCCAATACATTGTGGAAGCATATGATCTCACATGGTGGGATTTTCGTGTTATTTTAACCTCTGCCTTTACTTCGGATGAACGGGATCATATTATAAAAGTCACTTAAGAATGGGCTGACCTGAATCATTTAACTACCATGGGAGCAGCTGTGGCACCTTCTGAAGATCCTCACTGGGAATATTAGCCAGCCCCAATTGGTGGGAGTAAGTGATTTAAAAAGAAACACCATATGACACTATGCCTTCTTGATGGCACACAGGTTGCTTCCCATAAAGTGGTTAATTAGGATAAACTTAAGGAAATCACCCAAGGTCCAGATAAAAACCCAGCCATTTTTCTTAATCAGCTTCAGGAGGCTTTTACCTTCTATGCCTGCTTAGATCCATCTACTGAGGCAGGATCTGTGGTGTTGGCAACCCATTTTATTGGGTAATCGGCTGAGGACAGCCCTCAGACCCCCATTTGAGATTTGGTGAACATGGCATTTAAAGTCTTTAATTCCCAAGATGAACAGGCTGAAATGGAGCATACACAGGGGGCGCGTACACAGGGGGACCATCCTTCCAGACAAGGCCCTGCTGCTGGCCCTATTTGGCCTGACCAACATGAAGGCCCCCGGACTCCTCAACCTCGATCGCCCTTGCAGAGCCCAGGGTAACTTTCAAGATAGCGGGTATGCCAATCTCCTTTTTGGTTGCCTACTCAGTCCTTCCATCCTTTTTGGGTCCCAGTTTTCTTTTTCCAATCTTGGTACAGGGGATTAATGGTAAGCCCTCCTGCCCACACACTACAGTCCCTCTTTTATAGAAAAAAATTACCCTGCTCGAGGCTCAGGCCAGAGCAGTTGTTAACCTAATACATAATTCCCTACACTTTGGGTCTATGATGCTTAAACATTTTCTAAACCCCTTGTTTTATTCTCCTCTCCCGTGACCGCTGATTAGTAAAATCAGTGCCTCCTGTTCTACTTGTGCTGCTGTTTCTCCTCAAGGAAGCCTTGGCCCTTCTTTTCCTACCCACCGAATGAGAGGGCATTTGCCAGGACAGGACTGGCAAATTTATTTCACCCATATGCCTTCTCACAAAAAATTAAAATATCTTCTTACCATGATTGACACCCTAAGAGGTTGGGTAGAGGCTTTCCCCTCAAAGTACGAGACAGCCAGCATGATGGCCAATGGTTTTGCGTGGACATCATCCCTGGGTTTGGACTCCCCAATTCCTTACAGTCTGATAATGTATCTGCTTTTATTTCTAAGGTTACTCAATAGGTGACACAAGCCCGTGGCACTTTTTGGAAGCTCCACATCCCATATTGACCATGGTTATCAGGAAAGTCACCTCCTTAGGGAACACAATGACCGATATCTTCCCTAATCTGGAACTGAAGAAGCAGCCCCATACCCAGCAGCCGAGGCCCTTAAGCCAGGTGACCAAGTCCTCCTCAAGTTGCTTCAACCAAAACATCTACAAACATGGTGGACTGGGCCTTTTACAGTGATTCTCACCACACCTATTGCAGCCAAATGCTGGGGGACCCCAACTGGCTTCACCTTACTGGGATAAAAAGGGCTCCATTACAGCAACTTCATGACAAATTCTCCTGTACAGTTTTGGGGCCCACTAAGCTTCATTTTTCTTGGCATAAATCTCTTTAATGCTTTTATTGTAGCAGGCCCACCTGTTTATGTCTGAAAATTCACTGTGCAAGCAACCTATTTGACCCCCTTCCATAAAACGTTGGACCTACCGCAAGGTGGGATCAGTACGGTGCTCTCCCTCTCTGGATGCCAGACAGCCATAAGTATTAAACTTTCTAAAATCTGTTACTGATATTCCTGACCCAATAGCATGTTTTCCATTTGACCAGACTGACCCATACTAACTGCTGGAAAGAGTGGTGTGTGTCTCTTTCTCATGGAAAAATGCTGCTATTATACTAATAAATCTGGTCTAATGGAGGAAAATGTCTAAACTCTGACCATGTTAAGCAAGAATCTAAAACACAATATTGACAGTCTACTTTATATCTGGAAGAGTTCCAAGGGCCAGTAGCTGATGGGCTCCTTCCTTTTCTGGGACCCATTCTCACGATTTGCCTTTTCTTTTAATAGCCCCTGGTCTGCTAAAATTCATTCAAACATACATTACCAAGCTATCCAGGATAACCTCCAATCAACTCCCACTGTAGCTATACTCCCACCTGCTCACTTTTGAAGGAACTGACCTCTCCTGGACAAGGGACCCCTACGATGCCCCCTGACAGCAGGAAGTCATCATGAATTCAGTCATCACCCAATATCACCAAAAGGCCTGGGTGATAGGTGGGGTCCTTTCCTTCCCCCATGAGACCCCACAGCAGGAACAGGAGGCAGAACCCCAGAAGCCAGAGTGGAGATGCTGCACGACTCCCGACATTGGGGGGCAAACTCCAGACATCTCAAGACTCCAGAAGTAGTGAGAGGACCGGTATTCCCACGCTGCTACCTCCACCCCAAGACCCCGGCTACATAAATGCTCTCACTTCCTCTCTGCCATGTGACTCTGCTGCTTGTTCATCAGTCCCTTCCCCCACAGCCAGCAGATCTTGCCTGAAAGTGCCAGTTGATTAAAGAGGCCTTTAATAACTTGACTGGTGTTTGCCTTTTTCACAACCCCCAACTCAATTTCAACATTACACATATGAAATAATTCAACATTGTGATTCCAAGTCATGCTTCAACATACTTAGGTAATATTTAAAAACATAAATAACTTATCTGGGTTTCTTTGGGCATCATTGAGGGACAGGCACACACACACACACACACACACACACACACACACGCACACGCATGCACAGGCACATATGCGTGCTACCATACACAAAATAGTAAAAGTAGTACACACAGTCCTCTGTGAGTCACTGCATATATGCTAAGCATTTTTTCAGGAATGTTTTCTGCTTCACCACAAAGTATCATTTTTTTTTTCTTGTACTGGGGACTGAATCCAGAGGTTTAACCTCTGAGTTTCACACCCAGCCTTATTTGATTTTGAAACAGGGTCTCATTAAGCTGCTAAGGGTCTCAGTAAATTTTCGAGGCTGATCTAAAACCCAAGATCCTCCCGTGTTAGCCTCTCAAGTACTGGGATTACAGGAATTGAACACTATGCCTTAGTTAACCCCAAGTATCTGCTAAGCCGAGGTTGATGTGGTTTTGCAGGCTCTTGTTTGGTAGAGGTGATTTATATAAAAGAAGCTGAGGAGATAACCAGCTACACTGTATCAACACATCTTGGATGTTGTCCCACTCTGTAAACAATCTACAGCAAACAAGAGCTGGGAGAGCACCGAGAGGAAGAAAGAACACCTTCAGAGTTGTTTGAATTCATGGGTAGAAATAGGTGTGCACCTCAGTTCTCCAATTTGCACATTTACAACACTAAGAAGACTTTATTACCATTAGTTGATGCATTCTATCTTGTGGGTACCAACTTAGTCCTTATATTTCCATCATGAAATAAAATTTTATTGGCTCAGATTTGGTGTAAAAATGTTACAGGTTATTATTTCAGTTTGTTTTTTATCTATTTCTATCATGAGAGATGCTCATATTTCTGAGTTTCATTGTTTACCATGTTCCTTCTAATATATTGTCTCATTTTTCCTTGTAAACGGCTTATAAAAACCCTGGGAGGCAGAAGAACTATCTGTATGGCAACTATTTTCATTATCTCCATTTAAAAGTCACAGTGTCATTACATTTATGAACTAATTCACCAAATATTTATTGACTGTCTGCTATGTGCTAGATATTGTGGGAGTCAATAGGAATAGTGTTAACAGAATAACCACAAAAAATGTTTCTGCCCTTGTTTTCACAGGCAGATACTAATAATCAAATGGCTACACAATAACTTAAAAAAATTGAAACTGCACTCAGTCATGACATGAAGAATAACAGGATCTCCAAAGAATGAATAGTAGAAACTTCCAGGAAAAAAAAATTATTCACACCGTGGCCCTCTAAGGCCACAGTGCCTGTCTGCAGAAGAGAATGAGGAAGCAAACACTTGATGTGGGATACAAAGACAGGGCCATGGGGCCGAGCCAGTTAGCTTGTTAATTGTCCTGGAAACAGGGGAGCTTGGGAGTTTTAAACCTAAGAGAAACATGGTGAGATTTGTGCTTTGAAGGGGTCTGAGGCTCCACAGGGACAGTGGGTACTGGGGACAGGGTGGGCACCAAGGCTGGAGAAGAGGAGGCAGCTGGAGTGATCTAGTGCACATGTGGTCAGGGCAGACAGTTGACCCCAAATCTTGTTTTCTTTAAGGTGAATCACATGACTTTTCTGTAAAATGATCAGGGATATTTCACTGTCCCTCCTTTATAGATGGGAAATCTGTAAATATGTCAGAATCACACTGTTTGTCAGAGAAGATCAGGATTAATATGACTTAATTCTCACTTCACTGCATTTATTTCACACAGGATGCCAACCATCGCATAGGAGCGGGAGGTATCATTTTTACTATATAGGTAAGATTTTCTTTACCTAAATGCTTTCATCGTCTTAATTTTCAACCTCTGCATTTACTTTATGCTAGCAAAGAAACAAGGAATCTAGAGTCATATATGATTTTTTTCACACACAAAAATCAACTAAGAGAACATAGCCTTCTTGATAAAATTTTTGAGATGTAAGTGACTAATAATAATGCATTCATGAATTAAAATAACAGTCTATCAGTCCACATACATTTATATAATAATGTCTAATATATCCACCCTATATTGTCCTTTTGCTTGATAAAGCAACTCTTGTAGTCACTGAAGTCATAAGAACACACAATTATATTATGGGCAAAGTAAAATCCCAGATTATAAACATATCATAAAATAAAATACTAAAATACTTTTAATATTAGTAATAGTACAAAGACATATGGAGAAAGAGATTTTAACTGAACCCCTGTAATGGTTTGGATTTACAGTGTCCCCCTAACCCTCAGGAAGGAAGGGAATGTTGGAAGCAGGGCTTGGTCCCGGCAGGAGGCCCTGGGTGTGGCCTTCCCACACTTGCTCCCTGTATGTGTGACAGCAGAGACTCAAGCTCTCCCTCTCTCCACTTACCCCACTGTGTCCTGAGCTTCAGACCCTGGCTCCACAGGGATTGAGTCCAGAATCACCAAAAAATAAATAACTACCAACTACGGACAAATAAGTCTTCCTCCAAGTTGTGTTGTCAGCCATTTTGGATTATAACAGTGAGAATGTCGACTGAGACAACCTCCAGCAGAAAACCATGACAGATTTGAAACAGAAATCATTAGAACATTAATTACCTGGAATATGTATTTCAATAGCATATTATTATTTTAATTGACAAAATATAATTATATATATATATATGGCAATATTTGAATGAATGTATTCAATGTGGAATGATTAAATCAACTAGTTAATATTACCACCTCACTTATCATTTTTGTGGTGTGACATTTGAAATTTACTCTTAGTTATTTTGATTTAATAATACATTATTGTTGATTATAGTTGCTCCCATGTGCAATAACTATCAAAACTTCTTCCTTATGTCTAACTGAACTCTTACCCCTTTGGCTAATAGCTCCCAGCCCCTCCCTGCCCCAGCATCTGGTGATCACTGTTCTCTCTACTGCTGCGAGTTCAGCTTTGTTGGAGTTCACATGTGACATCAGTCAGTGTGTGTTTTTTGTGTACCCAGCTTATTTCACTTATCATAAATGCCTTCCACGTGCATCTGCATTGCCACAAATCAAAGGAGTCCCCTCATTTTAAAGATTGAATTGTATTTCATGGTTTATGTACATACCACATTTGAAAAATCTTTTTTTAACAACAATCCTCCTCCTCCTCCTCCTCCTCCTCCTCCTCCTCCTCCTCCTCCTCCTCCTCCTTCTTTTCAGTACTGTGGATTAAACCCAGAAGTGCTATACTACCAAGATATATTCAGCTCTTTTTAGTTGAGACAGGAACTTGCAAAGTTGCCCACGCTAGCCTTAAACTTGCAATTCTTCTGCCTCAGCCTCCCAAGTTACTGGGTGGGATAACAGGTGTGTACCACCATGCCTGGTAACACTTGCCTTCTTAAGTGATATTATATAACTAAAAACATAATTTTCTGTATAAATATATGTATAGCCAGGTACAGTGGTATATGCCTGTAATCCTAGTACTTAGGAGGCTGAGAGAGGAGGATCACAAATTCAAGGATAGCTTGGACATCTTAGTGAGCCTATTTCAAAATTAAGTAAGTAAGTAAATAAATAAATAAATAAATAGTCTGAG
Organism: Muscardinus avellanarius; assembly: GCF_963383645.1. Classification (NCBI taxonomy): domain Eukaryota; kingdom Metazoa; phylum Chordata; class Mammalia; order Rodentia; family Gliridae; genus Muscardinus; species Muscardinus avellanarius. The sequence continues at coordinate 87,417,343 of NC_137797.1, forward strand.
TTCGATCCCAGTACCACAAAAGAATAAATGTAAATATGTATACATATATACATATTATTAAGTGCATTAATACATTGTTTAAAAACAAGGGTATTATGCCTGGATGGTGGCGCACGCTTATAATCCCAGCACTTGGGAGGCGGAGGCAGGAGGATTGTGCAATTTTGAAGGCAGCCTCACTGGCTTAAGAGACCCTGTTTCCAAATAAAATATAAAATAGGTCTGGGAATGTAGCCAGGAGGTAGAAGGGTTCCATCCCCAGTACCATCAAAAAAAAGAAAAAAAAAGGTATTTTTTATCATTACAGAGAGGACAGATACATAAACAGTAGACTATTGTTCTTTTTTGTAAAAAATTAGAAGAGCTAATGCACATTTCAAACATTTAAATACCTTTTATATGGCAGGAGAAATTTATTCAATGTTACGCCAGACTGGACAGTCAATTTTTATCTTAAAATAATGAGAGCTGGTAATTAAGACTCCCTGTCAGCGACATGGGCTTCCTTAAGGAGGAGAACGCATTGGGCATGGAGATATTTAATCAGAGACAGCATAACTGTGTCTGTAAGATTTCAAAAAGCCTGGCCATATTCAGTGTTGGGCTGGGTTAGGCAGTGACTCTAAGATTCTGTGGTAATAAGACATTTTTGTTACAATCTCCATTTATGCTGCGAACAGCTGAAACCCACAATTTTCTTACAGGTCAAAGCCAGTGGGAAATGATGCACAGTAATAGAAATCGCTGGATTCCCTGCAGACCTCGTCAGCCTCTTTTCATCCACCAGCCTAGCTCTGCAGGGAAATGACACAGTTCAGTTTCCTCAGGTTTGGAATCAGCGACATCTGCTGCGAGGAGCTTCAGAAATAATAGGAAGTGGGTCACCGTGGGCCAGTGCCGGCTCGCTCCACCAGGGCGATTACTGCGCACATCACTTAGACTCCTACATGAGAGCGTGGTGCTTTCCAGCACCCTTTGGGATCTAGTTTTGTGACATGAAGGTGCATATATTTTTAAGAATTTACTTATTTAGAACTATAGAGCAGTCAAGGAAATAAATCCAAATCAACCACAGATTTGGGTGATCCCAAGAGGATGCCAAAAGGGGAGGGGGGTAGGGAATGAATAAACTGTATAGACTGGACTTTCTTTTCTCTCTCTCTTTCTTTCTCTCTCTCTCTCTCTCTCTCTCTCTCTCTCTGTGTGTGTGTGTCTCTCTCTCTGTCTCTCTCTCTGTCTCTCTCGCTCTGTCTCTCTCTCTCTCTGTGTGTGTGTCTCTCTCTCTGTCTCTCTCTCTCTCTGTGTGTCTCTCTCTCTGTCTCTCTCTCTGTCTCTCTCTCTGTCTCTCTCTATCTCTCTCTGTCTCTCTCTCTCTGTCTCTCTCTCTGTCTCTCTCTCTGTCTCTCTCTGTCTCTCTCTCTGTCTCTCTCTCTGTCTCTCTCGCTCTGTCTCTCTCTCTGTCTCTCTCTCTCTGTCTCTCTCTCCGTCTCTCTTTCATTATGTCTTTCTTCTCTCCAACAGTTGACACCTGTACATTATTTTCTGTGATGTGAAGATGGAGAGAGGTTCATAAAAAGTGAAACTGGTGCTGTTTATGCTTTGCCATATTTACTAGATACTGAATAGCACAAATCCCTTGTCCTGGTTTGTTTCTAATATGTCTGTGAAAATTGAATACGAGGATTTTACTGATCATAATGAGAATCATACGTACTTATGAGAAGTGTAGTTTAACATCCATTTAGGTCATTTTGTGTGAACTAAAACACCTTGTTTGTTAGAGCAGCGATTCTCAACTGAGATTTTTGTCTCCCAGGGAACATTTGGCAATGTTTAGGCACTTTTTAAAAACCGCTTTACTGATGTATGATTGTTATACCAAAAGATACACAATTTAACCAATATAACTTGGTTTGGAGATAAATGTACACTGTCAGGTCATCACTGTACTCTATTCCATGGGTCTCTTTGCCACATCCATAACTCTCCTCCTACTCTTATATTTATTTTTATTGACATTTTTGTGATAAGGACTCTTAACCTAAGATCTGTCTTTACAACAAGCTTTTGAGTATACAATACAGTCTTCCTAAGTATAAGCATAAGCTATATAATAGATCTCCAAGATTTGTTCGTCTTGTACAACCTAAACAACTTCATACCCTCATACTCTTTAACTAATGCCTCCCCACTTTCTCCTCTCCAGCAGCCCCTAGCAACCACTGTTCAATGCTCTGCTTCTGTGCGTTTAACTATTTAGAGTCATTATGTCAATGACACAGTGTAGTATTTGTCTCTATTTGGGTTTATTTTACTTGTACAATGTCCTCCAAGTTCATCATGTTGCTGCAAATGGTATAGTTACCTCTTTTTTAAGGCTGAGTAATGTTTCACTGTGTGTATATCAAAACTTTTTGTCAATTTTTTTTTATTTTTTTGGTGGTACTGGGGTTCCTGGAAGCCCTTCTACCTCCGGACTACACACCCAGACCCATTTTATATTTTTATTTGGGAACAGGGTCTCTTAAGCCAGTGTGGCTGGCTTCGAACCTGCGCGATCCTCCTGTCTCTGCCTCCCAAGCGCGGGATTACAAGCGTGCGCCACCACGCCCAGCTAACTTTTTGTCAATTTATTGAATATTCATGTTGCCTCCCTGTCTTGGAGTCTGTGACTAGTGCTGCAATAAATATGGAAGTGCAGACATCTCTTCAAGACACTGATATCATTTCTTTTGGATACATACCAAGAGGTGGGATTTCTGGATCCTATGGTAGGTCTTTTTTAAATTTTTTGAGGTATTGTCATACCATGTTCTGCAGTGTTTATACTAATTTACATTCCCACCATCATCCTTATCAACCACTTGTTCTGTTATGGTTGGTTTTTTTTTACAGATATTAATACTATTTCACTGACATTTTGGTTTGCGGTCTCCTAATGTGAGGACCTTTTCATATACATATTGCCTATTTGTATGTCTTCTTTGCTAAAATGTGCATTTAGTATCTTTGTCCATTTTTTAATCTGGTCACGTAGGGATTTTTCTACTGATTAGTAGGAGTTCTTTGTGTATTTTGGGCATCACCTCTCATCAGATGTGTGGTTTTTCACTTCGTTTTTGTTTCACTCCATAGGCTGCCTTTTTATTTTGCTGGTTGTTTCTCTTGCTGTGCTTTTTGTTTGTTTGTTTTCCTTTTAAGTTTGTCTATTTTTAGTTGTGTGGCCCATATCCAAGAAAACATTGCCAAGACAAATATCAAGAAATTTCTCTCTTGTTTTTCTTCTAGAAGTTTCAGGGCTTCAGGTCCTGTGTTTAAGTCTTTTATCCATTCTGGGTTGATTTTTTGTGCATGGTACATGATAATCACCCAGTTTCATTCTTTTGCATATCGATTTCAGTTTCTTAATAGTCATTGATGAGTCTGCCCTTTCCCATTGTAGATTCTTGGCATCTTTATCAAAGATCAGCTGACTGTGCATGTGTGGGTTTATTTCTGGGCTGTCTATTCTGTTCTGTTGATCTGTATGTCTGTTTTTACTTGGGTATCATACTGTTTGAATACTATATCTTTGTAATGTATTTTGAAATCAGGAAGTATGTTGCCTTGGGCTTTGTTTTCCTGGCTCAGATAAAAGAGAAAATGGATTTGTAGCCAGAAAGGGCCTGGAGAAAGTTAGTAGTTGGGGCTGAGTGGCAATGACAGAATGAGGTGGACCTAAGCAAGCCAGTCAAGGGGATTAACCAGAGTGGGCAAGGCCTCTCAAGGTGGGGACAAGGTGTCAGCAGGGCAAGGAGGTGAACAGGTGGGGCTAGAACTCCATACCTTCCTTCCTGAATTTAGGTGTCCAGTAGGTTGGGGCTAGGAACATTTGAGTCTGCCGTCTATTCTTTTCACATGAAAACATTTATAGCCAGGTGTGGTGCCACGTGCCTGTAATCCCAGTGCTTGGGAGGCTGAGACAGGAGGATCCCAGATTCAAGGCCAGCCTCAGCAACTTAAAGAGATCCTTAGTAACTTAACAAGACCATGTTTCAAAACAAATAAATAAATAAATAAATAAATAAATAAATAAATAAAAAGGGCTAAGGGTATATCTCGGAGGTAGAATGCCCCTGACTTCAGTCCCCAGTATCACAAAAAAATAAAATTAAATTAAACATTTACATTTTCTCTTATACTATATTAAAGCTACAAGCTACTTACATGCATATATATATATATATATATATGTGTGTGTGTGTGTGTGTGAATATATATATGCGTGTGATATATATATATATATATTTTTTTTTTCTTTTGGTGGTACTGGGGTGGAACCCAGAGGCTTTCTACCGCAGGGCTATCCTCCCAGACCCATTTTCTATTTTATTTGGAAACAGGGTCTCACTAAGTTGCTGAGAGCCTCACTCAGTAGCTGAGGCTGGCTTCGAACCTGTGTGATCCTCCTGTCTCAGCCTCCCAAGTGCTGGGATTTACAAGTGTGCGCCACCACACCTGGCACATATTTCTAAGTTAAAAGGTAAAATAACACCACTCAAGAAGCTTGGGAAACTTTAACTCTTTTTTTTTTTTCATTCCTTTTGCAGTTTCAGAAAGCTATTTTTTTCTCCCTGGTCCCTTCTTTCCTCTACTTGTCCCTCCCTCCTTCCCACATTTCTTCCTTCCCATAATACGGCTCTCTAGCCAAGACTCTAGCAGATGAGAACACTGTGAAACATGGGCCCAGCTGGCACTTCCAGGAGGTTCAACTGAGACCTTTCATTAGTGGATGTGAAAAAATCTGCTCTTCTGTGGCGTAACCCTGTGGTGTGACTCTTCTTCACACCTTATAGCTAAGTGAGTTCTTCAGGCACACTGGGCCACAGGATGACATCGCACACCGGTGGCAGTTGCGTACTTTCCCATACAAGAGCAGAGCAACCTGATGGGTCAAACTATAACTATTCTCTTCTTTTCTCCACAAAGGGACTGGGGGCTTGCAAGGGATTGTTATAAGAAAAATCTTACTTCTGGTTTCGGATAGCAAATGCAGGGAAATCTTTCCAAAGTGAAATGTCTAAGAAAAATAATTACAGGCAATGCAAGAAAAGGCTCAGACATAGTGACACTTGCGCCCAATCCCTGAGGCAATGCCAGCGTCTCCAGGAGAAAATGGAAGGATGGAAGGCCCGATCCTCAGATCAGAAGGAACGAAACCAGTGGTGGTTTCGTTCTTTCCACTCTAAGTTCAGTGGTGTATTCTCAAACATGTGCATGTCACTGAGTCCAGGATGCTATATTTTAGAACCCTGGTGCTGTGAGTTTTACATGGCATGGAAGAATATTAAATATACAAGAAGACAAGGAGAGAGAGAAAAGGAAACCCAAACTTCTTATCCAGAGCTATGCTTGAGCAAGCTCCTGGCTTGCCTTTGTGTATTGTTTTGCACTTGCTAGTCCGAGGCCTTTCTTAGTCATCTATGGCCAAAGATGCAAACACATAGAGGATTATGGAAGGGGGGCCTTTATTCTTTATGGGTTAAGACATTTGAACAGTGGAAAACCCTCCAGCAGTCAGTCATTTGAGGAATGCTGGTGGAGGTGCATGTGATTCTCCAGAGTCGGCAGCAGTGGCCACAGTCTTTGTAACACTGTAGACGTAGGTATTTCTGCAGCTTATGTACCAACCTTGCTTCATCATATGAGAAATCAGAGACCCTTTCTGCAGAAAAGACATAAAGCTAGTAGAAAACTTAGAAGATTGTTTTCGATTTTCTCAGTTTTAGTCGACCAGTGGATGTGCTATGTCTACTTGAGGACACCGTCTACTTTGGTAGGAGAAGGGAAAACGTATTCCACTAGTTAAATAGGAGTTGTGTTTGAAACCCTGGGTTAACTAGCAGTACATTTCCAAAGTGAAGATAAAAATAACTCTCAGACTATTTTCTGACTGGTGCTTTTGACCACCCCCCAGCTGGCCACCATTTTAATTTGTCTGTAATTGACCCACAAGCCCTCCTCATCATTAAGAGGCAGTATAGGATTTCTGAAGGCACACACAAAAAATTATGCAAACAGAGTATACACCTGAAAAGGTCTCTTTCTCTACTCGGAAAATCAGACATACTAAGTCATCCACACCTGAAGGTGGCACTTCTCTGCTTACTCCACCCCCACCTCTTGTTTTTGCTCACCAATGGATGTTCTTTGACTGATGTTGCACTCTGAGCCTTCTGGAGGTGGGCTATCTTACCTTTAAATAGAATCTAAAGTAACAATATATTGGGCCAGATATTCTAATGTACAAATCAGAATTGTGTTTTGGCAGCTTAAAAGACTGAATACTACTGTGGTGACCAGGAAAGTCAATGGGCCTGCAAGAGAGTTTATCCAATAAGAACAGAATAAAATTCTTCCAGTAAATACATGTTAGAGGGACCTTGGAAGATAAAACTAAAGTGGCACTTTGAACACTTCTATGAGTTGTGCTTGTTTGATATTCTTTGTATAATACTAGTTAATGCAAAATTTCACATTGTATTTCCAGTATAGCAATGGAGACACCATTCTCAACTAGATAGATGTTGTGCCAATCCTGAAACATTTGATCTATTCAGAGTTGATACCCAGCTGTGCTGCCACCTAAGCAAATTTGAGAATCATTATACTTAAATGAAAAGAGGAGTGTGTGTGAGTGTGTGTGTATGCGTGTGTGCGTGTATATGCGTGTGTGTGTGTGTGTTAGATTGAACCTTGGAACATTCTTAGTTTTTCTTATTTTACTTTTTATTTTGAAACCTGGTCCCATTAAGGTACCATGCTGCTGCGCTGCAGCCTGTGGTCCTCCTGTTACAGCCTGGGATTACGGACATGCACCTCCACACCCAGCTAAAAAGGGTACACAAGTTTCATCTCTCTGCCTATCTGAACTTGGGATCATGCATGAAAATAGAAATGGTGGCTTTTACTGGATAATTCAGAGAGAACTGATTATTTAAAAACTAATGAGCCTACTTAGAAGGATGAGACAGGAGGCCCTCTGCAACTTAGTGAGACCGTGTTTCAAAATAAAAAATAAAAACTAGACTTGGATGTGTATCTCAGAGGTAGAATGCCTCTGAGCTCAATTCCTAGTAACACACACACACACACACACACACACACACACACACACGCACGCACTATGCATGCACGCGCATACACACACATACAATAAATACTTTCCTCTAAAGGAGACAATTGTAATTTTCTCCTTCTCAGAAAGGGATTTGTTTGATTGCTTTTTGTGATGCTGGGGATTGAACTCAAGGGCATTCTACCTCCGAGCCCTGTTTTTTATACTTTATTTTGAAGCAGGGTCTCAATAAGTTACAGAATGCTTCACTAAGTAGTTGAGTCTGGCCACAAACCTACCATCCTCCTGTCTCAGCCTCCCAAGTTCTGGGATTCTAAGCATGCACCACCACACCTGGCTCTCAGGGAGATCTTTTTAACTTTGTTATTTCAACACTTGGCTACTTTTCCCTGTGAACGTTACTGAGGGTAAGTAAGTGACATTTGCCATTTCACAACCAGAAAATCTGAATGCAAATGGAAAGTTTTGAGGATTCAGGCCTCATTAGAAATTATTCATGGCCACAGCATCATCAGGAATCAAGCAACAGAATCTAGAGAAGGCGGCATTAACACAGGTAGCATCAAGTGCCCTGTGGCAATAGGTTCCCGTGGAGCAGGGGAGGGAGAACTCCAGGACATCCACGAGCAATAGTTCAGGGGTGTTTCCTGCTGCCTCACTCTCTTATTCCCTACATTCCCAAAGCCTGATTGCCCCACTTCCTTTTAGTTCTGTAAACATCACCGAGGATAATGCACCAGGCTCTGTGTGCATGTATGGACGCATCTCCTTGATCTCACTATAATGTATAATTGCAAGGCACAAATAAAAGTATAAAAAATCTAGTTGGTGTCTTTCTTACAATCAAAAATGCTAACCAATGCAGGGACCACACTGGCTCTTTGCTTCCAGGTGGATGAGTGGCCCAGATGACTTATTATTCTGCTCAGTTTGGGATGGGACAGGCAGAATCAATTGTCCCTTTTTGTAGTTCTGAGGAACAATCTGTTGTGCATGCCAAAATTGGAGAGGGGGGGGTCCAACCACTCACTCTCAGTTGGGACACACTGTTTGTTCCAGAGACTGGTCCACCTGGTGATTTAAGAGGAGCACCTGGAATTTTTTGAACACCTGCTATAAAACGGGCAGTTTACTAGATATTATATCATATTTGTTTATTTTCTGGTATTCACTATGCAAATAAACTAAGCCTTGTTCTTTCCATTTCTCAGAGGCTGGGATAAATTAAGATACTTCCATAAAATCACATCATTAGCATGGAGAACCCCTCCAGCATCGTTCATTATTTTTCATTCTGCCCCAGTTCATGCTGAACACAGGGGACCAGGCTTGCCTGCTTCCGAAAGTTATTTGATCAAGTGCATCAGAACTATTGCTTCAAAGTTAATGTTCCAGCTGCTGCTAAGCTGTGATTTCAGGGAAGGAGGAGTGGGTTTGGGGCCTAGGGGACAGTTCTCACAATGTGCTAAAATCACAAACTCATTCCTGTAGTGCAGAAACCATATTGGGGGCTATTATGTCACTTGTCCTATGAGAAGCTGCTTCCTTTAACTTATATTTAGAAAAACTTTCTTTTCTATCCTCTTCCCCATTTCCTGGGGTATAATTGTGTGGTAAGGAAAAGTCCAAATGTCTTCTGGGATTTTTCTACTTCTCTTCTTGCTATTTATTTTCTCTTAGAAAATGACGTGTTAAAGGCTTGTGTTCGGTGTTAATTTGCTGTGTCATTTTTTTAAAATATATAAAATTCTGAAAATTACAAAATTGCTTTAGTAATTTTTGAAAAGGTAGTAATCTGGGAGAAATGTGGCGATGTCAATATTAGAAACATACTGGCTCAGATTAGTTTCTTTTAAAAGACGAAAGCATGACAAAAGTCATTTGGAAAAGAGAATGAAGAGAAAGTGAGGGATTAGACACCCTCTGCATGACTATTGTGATTTTCATTTCAGGAAGTGAGTAAAGAGTGTTACCGTTTATTTGAGAAATTTGCAATGGTTAATTTGTCCTACTTGACATCATGTCCACATTATTAAGAAGAATCACTAAACCTCCCCTACGCTTTATAACACAAAGACATACAAACCCTGGGCTGTGAATAAAAGGATTGAAATTGCCTATATAACATCACTAGAAAGCAAAATTCGGCACTGCATGTGAAATGGAAAAAAATAATATAATCAGGGCTCTTTCTTTCCCAAGATTCTAGGCGAGGTTGAAATTGAAGAGCAATATGATAACTAAAGTTTCCTAAAATGATATAACATGTATTTTTGAACTATTATGCCCCAAAGTAGGTGTGATATAAACTCAGGTTTACATCTATTAGACATTTGACCTCAGATGCTGTTTCCCAACTCCCTTTTTTGTTTATTAAATCCCCTATATTCTAACAAGCAAAAACTTTCTTCAATTGAGAAGCCATGATTGAATTGAGGTTATATTTATATAGCCATAAATCCCTATTTGGAACTCTGGGTGATCTTAGAGACATATTTCAGCATCATCTGGAGTTAATCTGTCAATGTATCCATCTGTAGTAATAGATGTGTGTTATTTCCTCAGCAAGTCAACTTCTCCACTGCAGGGGACTGACTTTGTTAACTGCAAAGGTTTCTAAATGCAGAGCAGAGACAGTTCCTCTGTAGGTCTATTTAATGTGTGTGGAGAATTTACAATACTGCAGAACTCTCTGCTGAACCATGAAAGAGTATCAGGACACCTCTCTCTGCCCTTGAGGCTATTGTCAATACATCAAGTTTATAGTCAACTTGAAATCTAATTTTTAGAAATGCATAGTATTAAAATAGACTGTGGAGCCAGGCATGGTGGCGTATGCTTGTAATCCCAGCATTTGGGAGACTGAGACGGGAGAATCACGGTTCGCGGACAGCCTCAGCTACTTAGCGAGGCCCTCTGCAACTCAGTGAGACCCTGTTTCAAAATAAAGAATAAAAAAATGTGCAGGGCATGAGGCTCGGAGGTCAAATGCCTCTCAGTTCATCCCCAGACCCGCAAAAAAAAAAAAAAAAAGACTGTGGGCCAGGCGTGGTGGGGCACACACTTGTAATCCCCGCTCTTGGGAGGCGGAGACAGGAGGATCGTGCAGGTTTGAAGCCAGCCGCGCTGGCTTAAGAGACCCTGTTTCCAAATAAAAAGTATAAAATAGATCTGGGAGTGTAGCCTGGAGGTAGAAGGGCTTCCAAGAACCCCAATACCACCAAACTAAATAAAATAAAATAAAATAATAAAATAAAATAAAATAGACTGTGGGGTATAAACACAAGAACAGGATTGTCCCCATAACACCATTACATGGATTTGGGCTCCCCACGTCTTTTTTTTGGACCATCACTACATGTTAGTTATTTGGTGACACTGCTAATTTCATCTGCCATGCAGAGAACCATTGAATTAAAATAATGAATCATGCTTTCAATTAGACTTCAAGTACTCTTGCATACCTCAATAACTGAATAGATGAGAAAATGCTATAAGGTACAGTTTTTATAATGGGTCTATTTTCCCATGACATGCCGCTGTAAGATTGCAAATGTGATCCCAAGGGAAAGTATTTAACTTCATGATGTTAGCAGAGCTTATACATTATGTGTTGGATTTTAAACTATTTCCTAGTTTAAAGAAGGAAGATGTTGTGGTGTCTTTGCTAAACCCTGTATTTTGAGGTGCATAACAATGAACAAGTTCACTCGACATAGAGATTCATTAAAGAATAATACGCAGAATTTATTAAATAAGACTGTGGAAGTGAACTTGGCAAGTGCCAAATTTTGCTCCTTTCCCATGCACACATTGGTGAGTCAAGAAGGTCCATGAAGATCATCAATCTTCAGATTCTCTTACCAATCCAGGACAAAGAAAGGCAGCTTCCTTGTCCCCAGAGTCTTAATAAAGTAGTTTTAAGTTATTTTATTAGTGCATTGTAGTTACACATCATAGTGAGGTTCCAAGTGATGAAAACACACACACAGCCCTTAGTGTAGTCTTCTCCATATTCTACCCCGTCCCTCTCCTCTCTCTCCACACATTAGTGAAACTGGTAGCCCTGCCACCACATATTGCGATAGTATTATTTGAACTGTTCCCTTCCTCAGTCCTCCCTCTTCCCTTCCCTAGTTCTCTCTCCCAAATACTTTCCACTACTCTGAGGATCTCTTGATAAAGTACTTTTATGGACACATGTTTCTTATTAGCTCTGTATAATTTTAGATGGTCTTTTAACTTTTGCTATATCCAGTCTATCAGAAGTATATTTATTAGACAACATACCATTGTAAAAGCAGTAGTCCTACTTCAGAGTTCATCATGATCACTCATTTCTCCTTGATTTCTAAAGCTTTTCTTCAACATTTCTTTCCTTCATCTTGCTTCACTATTTAAAACTTAGTCTGCATTAATGATAGACTCACAATTTGTCACAAGCTTATTAATTACTGATTTAGAATTTTGGAGATGGAGATCTGGTGTATTCTGAGTATTAGCACTTGTTAGGCAAAACAAGAACAAATAAAAGCAGAAAAGTAAGGGTGGAAACAGATGTTATGGTGAGTGGTGTGAATAGCCTGTGTTAGTCAGCTTTCTGTCACTGTAACAAATGCCTGAGATAAATCATCTTAAAAGGAGGAAAGGTTTTGAGCTCAGTTTTGGAGGTTCCAGTCCATAGTCACTGGACCCTGTTGTTTGGGCCCGTGGGAGCACAGCACAACCTGTTGGGAGCAGTGACAGGGAAAGACTGTTTGCCTATGGCAGCCGGGAAGCAAAGAGAGAATGGAAGGGCTGGGCTTCATTCTCCCTTCAAGGACACACCCTCAATGACTTAACTTCCTTCTACCAAGCCCTATCTCCTAAAGGTTCTACCTGCTTCCATCAGTGCCACAGACATGGGCCTTTGGGGAACATTAAGACCCAAACCATAACACATGCCATAAAGAGACCAGGACTCAGATTGAAGTTGTTACAATGGTAATAATAATAATAATAATGGTAATAATGACAAATTATTTCCAAAGTTTTCCATAGTTGAGGCACCAAAATCAAGCATCCTGTATAATCACATCACATTGGACACACAGGGATTGTAAATGATACTGATGCTAGGAATTCAATGGTAAAAGACCTTAAAGCTAAATATATAGTTTTACAGACAAATACAGATATATAATCTTTGTACCTATCCCCAACTCTACTATCCGCTCCAATATTCAACACTGGGGTGGGCATGTTTTTAAAGAATTTAGTCAGTACTTGATGATTTTAGAGTTGTTGATTCTTTACTAGCTTTTCTCTGTAGCACAGAGCACAGTGAAAAAAAATGCTAATTCCTATTTTCCTGAAGGGCATACATGCAGTTGACTTTATCATCATCATCTATTCCTTATTTTAAAACTACTCTTTTCCAAGATGAAAATAAACCAGAAGACAAAGATATGAAAGTATTTTGTAAACAGTGAGCATGCCAAGAATGCCACAGGGTATTATTATCACTAACTTATTACCATTAACTAACCATTTCAGATGACAGAAATATTGGCAGTGACAAAAAGAGTAACCAGTTAAATGGCTGAGATTCCTTTCAAGACCAGCCTCCTCTGGTCTCAACTCTGCTCGGCAGGAATCAATGGAATACATGAAGTTCCAAAGTTCAGGAAGACTCTGTGAATTCAGTTAAAAGCAATGATAACAACGGCAAAACCAAACCAAACCCAAACAACACAAAAAACCCGAGAAACAAACCTCGAAATGTAATTGAGTTGAAAGAGTAAAATGAAAATTTACTGTAAGCCTTGTGTAATTACACTGCGAAACTAAAGTTTCTGCATTTGCAAGTTTAGAGTTAAGCTTTCCTATGTTCTAGATTAGGTCTTGTGCATTACTTTGCACACAGAGTTGGTCCGGTACGTGGAGACTTGAGTCATCGATGTGAAGTGATCTTCCCTCTAAGTGTGCTTGCTGATCTTAACTGTCCTCCACTTCCTTTATTATATAATTTCTTATGCATCATTTACCTGTGAAGTTTTAATAAATACTAACTGAGTCTATCGAGATGTTAAAGGCAACAAATAAGGGAATCGGGCTAAAAATCTACACTTTATATTTGTAGGCTAAATGCCATTTAAGTAAGTGATAGTCTGACAATAAAATAAAGTCAGGGGACATCCCATCAAGTCAATCCCTCTGAGCAATATTCTTTTTTTTTTTTTTTTTTTTTTTTTTGCAGGTCTGAGGATGCAACCCAGGGGCATTTGACCTCCGAGCTACACCCCCTGCCCTATTTTTTTATTCTTTATTTTGAAACCAGGTCTCACTGAGTTGCAGAGGGCCTCACTAAGTAGCTGAGGCTGTCCGCAAACCGCGATCCTCTGGTCTCAGCCTCCCGAATGCTGGGATTACAAGCATGCGCCACCACGCCCGGCAATATTTTTCTTTTTTTACTGACAGTTTCTATTTATACCTGGATTTGGTCTCCTTGCCTAAGCAACAGTGTGCTCTCAGAATGTTATCAAAGGTGCACAAGTTTACAGTGTAGTACTTTCATCTGCACATCAGTGTTAGTGCAACCCTGCCTATTTATTATCAATTATAAAAATCACAAATGGAAAGTGTATAATTCAGAATGAGAAACCCATAGAGTACTAAAGAAAGAGTCCTAAGTTTTTACTAATTTTAAAAATAAAGGCATGGTGGCAACATGCCTGTAAATCGCAATATTTGGGAGGATGAGAAAAGAACATCACAGGTTCCAGGCCAGCCTCAGCAAATTAGCAAGGCCCTCAGCAACGTAGTGAAGCCCCATTTCAAAATAAAAATGACATACGGCTAGAGATGTAACTCAGAGCACCCCTGGTTTCAATCCCTAGGGCCCCCAAAAACTACAACAACAATAATAACAACAACAATAATAATAACAACAATAATAATAGTAACAAAGTACATTTTTTAAAATGTAAGCTAGTTTATGTTACCATCTGCTACAAATCCTCTGATGGATCCCTAACTCTCACATTAGATAGAGCTCTGTGAAAATCCTTATCATCTCCAAGCCCAAACTCACAGTCTCCTACAAGTGCCTCTGCGGGCTGGTCCCATGAGTGTCCGCCCTCATCTCTGGCCTTCTGTCATGCACCTGTCCCATTCCCGCAGCCTCCTTGCTGTCCTCAATAAGCAACATCTTCCTGCTCTGGCCTTTGCACTCATTGTTATGCAGCCTAGAATATTCCTCTCCCAGCTGTCTTCAGGCCCAGTCTCTTCAAGTCTTTTTTAAAGTCACCTTCTCAGTGGCTTCCTTGCTTATCCTGGTTAAAATAGCAAGGTGCCCACTCAGTGGCACGCCGCATTCACCCTCTGTGTCCAGTGTTCTCTGAAGCACTTATACCATCTGGTATTCCAGTATCATATTTCATTAAATCTAAGAGACCATCAATTACAGGAGACACTATCATTTTATGCACCACTAAGGAATCAATTAAAATTGCTGCCAATAAGAGTGACACATTGCTTTCTCATCACACTGAAATTATTTTATACTTGTTGGAACAGCTATTTTAGACTTATCTTGACAACGACTTTTATTTTATGTCACTATTGTGTACACCCAAGAGGAAATAATCTGCAAAATAAATTGCTTAAGATATTACTGAAACTTCATCATGCCTGGAGTTCTCATTGACTTGGGAGTTTTTCCAAGCCACGACACCAAGCACTGTGCCATCGAGAGCCCTGGTGATGGAGCCTCTGCCAAGAGCACTCTGCTGTTATTTTCAGGACTTTCTCCAAACTGCTGATGCCACTCTGCCCACTTTGATGTCCATGCACAGGAATAACAACCACACCTTGACTGACACCTGGCTAGTGGCATTGAAAGACATATATAGATTTCTGAAGTCTAGACACGTTAAGAAATGTGTATCTTAAAATGCATTCATTTGTAAATTTTAGTTATTTATTTATTGCTTGTTTTTATATATGAAAATGTGAACTTGAAACGAACAGAATTTTTGTTACCCCAGTGCCTAGAAAATTTCTTGGCACATAATTATTTATTCTGCTATGCTTAGAATCATTATGTTAGAATAATGAATCACTTTTTGATTAGGTTCTCTATAAACTCTGTAAAATTATGTTGAATGGGAAATGAAAGAGTGGATGGGTGGGTAGATGAATGAATTCTCCCTGCTTTGGGTGACTCTTTTTGTGTGTGGTACTTGGATTGAACCTAGGAGTATTCTACCTAGGGATATACCAGAAGCTATATCACTAGATTACTGAGCACTGCTGGCCTCAAATATGCAATCCTCCTGTCTCAACCTCCCAAAGTATGTGTCACATTTTTTAAAATTTTATGTTTAACTGATGCATAAAAATTTTTCATATGAATGGGTTCTATGTTACATTTCAATACATATACACATTATATAATGTTTAAATTGGGTTGAACACATTTATGTCCTCAAATACTTACTGCATTATGGCAAAAACTTTCAAAATCCTTTCTTCTAGCTTTTTGAAATGTACATAATTATTATCCATTGTGACCCTATTGTGTAATGATACGTCAAAAATTTTTACTCTTATCTAAATATAACTTAGTAATCATTGATCAACATCCCCTCCCCTCCTCCCAGCTTCTAGTAACCATCATTCTTCTCTGGATTTTTATGAGACCAGCTTTTTTATATTCCATGTGTGAGTGAGATCATGCAGTGCTTCTTCTGTGCCTGGCTTATTGCATGTAACATAATGATTCCCAGTTGTGTCCACGCTGTTGCAAATAAAAGATTTCATCCTCTTTGGTGGCTAAATAGTATTCCATCATTTATATGAACCACATTCTCTATGCCCATTCATTAGTTGGTGGACACTTAGGTTGTTTTCACTTCTTGACTCTTACGAATAGTGTCGCAGGTAACACGGGAATCAGATGTCTCTTCAACATTCTGATTTCATGTCCTTTGAATAATAATCTCCGGTAGTGGGGCAGTCTACCTCCAAGCTACACCCTATATTTTACTCCTTATTTTGAAACAGGGTCTCACTGAGTTGCAAAGGGCCTAAGTAGTAGCTGAGGCTGTCCGCGAACCATGCTGTCTCAGCCTCCTGAATGCTGGGATTACTAGCATGCCCACCACACCCAGCCCTCATCGTCATTTTGATTCACATATACCTGTGTGGTTTTTTTTTAATGTCTCTGTTGACTATTTGTATGTCTTTCTTTGAGAAATGTCTATTTAGAACTATTTTTTGAAAATTTAAAGAAGTTTATTAGAACGATAGAAATACAGAAAATAGAAATACAGCCCCATGCCAAAATGGCATGGGGGGTGTGACTCAAAATGAATACAGAAAAACAGAAAAAGAGGAAAAGCTAGAAATACAGGAGATAGAAATACAGCCCCATGCCAAAATGGCATGGGGGGGGGGTGACCTGAAATGAATACACCCTAGAACTATTTTTTTTTTTTCCGGGTCTGAGGATGGAACCCAGGAGCATTCTACCTCCAAGCTATAACCCCTGCCCTATTTTTTATTCTTTATACTGAAACAGGGCCTCACTAAGTTGGGGAGGGCCTCACTATGTAGCTGAGGCTGTCCATGAACCGCGATCCTCCAGTCTCAGCTTCCCAAATGCTGGGATTACAGCATTGGAATGAACTGAAATGGGGAAGAGAACTAGAAGATGGACAGGTTTGGTAGGACTATTAGGTATCCAAAGGCAAAAGCCATGCAGACTGTCAGGTCGATGGAACTGGAGTTGTCACCAGGCTCCTTTGCTAAAACTTCCTCAGTTATCACTGGGAGCTGGCCTTTTGTAGTTCCCAAAAGGAGAAACTTTCCACTGGGCTCCATGTTCATACGAACACCATTCCTACATCTCTAAATGTTCAAAAGGATCCTTTAATACTCAGCCCCGTCGCCAAATTCACCGAGTCCATGACAGCTCCATCTGCACACTCAACAGTGAGTCAAATTGCGGCCCCTAGAGGAGAAATCCCAGTACTGTACTCCCAGGGACTTGACCCAGTGGAGGAGTGGTGGTGGCAGAGATATTACACCATAGGAGAACGCCCAACCTGGCACCCTCCATGGTCTAAAGCAGCCTCGATTGACTCCCTGGGTCTGAGACTCTGCGATACAACCCAGTAAAGGGTTAGTGGGGACTGAGATACCACAGACTCGAGATCCACAGCACCTTAAGTGAAGTCGTAGTGACCTAGGGAAGAACCCAGAGAAGGCACAAACTTCTGAAATCATGGGAAAGAGGAATAACACTGGAGCAATGAATACCCACAACCCCACAACATCAGAACCCGATAAAACAGAAAATCAGAGATTTCTAGAAGATCAAATCAGGAAAATAACTGTAGAAATAATAGAGGTGCTTCGAAAAGAATTCAGAGAGAGCCAAAGAGAGATAAAGGATGCAATTAATGAAGTAAAGGCCTCAATTCAAAGTACAAACAACTGATTAGACCACATGGAGAATAGAATCTCGCTCTTGGAAGATGATCATTCCAAAAATGAACGCATAGTTTCTAATTTAGAAAAAAATATCCGACAGCAGGAATCTGACATTGAAGAAATATGGGCCCATTTTAAGAGAGCTAACCTAAGAATAATTGGAACAGAGGAGGGAAAAGAAGGTGAAACCAAAGGGATCAACAATCTCTTCAAGGAAGTAATAGCAGAAAATTTTCCAAACATAGAGCAAGAGGTCGATACACAGGTCCGGGAAACTTATAGAACTCCCTTTAGACAGGATCGGAGAAGAGGATCCCCACGCCACAT
This sequence comes from Muscardinus avellanarius, assembly GCF_963383645.1. Lineage (NCBI taxonomy): Eukaryota > Metazoa > Chordata > Mammalia > Rodentia > Gliridae > Muscardinus > Muscardinus avellanarius. Next base: position 87,435,263 of record NC_137797.1, read on the forward strand.
AATTGTCAAAATGACCAATGTGGAAGCCAAGCAGAGAATCTTAAAGGCAACAAAAACAAAGGGCCAAGTGACATTCAGAGGCAAACCAATTAGAATCACTCCAGACTTCCCAAACCAAGTCATGAGAGCCAGAAGGGCTTGGAGTAACATATTACAAACTCTGAAAGAAAACAACTTCCAGCCAAAAATTTCCTACCCAGCAAAACTTTCTATCAAATTAGATGGGGACATAAGAAGCTTCCATGACAAACAGAAACTGAAGGAATTTATGTCTTCAAAACCAGCACTAGAGAAAATACTCAAAGAGATTAACTACAAAGAAGAAATAGGTAACACACACCAGAACCAGAGAAACAAGATTTTCCATCCAACAGACAACTAAGATTGGTTATCTGTGGAGATTCATTATTTATGTTAGTCTTTTACCTATCTCTACATTGTATTGTTTGCTTTTATTATTGCTAATTTTTAGGATTTCTAGTTGAAATATTAATATACCTTCAGAAATAGCATTTGGAAATATTTTATCCCATTCTATCAGTAACTTTTAACTCTGTTTACATTGTCTTTGGATATACAATATTTTTTTTATTTTTTAGGGAGTTTGTATACTCTTCTGGTGCCTGTGCCATTGAAATCATATCCAAGAAATCACTGCCAATTTCAGTGTTGTGAGGTTTTATGACCCAGATTTTCTTCTAAAAGTTTATAGTCTTAAGATTTATATTTAGGTCTTTTATCTATTTTGAATTAATATTTGTATATGTGTTAGGTAAGGGTCCAATTTTATTCTTTTTCATGTAATTATTATCTTTCAACAATATTTAGTTAAAAGATTATTATTTCCTCCACCAAATGTTCATGGAAACCTTGTCAAAAATAACTTGACAATATATGGAAGAATTTATCTCTAAGCTTTTATTGAACTCCAATGGTTTATATATCTGCCTTTAGAACAGTACTACACTGTTTCAATTATTGTAGCTTTATATGGTGTGAAATCAGAAAATATACATCTTCTAGCTTTGTTCTTCGAGATTGTTTTGGGTATCTAGAGTCCATATTCCATATCAGGATAGATTTTTTCTGAAAAATAAATAAATAAATGTACGATAGCTTCACCTTAAAAAAAAGAAAAGAAAAAATATTCTCTGGTAAGAAAGAAAGCAAAAAGAAATATTGAACTGTTATCTTTTAGTCATCAAAAGCTTGGTATCAGACAAATGAAACTGTTTTGTGAGATTATCATCGTTAATAATGGACAAATTGCTATAAAACTAGATGTCAACCACTAAGCCAAGCATGGGAAGGAGGGATGGAGAGGGAACGGGGTGGGGATCGGGTAGGGGCTAACTGGGCGATGTGTGCATGTATGTCTACAAAAGTATTTTCTTTATACCATTATGATGTATGAATACATTGTACCAATAAAAAATAAAAATAATAAAAAAAAGAATGCTGGCCTTGTATTTGCTACTATAGGTGTCATCTCTGAGTTTGAAGGATTTGAAGGAGAGTATGTGAGTTTTCAGAGATGAAATTGTGTCCAAAAATATGTTCACCTTTGACATGGGTGAGCATCACTGTATAATAGATTATAGTTTCCTGTTCATTTTGTCTCCTGACAATGTCCTGTGTTTTTCAAATGAAAATGTTGCCATATCACTTCAGATTTAAAAGGTTGTATTGAGTGACATTTTCTTAAATAAAATGGAGGAAAAAGTAAAAAAAAAAAAAAAAAAAATACTCAGCCCCGGAGAAGGTTCCCATCAGCAGTCTTTGCCAATTATAAGTTGCCATGTAAATTGGTACAATGGCTCTGGAAAGAGTTTGGTAATATATTCTAAAGCCGAAAATTTATAAGCCTTTTCTGAGCCAGCAATTCCACACCTACATTTATATTCAAGAGAAAATCTTAACAGATATATCAGAGGACACAAATAAGAGTATTCATAATAATATTGTTATAGTGACAAAAGCTAGAAATAGTACACAAGCTTGTTAGCAGAAAAAGGATAAATTGAAGTATATCCCTAAAACAGAATCTTATGTAGCAATCAAAGCAAGTGTTCTACAACTAAATCCAGCAATATGAAACAATCAGCAATTCTAAACTCAAAAATTTCACTTAATATCTCAAAAATTTCAGCTTGCTCTGTAGAATTTTTATATTAATGATGATCCTGGCTACTAAGATATTACCTCTCAGCTCTGAATTCACCCTTCCATAATATGCTTTGTGATACAGGAATGGAGACTGCAAATCCCACGTTGGCTCTGCCAGTTGGCTCCATGAAAATCTTTGTCCATAGGGGTGCCAGAGGAGACCTTGGTACTAGTCCAGGGAAGAGACTTGTTTCGGTTCCACCCATCCCCAGTAGCCTTTCTTCATAGCAGTGGCAGCTCATTCCTGCAGCAGTGGCTGCATCCAGCTTATAATTTTGTCTGAGATAAATTTGTTTGAGAAATATGCCCAGTTCAACCCAATACCCATTAAATTACCAAAGTCATTCCTCACAAAGATATAAAAGTCAGTCATTAAATTCATTTGGAACAACACACACCAAAAAAAACTGGAATAGCCAAAGTAGTTCCCAGAAACAAGAACCATGCAGGAGGCATCACAATACCTGACTTCAAACTATACTACAAAGCCACATTAATTTTTTTTAAAAAAAGCATGATATTGGCACATAGACCAATGGAGAAGAATAGAAGACTCGGAGACAAATCCATACACTTACAGCCAATTGATTTTTGACAAAGGGGCTAAAAACATACACTGAAAAAAAAGATAGTCTCTTCAACAAATGGTCTTGGAAAAACTAGTTAAATATATGCAGAATAATGGAAATAAACCCCACTTTCTCACCATGCACAAGAGCCAATTCAAGATGAATCAAAGACTTGGAAATCAGACCAGAGACTTTGCAGCTCCTTGAAGAGGGCCTGGATCCAACACGTCAACACATTGGCACAGGTAAAAACTTTCTCAACAAGACCCCAAAGACACAAGAAATTAAAAAGAGGATTAATAGGTAGGATTGCATTAAACTGAAGAACTTCTGTACAGCAAAGGAAACTATCATGAACCTCAACAGAGAAACAACAGAATAGGAGAAAAATTTTGCCACCTACTTCTCTGATAGAGGACTAATATCTAGAATATATAGAGAACTCAAGAAACTCAGCACTAAGAAAACAAATAACCCAGTCAAAAAATGGGCAAGTTGGCCAGGCATGGTTTCACATGCTTGTAAACACAGCATTTGGGAGGATGAGACAGGAGGATTGTGGTTCGTGGACAGCCTCAGCTACTTAGTGAGGTCCTTTGTAACTCAATGAGAGTTTGTTTAAAAAAATGAAGAATAAAAAAATAGGGCTGGGGGTGTAACTCAGAGGTAGAATGCCCTTGGGTCCCATCCTCAGTGCTACACACACACACACACACACACACACACACACACACACAAAGGGGCAAGTGAACTAAATAGACACTTCACAAAAGAAGAAATTCAAATGGCCAATAAATGTATAAAAAACGTTCAACATCATTAGCAATCAGAGAGATACAAATCAAAACTACTCCTAGATTTCACCTAACCTCAACTAGAATGGTAATCATCCAAAACACAAACAACAACAAATGCTAGTGAGGATGTGGAAAAGTGGGAAGTCTAATACATTGTTGGTGGGATTGCAAATTAGTGCAACTACTTTGGAAAACAATGTGGAGGATCCTCAGAACAATGGGAACAAACCTACCATATGATCCAGAAATACCACTTCTGGATATCTACCCAAAAGAATGGAAACCAAACTACCAAACTAATGATGCGTGTCTATATTCATAGCCGCACAATTCACAATTGCTGAACTCTGGAACCAGCCAAGATGTCCATCAACAGATGAATGGATTACAAAACTATGGGATATGTACACAATGGAATTTTACTTGCCATAAGAAAAAACAAAATTACGTCATTTGCATGGAAATGGATGGAACTGGAAAACATTATGCTAAGGGAGATTGACTAAAAGTTACAAAAATTTTAAAAAATTGGATGCTCTCCCAAATATGAGGAAGCTAAGGAGAAAAATGGTCATAGGAGGAACTCTACACGAAGAAGGAAAAACCATAGATGAGCAAATAAGGGGGGTGGGAACTGAGCGGGGTGGGGAGAGAAAAAATGCCTAATGTACAGGACACACATTCACAAACATATCAGAGTTGATCACTAAGCCAAACATGAGAAGGAAGGAGGACAGAGAGAATGGGGTGAGAATTGAGAAAGGGCTAAATAAGTGATGTGTGCCTCTACCATCTTGTATTCCATTAAGTTGTATGACTACAATGCCAATAAAAAAAAGAAATTAGCAAACTATAAAACAGAGAGAGAGAAATACACCTCCCATGAGAAGGTAGCCACTCCCTTCTCAGAGGCTGGGGTCCCAGCTCCAGATTGGGAGCCTTCTCCTCTGGTCTTGGGTCCAGCTGGGCATGATGCTGTTGCACAGAACCTCTTTTCCAAGTTTGCTCCTTAGTTTTCTCCAATCTCTGAGTCATAGAGGATGATCACTTCTTCAGCAGTTTTGACCATCATGATACCAGAGAATTATTTCTTGCCCTGTCAGTGGATAACAATTTTATACCTTGTACCAGTACTTTATGTCAAACTCCTCTGGTCAAGTAACCAATGTAGTTTCTGTCTGGGCAATCCAATGATACATAAAATAATAGTGCTGCTTAGAATTCATGGGGTATTAGATTTGAAGTCTCAGAAGATTATATATAGCAAAACACCTTTCCATAAAGTTAAAGACAATTTTTAAAAGATGAATATTCTAAGAATACACACACACACACACACACATACACACACACACACACACACACACTGATTCAGGGTATTTCTTACTTCTGTTACAGAGAGGTAGAGAGATGGCATGAAGAAGGAGTCCTTAAGTAGACACATTACTTACTAGAATGTTCTGGACCTCATAGTTGAATCATGAGTTTATTAATGCTTATATAGGCATACATGCAAATTACATTCATCATTCATACACACAAATAGATATATGTGTGCACTTATACATATATCTATAAATTAAGACAATATGTTGAACAATGCTAAAACTATAAAAAGAACTCTGATTAATCCAATTCTCTAAACATAAAATCAAAACAAAATTATTCCCTTTATACTTACAGTAAGGCTTCTGTGACTCTAATATTCTGCGCTCTCTTTTCTCCCATGGACTGGTCTGTCTCCTCACAGCCTCTTGGTGTGGAAGTCTGATGCAATCCTGATTTTCTCTCCCTGAAAAGTGAGTTCATCTTACTGTCTTTCTACCTCTTTAAAGGATTCCAAAAAAGGATTTGTTCAACATCTTCAAAGGCAGCAACATTACCAGAGTGTGACTCAGTGTGGACATTTTGGGGCCAACTCTGTTGCTTGCTGGGTTCTGAATGTTCTTTACTTTTATGTTAAAATATTCATTCTCTTGCATTCTTTTGGTTCTCTTCTTTGGAATTCCAACTAAGTCCATATGGACTATGCTGTGTTTCTCTCCTGTAGCTCTAATTTGTCTATTCTTGTCTCTTTTTTCCCCCTCATTTTTGTTCTCTGTTTCCTTTACTGTGATCTCAATGCTATCGAATTTTTTGAGACCTTACTAATTTATATTTTTATCTGTAATTTTCCCCCTCGATTTCTTTCCTAAGTTTGAAAATAACTTCTGTTTTCTGTTCTTTTCCTCCCTGAGTTTGTCTGTCTTGACTCTCATATTTGAGGTTAAGTAACTTTTAAAATCAATGATAGATTGTTTGATTTGAGTTTTTGTCTGCACCATGATAACTTTCCCTTAAACTTTCTTTGTCTGTAGAAATGTCTTACTGTTCTGGTATGTTCCCATATACTTGAGTATTTGGTGCATGAATAGTGTATTCCTTTAATTTTTAAAAAATTATTATTGTGTTGTCCTGAGCCAGCCTCCTTGTGAGATTAGATTTGGAGTCATGGATATGGAGTCGGGGCCAGTGTATCTTTTGGAGGAAAGCAACTCCAGAGCTCAACTTTCTGTTAGCATAGTGGAAGAGCATTTCCTTTAAATATGATATTATGGCATAATCACCTTTCTGTATCTCTCTGAACTTACCCTAGTTCAAGGCAGCTTCTCTAGCCAGCCCCACATTCCCCTAGGTCCCTCACCAGTTACTGGAACGGGAGGAAAGAACATTCCCCCGAAGGTGATCTCCGTACGTTTAAACGTTGTATTTTGTGTATTTTGCCAACTGTGGATCTTTCTTATCCTTTCCCATCCATCTAGCCTCTTTGGCCTGGCCCTTGCTCACTCACAGCAGTTCACTGTAGGGTGGTACATTCCCTTCTGGGGGGTAATTTTCTTGAGATTTCTGAGAAGCAACTCTTTGGCTACTCTTGAGAGCTTTTGTGGGTGCCAGGATTTGGCAGGTTTCCTGTTTTCTGATTTGACTGTGTTTCACTCAGCATTTTTGCTTCCACGACTCCAGTGGCCACAACTTAGAAGAAGGAAGACTTATTTGCTCACAGTTCTGGAGGCTTCAGTCGATGTTAGGCTGGGTTACATCTAGGGAGCTCAGGGCATGGTGTCCGGAAGCACAGAGTGAGCAGGGAGGGGCCATGGGCACAGACAATTCCCAAGGCCACATCCCCAGTGACCTACCTCCTAAAGCCTCACCCTGCCCGCCTACCTTACCAACACAAATCACCAAGTCCACCAATGGCACGGCCACTGATGAGATCAGAACCCTCACGAGTCAGCTAGTTCACCTCTGACATTTTATATTGCCAATAGAGGAACTCGGGGCATTCTATATCCAAACACTGTAAACAAATCCTGTGCCTTTTAAAAAGTTCTCCGTGTTTTTATGTGTAGTTTCCAAGAGTAACTGAGGGGTAAATTTCAGAATTTATCTGGCACTAAATCCCTTATAGAAGTCTTACAACTGTGTCTAAAAAAATTTTTAAAAATGCCATTGTACTTTATTCAACATCTATTTTCAGTCTTTCAAAAGAAAGATGTGAGAAATAAAGTTGGACTGAGTTTTGAGACAGATGTTCTGATGGATTGGTGTTTATCTCAGTCACCTTTTCTTAAAGTTTTGGGAGCAGAAAAGTGTCATAGGAATTTAGTGCATGTGGCACATTGAATATCAAGGATGAATGGGCCAAGACTTTCACAAAACCAAATTTAGCATATGATTATTTTGATTTCATGGTGGGTTTCTTCAATTATTTATAGCAAGACAAGTCAAAGGGGCAGAGAAAGACAAGAAAAGCCAGGCTGGACCTTTGCCACTAGGCTGTGCAAAGTAATAGAAGGTGTCAGAGGGGCTGCATTTTGAGCTAAGTGGAGCCAGAAATTTAAAAAATTTTTCTCTGCCAAGAAAAGCAATTATATAAAAGCTGGTTCAGAAAAACTGTTTTAGGGCTACACAATTGGAAGAAATTTCACTATGATTTTGGAAGCCAAGCCTAAATCAAATTGTAGTTGATAAGAAATCTTAATGTTAAGAGGTATCATATCACTCATTTGTATCTTTGTAAAATGTGATAGTTCTTGCACTTAGCTGAAACGTGTTTTTAAAGCTTACCTCATGAGCCAGGTGTTGGTGGCACATGCTTGTAATCTCAGTATTTAGGAGGCTGGAACAGGAAGATCACAGGTTTGAGGCTAGCCTCAGCAACTTACATGACCCTCAGCAGCAGATGGTAACTTAGCAAGATCCTATTTCAAAATGAAAAGTAAAAAAATGACTGGGGGTATAGCTCAGAGGAAGAACGTGCCTGGGCTTAATCCCCAGTGCCACACACATAACATATATCTTATGACTGGTGAATGCTGAACGCCGAGGCTGCTAATTTCATCACCTCCCCAAAGTCATTTATGCTCCAGAATCACTATCTATTTGGTGACAGAGACCAGAGCTATAACTCTTGTGGGCTGAAGAAATAATTGGCATATCTTTTTGGAAGTCTGGGAAAAAACCTTATGATCCAAAGGACCATAACGACAGCGGCTAGATTCCAGACATCCCAGCCAAGGGTAGGCAACATTCTCTTGGTCAAGAGACTCTTTCCAGAATCCCTCAAATCCCAGCATGCTTAGATGATTGTCCCCTTGCTTTCTGACACTGAGTCCAATAATCTTGATACCCTTGGGCAGACATGTCATTAGCACATTCTCCAGAGTGCCCTGAAAGTGTGCCAACTCCACAGCAGAAAACTGCAGCTGGCCAACCTGGATTCCCCTGGTCCTCGAATCCTGTCATGCTTTGCAAACACGGCAATACTTGACTTTATTACAGGGATTAAGACCCATGATTTAAATGATGTAATGCCAACAATCCTCTATTAATCCGATAATGATTCAACAACTGCTCTTTACATCTTTGACTTAGTGAAATGTAATAGAGTAGTTTCTAGGTTCCTGGATTCAAACTACATTAATTGCTGTACTTGGAGTGCAGCTGTCGAGCCTTTAATCCCTCTTTACAGCAGCAATACTTAATTGAATAGAATTATATTAAATTACTCTGAATGTAGTAGTGACTGTTCATTTGCTCGCACTATATTAATTTTAAAGTGGTTTTTTTTTTTATTCTAAAAACAGTCAAACTTTGAGGCCCAGGTCAGATTGCTTTGTGTTTTCTCACATAAACTTAAGATATAGGAAATAAAATAACACACAGGCGAGGCCACTGTTGGTGGTTTCTAAGCCTTTTTCCTTCAAGGACTTTTGCTACTCTTTAGTGGTGATACATTTATATGTGTGCTGTTTTTGCTCGGGCCCCATAATAAGTTAAAATTTAACTAGCATAAGTATTGTTCTCCCATTAGGAATGGAATATGCATCAACACATTGTGAGTAGCAAACAGAGGGACAGAGAAATGGGAATAAAGATTAAATAAGTTGTGTTCAAGGCAAAGACATAAGAGAACATGAGGCTGTGAGCTCCCATGTGCCTAGAACACACAGGGTGCTGCACTATTATTTTTTCAGATTATAGCAGTATGGCAGGCTTGAGGGCGCCATGCACCTCTGAGCCCCAGCTCTCCCTTCTCTGCCTCTTACTGGTCCATCTCCTGGAGATACATCCACAGGGCCACCTACGTGGTATATGTCACACCATCTTCTGCAGAAAAATGCTCAGGGAATTCTTTGTATGCTAAGTTGTCACATCCTAGGCTACATGCAGGGGCTGAAATCACCCCTGTTACCCTGGTCACCATTGAGGGACCAGAGACTAAACTGGCCTCACCTATGGGGCAGGTTGGATACGAGTTAGGTCAAAACTCTCCACTGGGCTTTGGCCAAACTCCACCCTACAGGAGATCCATATGGAATGGGGACAGCTAGGCTCAGTCAGATTCTCTTGCTTATAAAGAATGAGTGCCAGCGGGCATGGTAGTGTATGCCTATAAACCCAATACTTGGCTGCCTGAGATATGAGGCCAGCCTCAGCAACTTTGTGAGACCCCATTTCAAAATAAAATAGGGCTTGGGGTATAGCTTAGAGATAGAATGCCCCTGCGTTCAATACCAGTACAAAAAAAAAAAAAAAAAAGGAGTGCCCAGAGTATAGCAGGTTGCAAGGTATAACCCACAGAATGCATAACCAGAGCTCACCATCCTTCTGCTCTGTGAGGCCTGAACTTTCCAAGTGCTGAGCTCTGTGCCACTAAGAGTGACTAGATATTCAAGAAGGAGTTGATAAACCATGTAACCTAGTGTGGTCCTGAACCACAAACACTTATCACAAAGGTAGCCTGGGTACTGCTCCTTTCAATTTTAAACAACCCATCTTTACATCAGAATGTGAACCTCTGCATCAGGATCTCTGTCTAACGTTCCATTTTTCCTTTGAGACCAGAGATAGCCTGAGAAAGCAAAAGGAAGACAAGTTTTGAGGGCCAGGAGTATAGGGTATAGCTTAGCAGTGAGCTCTGGCCTAGCATGCACAAAGCCCTGGCCTCAGAGCCAGCACTGCAAGAATGAAAAAGAGAAGACAAGCTTTGGTGCTCCCCAGTCATGGGCTCAACTACCTCTTCTTCTTACTAGAGGACAGCCACTTTCTGATTTGCATTCAGATTCCGTATTTACCAAATGGGTAATCTATACAACCAGCCTCACCTAGCTCCCCACCATTGTCATTTAATAAAATGAAGAATTTTTAGGGTATTAACTAATGTACAAATACTATTTTTTATCCCATAGTATCTCCAGTGTTATCTGTCACTTATCTTTATCCCCTGAGCTGCATGATTCGGTTTAGGACCACCAGGCGTAACACATAAATGCTTATTGTGTGTGTGTGTGTGTGTGTGTGTGTGTGTGTGTGTGTGTGTGAGAGAGAGAGAGAGAGAGAGAGAGAGAGAGAGAGAGAGAGAGAGAGAGAGAGACTGTCTTGTAACTATGAATCACATAGTTCCTTTAGGAATGTAACACATTCAAAGAAGGAGAATCCAATCCAGTAGGAATTCCAACCTTCACTCGTGTTTCCTAGGAGGATAAAACTCGAGGGTAACACTTCCTAACATTCCCTTCCATTCGTCCTATCTCACAGCCAGCTCCTCCCAAGGGCCTGCCACTCGCCCTCTTTCCTTCACCTCCTGACCGTTCCCAGCCATCCCTTCTTTGCCCCTGCTGAAGCCCCCGGCTCCAGTGCGTCCCTCCACGCTCTCCTGGAGCCCCTGGGAGGAAGGCTCCATGGCTTCTCACTAGAATCTCAGGAATGGGATGCTCACTCTTCAGGCCATCTTCCTGATCCTGACTCCTGCCACTCCCAAGGTGCTCCATGAATTCTTCTCGGGAGCAAGGGAGGGACAGAGGAATAAATGATGATAAAACAGTGCTTAACTGATTGGCAGAAAGAAAAGTCTGGAACAGTTATTTATATTTTTCATTTTTATTTTATGCCACATAAAATGATGGGATAAAGAATACAAGTCACTTCTGGGCAGGGTGATATATGTCTGTAATCCCAGTACTTGGGAGGTGGCGGAGACAGGAGGCAGGAGGATCATAGGTTCCAGGCCAGTCTCAGCAACTTAGTGAGGACCTCTGCAACCCAAGCATATCAAAGTCAATCACTAACCCAATTATGAGAAGGAAGGAGGGGGGAGGGAATGGGGTAGGAATTGGGGAAAAGCCAAATAAGTGATGTGTGCACGTTTGCCTAGCCATCTTGTACTCCATTGAGATGTATGACTACAGTGCACCAACTTAAAAAAAAAACTATTAAGCTCAAAAAAATAAAATAAAATAGTGCTGGGGGGTCACTTAGAGATAGAATGCCTCTGGGTTCAGTCCCCAATTTAAAAATAAACAAGTAAATAAAAAGAATAGGGAAGTGACAATTGTGTTTCTACTGGGATCAGAGCGGTAGTATTGATAAGATGGAACTGACCTCCATCCTCTCTGTGTTTGCAAGCCCTTAAGCTTAAGGGATCTGTACAGGGCCATATACACAGCCCAGAAAGTGTTGTAGATGCTCAAACAACTCATGATAATGAGGTGCTTTTGAAAGATCAATCTGGAAAGGGTATGCAGGGGACAGGGGTCACTGAGGGCACAATGATTCCAGGGTGTCTATAGGGACTTGTATGAAGCTTGTGACAGTAAAGTTTACATTGGCGTAAATAGAATCTGCCTTGTAGCTGGAAAGCAGAGAGAAAAGAAACTAATTTGATAGAGTAAAAAAATCTATAAAAGTTTGGCATTTGTCCTTCTACAATCTAATGGGTGGAGAAATTAAAATTTCTTGGACTAAAAATTGCTGAACTATCATTTTGTTCTTTATTGTTTACATCAATTTTTCGGCTTCATAGGTCATGTTTAAAGAGAAAATGTGTGTGTGTGTGTGTGTGTGTGTGTGTGTGTGTGTGTTATTGGGGGTTGAACCTAAGGGCATTCTACCTTTGAACTACACCATGAGCACTCTTTTTTTTTTATTTTTTATTTTGAACCAGGGTATTACTAGGTTGCGGAAGGTCTCACTAAGTTACTGAGGCTGACTTCTAACCTGTGATCCTCCGGTCATGGCCTTCCACGTATAAGTGGGCAATGTGCCACTGTGCCCAGATCAAAGAGAAAATGTTTGGAATTAGAGGAGAAAATACTAAGAGTACCTGAGCCAGTACTATCTTTCAGTCCGAACCACATGTTACAAACATATTCCAGTCAAGTAAATTCCACTTGAATTTATGGAGAATTCATGTATTCACAGCATTATGGGAGATGCTGAAGGTATATTTTTTATAAATTGGAGACAATAATCGCTGTCAACAATGATCTAGCAAGATAATTAAGAGCATTATGACAGGAGTATGAAAGTGAAAAGATAAACATAGTGCCTGATGACGCCAGAGTAGGAGCTCAAAAAATACTTAGGAATGAATGAATGAATGAGTGAATGAACAAATAAATTATAGAAGTGAGTTAGCCTTGTCAAACTTTAAACTATGTATTTATTTATTTATTTATTTATTTATCTATTTGGTGGTACTGGGGGTGGAACCTAGAGGCTTTCTACCTCTGGGCTATACTCTCAGACCTTTTTCTTTTTTATATTTTATTTGGAAACAGAGTCTCACTAAGTTGCTGAGAGCCTCACTAAGTAGTTGAGGCTGGCTTCGAACCCGTGCGATCCTCCTTTCTCGGCCTCCCAAGCGCGGGGATTACAAGCGTGGGCCACCACGCCCAGCAAACTATGTAATTGTTTTTAACTTTATAAAATAAATCAGGAGTTGGGAGCCAAAAATATGAGTTTGGAAATGTGATCTGTTCATGAGACCGAGTCATAAAATAATGAAAATTATTTAATTCAATAATTAAAAATTAAAATAATTGAAAATGAAAGGCCTGAGTCCAGGATCCAGCTCTTAATAGCTTCATGGCCTGGTACAAATTACTTCACCTTTTCATCTATCTTGTACTTTCTTTCTTTTATTATATTATTATTATTATTATTATTATTATTATTATTATTATTTGGTAATACTGGGGTTCCTGGAAGCCCTTCTTCCTCTGGGCTACACTCCCAGGCCTTTTTTTATTTATTTGGAAACAAGGTCTCTTAAACCAGCGAGGCTGACTATGAACCTGCGCGATCCTCCTGTCTCCGCCTCCCAAGCGCGGGGATTACAAGCATGCGCCACCATGCCCGGCTATCTTGTACTTTCTTTACTTAAAAGTAGGAACAACAAAGAGCCTGCCTCTTGGGATTGCTATCAAAAACATCTGAAATTTCTATTTTTTACATTTTTATTGGTTGTAGTATTACATCTTAATGGGGTACAAGATGATGGAGGCATACATGCACACATTACAAAATTAGCCCTTACCCAAGTCTCTCCCTATTCCCTACCCCTCCCTCCTTCTCATGTTTGACTAAGTGATTGACTTTGATATATTTGTTAATGTACATTATGTGCATTAGGGAATTTCCCTCTTCTCCTTTCCCATCCCCTCAGTTAGGCTGCCTTATTTGCTCATCTATATTATCTTCTTCGTCTAGAGTATTTCCTATGACTCATTTTCTCCCTAGCTTTTGCATATTACGAAGAGCATCTGATCTCTTATTTTTTTAACTGACTAATCTCACTTAGCATAATGTTCTCCAGTTCCATCCATTTCCCTGTGAAAGACATGATTGTGTTTTTCTTTAAGGCTGAATAGAATTCCATTGTGTACATAGTTTTGGCAATTTAGCGAGACCCTCAGCAACTTAGCAAGACCCTATTCCAAAATAAAGAAAAAATAGGTCTGGGGGTATAGCTTGGAGGTAGAAGACCCCTGGTTCAATCTCCAGTAATACACATCAAAACTGGGTTTTAAAAATAAAACACACCAGAATTCTAGCTGTACTCCTCACTTGTAAAGTTTAGACAAATCATTCATTTCCCTGCTCCCTAATTTTGTTTCTTGATAAACGAGGATTTAATCATAGTACTGTGGTGAGAAGATTTGGAGATTGCTCTCAATTGTTTCTGCCTCCTGATGAACCCAGCTTTGTACAGTCCACTTCTCTTGAAAGTGGGGCAAGACTTGTATGGTGGTGTGAATCTGGAATGTCCCAAAAGTTCATCTGTTGGACTCATGGTTCCCAGTGTGGCAAAGTGCAGAGGTGGGGTTTTTAGGCAATGGGTAGGTCATGAGGACTATTGACTTCATCAGTACATTAATCCATCAAATGGTTTAGCTAAATGGACTACTGGGAGGTAGATCCTAGTTGGAGGAAGTGAGTCACTGGTGGTGTGCCTGGACGGGTTTATCTTTGCCCAGTTGCCTCTCTCCTTTGGCTTCCCAGCTGCCATGAGTGGAGCGGCTTTCCTCCCTCAAGCCCTTCCACTGTGATGCTCTGCCCCACCTCGGGCCTGGAACAACAGAGTTGGCCAACTACATACTGAAACCTCTAAAACCATGAGCCAAAATAAACTTCTCCTCTAGGTTGTTCTTATCAGGTGTTTTGGTCACAATGGGGAAGAGCCAAGTAACACATCTACAATTTGCTTCTAACAAATAGAATAGGCAAAGACGATGGGCTATCACCTCCATAAATAAATTATGTAAGATTGCAATATCAGTCTTGCTGAAAGATTATCCCTGGTTCGCTTTGAAAGGGGAAGCTACTGTTTTGGGAAGACTTTTGTGGGAAGAAACTAAAAGGGAACTCCAGTGGACAGTCAATAAGAAATTGAGGTCCTCAGTTTAGCAGCACACAAGGACCTAAATGCTGCCAAGATGTGAGCTCAGAAACAGATCTCACCCCAGTCAAAGCTTGCATGAGACCACTCCTTGACTTAAGTCTTCCAAGACTCAAAACAGGGCATCCAGAGAAGTTGTACCAGAAATCCTGGCCCTCAAAATGTGAGATGGTAACTGTGTGTTGTTTTAACCGCTAGGTTTACAGTAATAGCATTATGCAGCAATAAATAACTAATAAAAGGACCTGTTCAGAACAGGGGTTGCTTGTGCTACCAAACACGCATGAACATCTCTCTTTATCTCCCAGAATCTCTTGAATGAAATTGGAACATGTGACTGGTTCTGGCCCATAAGCTGAAAATAAACAGAAGTGTTGGAGGGCCACATTTTCCAGGTGACATGGCTACTGGATGTAAGAAGGCTGCCTGAGTCAAATCTGATATTGTGAAATGGAAGGTACACCTCTGCTGGGCAAAGACGCTGAGAACCCACACTCTATGTTTTAATGTTACATTCAAAACTTTGATTTAAAAAAAAAACTACCCCATAACGATTATTATAGGATTAACCAAAACAATGTAAAAAGTAAATAGCCTAAGTCGTACAAATCAAAATTCAATAAATGGTACCAGTTTAACTTTATCCAGCCTTGCTCTCTGCCTGCCTGCACATTGGAGCTATTTTTGAGTTCTGTGAGCACACCATGTCATCTCAGGCCTTCATGCTTCCCTCTGCTATAAGTGCTCTTCCCTGGCTCACTCTCTGATTGGTATTGGAGGTGGTGGCTCTCCTGGGTTGGTGTGTTGACCTTTTCTTCCCACAGCAGCATGACACTGTACTTACCATCCCCTGGAGCGATGGTGAGCACTCAGAAGGAGGCTTCTGAGGCAGGTCCCATTTGGGGTACTTGATAAGTGTTTATTATTTACCATGTCGGATTTATACTCTATGTAAATTACTTATGTAGTTGAATTTGATTTTTAAGAATATTAAATCAGTTTCCTTCCAGGACTTTCTCATGAAAACCCCCAGGCACTATTCTTAAGACAAGAGCTCTTTATTCACGAGAAGAGTATTAACTCTCCATTATTTTCTGCTGCTCTCTGTCCCAGTACTCTTTTTAATCTTTTTGTCATCATTTTAACTCCCAAATTGATGATCATCTTTCCATACTCTCTCCATAATTGTAAGCACAGAATTACAGAATGTAGTAGGAAGAGTCCAATTATGATCAGGGGTCTGATTGACCTCAGAGTCTCTATTCTATTTTTTTTTCTTTAACTCAATGGCATTGCTTGTCTCTCGGGCCCTAGCATCCCTCCATATTATACTTGTATACTTTTTCTTTCTTTCTTTTATTTTTTTATAGTACTAGGGATTAAACCCAGGGGTGTTATACTCCAAGCTACACACGAAGCATTTTTTTTTTTTGAAACAGGGTCTCACTAAGCTGCTAAGTCTCACTACATTGCTGAGGCTGTCCAACATGGAATCCTCCTGTCTCAGCCTCCCAAGTACTGAGAGTATAGATATATACCATGCCCGCCCATTTCTGTCCTCTTTTATCTCTTCTCTCTCTAACTTGCCAGGGAAAGGCGTGTTGTAAAGGAAGCTAACTTTAACTGTGTTTTCTCCAATTGAGATATGTAATTTGAAATTCTAGTTTTAAATGTTAGTGTGTTTCTTCCATCCTTTAATGACACTTAATTGTTAGGAATAGAATCTCTCTTCTGGACTGTGGGTTAAAAAGCTTTAGCTATGCTGAGCTCAAGAATCTCTTTGTGTCTCACTTTTGCCCCCTGGAATCCCAAACATAATAGTAATTGTGAGCCCTTGTGTATAACTCATGAGTGTAGGATCGTGAAAGACATGACTTGCAAATGAATCTTATGAGCTGATGCATGTGTTAGCTCTAACTCCACAGGTAGGAGCATAAGGCAACAATCTCAATTTGCTGTTGCACTTTGTTTTGGTCTCGAACGCAACGGTGTCTTCTTCCCTTTGGATGCACTGGTCTTCTCTGTTCTAGTCACATCAGCTGCACATTTGTGAGAGTTCTCTGCAGACGTGTCGCAGCCAGTGACCAGGGAAGAGAAAAAGCATCTCTCATTTAGAAAATTGCACTCTAGCTATGAAAAATGTTTCCCAAGTATCAGTTATCCCAAGAGCTCCACTGTATCTAAAAGCACCTACATCGTGCCCTGGGAGGCTAATACTGGTATGGCATTATCTTTAATAATATTAATGATAACCATACCTGTAGGTAGCACTCTCCAATTTTCCTAGCGTTTTCACTTCTATTATTGCATTAGGCCATTGCAAATCCTGTGCTTAGGTGAATAGCATAAGTCCTATTTTCAGATGGGGACTGAGAGAAGATCCCCAGCAGTCTCTCAGCCAGGACAAGAAGCATAGTCTGAAAGGGCGCTCCATGTTCTCATCAGTGCCACTCTCTGCACACAGCGTAATGCCATGTTCTCTTTCCTCTCTGCAGTCATGGATCACCTTTACCCAAAGAGTCCTAAAATCCTTTAGTAGCCTGGGTTCCAGGCATCTAAGTATCTCAGTAGTGATGTCTCCCTGACCAGTTGTTCACATAGGAATAAACCCCTCGCCTTCAGACTGTCTGAATAAAGACTGTGGTTCACTTTCATTTTCTTTGCTTTCTTCTTTTTGGTCCTGGGATTAAATCTGGAAGCTTTCTATCTCTGGTACACACCCTCCAGCCTTTATATTTGTAAACAGGGTTTACAAATATAAAGGTTGTAAACTAAGTTGCTGAGGTTGACCTTAAACCTGAAATCCTCCTGTCTCAGCCACTCAAGTACTGGAATTATAGGTGGGTGCCACCATGACCTGCTTCCCTTTCATTTTTTAAAGATGTTTTCAATGTATAACTCTTTATGTAGTACTTTTTCTTTTTCCTCTGTAAAGTACCGATTTTCTCCCCTGTCCCCCTTACCCTGTCTTCTGGCTTACAATGTTTCAACATATTTCATTTCTCTTTTAATGTGTTTGCATTTTTCTTTAAACATCCGATGATTTGTTTGTGTGTGAGGTACTGGGAATTGGACCCAGAGGCACTTTGTCCTATTTTATTTTTTATTTTTCTACAGGGTCTCACTAAATTGCAGAAGGCCCAAGTTACTGAAGCTGGCCATGAACCTGCAATCCTCCTGTCTCAGCCTCCCAAGTACTGAGATTACCATCATGCACCACACCACACCTGGCTACATTTGATATTTATCTATTTACTTTTATTTGGAGTGTTTTAATTTTACATTATATTGGGGTACAGAATGTCAGGAAAATACATGCTCATGGCTCTTGGTGCCCTCTCCCTGGGCCCTATCCCCCTCTTTCCTCCGGCATATCGAGATTGGAATTGGTAATTTTGTACACATTCCTAGCAGTATCTCAACTGTTTCATTCTTTATGACTTCATCCCCCTCCTTTCTTCCCTACTTCCCCTCGCTTACTCCTTCGGAATATCTGCTTCTCTCTCTTTAGTTTCTAACTAAAAGAGGAAACATACATCTACTCATTTTTTTGAGATTGGTTATACTTGCTCAGTATAATATTATTGAGTTTCATCCATTTTCCTGCACATGGTGTGATCTTCTACTTCTTTCTAAGTAAAATTCCATTGTATAATATATATAACAAATGCCGGTGAGGATATGGGGAGACAAGAATCCATTAGTTGGAGGGACTGCAAACTAGTATAGTCACTGTGGAGACTAGTGTGGAGAAGATTGGGAATGGAACACCATCTGATGCAGTGAGAGTGCTCCTGGACATCTGCCCAAGGGAGGTGGAATCTGCACACTTGCACGTCCCTGTCCGTAGGAGCACCATCTGCAATAGCCAGGTTATGGAACCAGCCCAGGTTCTGTCAACAGATGGATGGATCACATTTGATGATAACTAAATCTGCTACTTCAAAGGCTTTCTCCACTGATTCTATAATGCATGCTATATAGGATCTATTTTTATTGACTGGCTTTCATATTGGTTATAGATCATAATTTATTGCTCTTTACTGGTCTAATAATCTGCTCTTGGATTCTGTGAACTGTGTATAATAAGCTTTTTTAAAGACTATCTGAATTTTGTTATTCTTTTCAAGGCACATTGAATTTGTTTTGGCAAATTCAGGTTTGCCAAAAGTTAGTTACTTATGCATCAGCTTGATGATGATGATGATGATGATGATGATATGTGTGTGTGTGTGTGTGTGTGTGTGTGTGTGTGTGTGTGTGTGTGGTACTGGGAATGGAATTCAGGGGAATTCTTCCTCCAAACTATACCCTCAGCCCTATTTTTTTTTTTTTTTGATACTGGGAATGGAAAACAGAGGCATTCTACCTCCAAGCTATACCCCTAGCCTTACTTTTTTTATTCTTTATTTTGAAATAGGGTCTCATTAAGTTGCACAGGGCCTTATTAAGTAGCCAAGGCTGTCTGCAAACCGTGATCCTCCTGTCTCAGCCTCCCAAGTACTGGGATTACAAGTGTGTGCCACCACACCTGGTTCTATTTTTTTTTTAACAAGGTCTCACTAAGTTGCTGAGGGTCTCACTAAGTTGCCAAAGCTGGTCTTGAACTTGAGATCCTACTGGCTCAACCTCCCAAGTACTGAGATGACAGGCCTGCCTCACCAAGCCCATCTCCACTTGGTCATTTGGAGGCTTGTTTTTAAGTTTAGCTGAGGTCAGTCTAGGCTAGCCTCTAATTTTGCAACTAGTTTCACCTTATTTTGACAGAATAGCTGTTCAGCTGATTGCCTCGAGCATTCAATGAGGAACAAATCAGAATTCGAGTGTTTATCAGTCCTGGGGGAGCTTTGGCCTTTGTTAATCTTTTAGCCTCTGGTAGTTGCTTTTAGCCCTTGGCCTCATGAAGCCTCACCCCATTCATGTATTGATGTAAAATAATGACTCTGCTGTAAAGGACAAAAGTAATAGTTTATTCTGAGCCAAATGTGAGTGATCATGGTCTGGGAACAGAAAAATGTCAGGCTCCACTGTGGAAGAGGTTCCATGGACTTACAGTCACAGAACAAAAGTCTTAACCCAGTACAGTTAGTAAATACATAGGCCGCAGGTTCAGGCAGCTGAGCTACAGCAAGGTGGGGAAATAGGTTTCTGATGTATCTTACAGCAGCATTCTTTGCTTTAGGGTTGGTGGAGGCTGGAGGTCTATATTAGAATGTATTAGTGATACATTCTAAGAGTTTTAGCTAACAGTCATGAGAATGTTAGATCAGATACAAAAGTCAAAAGTAAAAGACTATTGAAGGGACTAAGATAGCCCTAGATAATTTTAGCTCCCCACCTGCAGCATCCCACCTTCCACAATCATGGTGCCAGCCAGCCAAGCTCAAGCTTTATGCAGGATCTTGAGCCCATGCAGCTTCTTTAGAGAACTTCACTTCCCACACGTGAAGATCAGTGTTGAGTGTGAGATTCACTGCGCTTTCTATCACGTTTCAAGAACTCTCTTCCCTTGCCAGTGCAACACCCTGGGTTGATCTCTGGTACAGAAAAAAAAAAATAATATATCACAACTACATTGGCTTCCTGGATCCTGATCTTTGTCTCCCCCCAACTGTACCAAGCCACTGTGATGTGCTTGTGCCAGTGCTCCGTCTAAGACGTTCTGATGAGGGGCAGGCTCCCCTTGCTTGTTTACCTTCTCTTGGGAACACAGACCTGCATTTCCTGTTGACCCAAGGTCTGGAAGGAATAGATTCTTGTATTTTTAGTTTTTTAGAGATTTACTGAGGCGAATCCCTATGGTCCCTCCTCCAGGGCTAGGAGAATTCTGCCTACCTATCTAGCTAAACTATATTTTATTTCCCCCCAATGTGTCATTTATTGATTCCTATCTGCCTAAAACATTTCTCTCCACTTTTTTTTTTTATCTGACAAACTCCTATCTTTTAACACCCATCCCAGCATCTCTCATCTCTGAAAGGCCAACCCATGGGCTGCCTTCATACTCGTTTCCTTTGTGGTCCTTCTTTCCTGCAGCTTTATTTTCCTGCTCACCACAATAATTTGTAATTCTTTGGTTAAGGGTCTCCCACTGGGTTGTTATCTAATAAGGACACGTGACACAGCGCTTCACCGTGCCTCCTCTATGTTGGTGATCATCAAGGATTGCTTAACGAATCAACACTATCACCCTGGACTTCAAAACAAGGACTGTCCTTCAGAAATGCATGCAACGAGATTCCTGGGTCCACCTGGTAAATGTCCTGCCAACAACTGTTATAGCTTGCAAAGCATTTAGTTCATAGAAAGAACCAATTTTGCAACAAGAATAATATGATTAGCAAAGAATAAAGTTTATTTCTTACATATCTTATGCCAAGTAGTATCTTACATGTGTGAACATATATTCTAATAATAGCTAATGTTTATTGTCCGCTTGCTCTGGGATAGGTATTACGCTCATTATTATATTTGTAGGACATGCGTAAGTACCTCTTATCCTAAATTTCAGGGACCAGAAGTACTGCAGATTTTGGAATGTTTTCATATATATAATGAAATATCTTGGGGATGAAACCTGAATCTAAACATAAAACTCCTGTGTTTCATTAACACCTTATACACTTAGCCTGAAGATAATTTTATATACTATTTTTACTGCATCTGAGCTTTGACAGAAAACCACCACCTGAGATCAGGTGTGAAGTTTTCTACTTCACAAAAACTTTTCTGTTTTGGAGCACTTTGGATTTCAGATTAGTGATGCTTAACCGGTGTTCTAAATTATCATAAAAACACTTTGGATAAATAAATCTCTGTTGCACAGAGAGAAAAAGTGAAGCACAGAAAGTCTAGTCATTGGCCTGTGGTCGTACGGCTTAGTGGTGGGGCTGAAACTGGAACACAGTCTGGTCACAAGTTTACAAGTGTCTGTTCTCTTAACTGTATGACACACTAGGGTTCCCTGAGCTCATTTAATTATCATAAGTGTCCTGTGGGTTATTATGTCCTATTTATTTAATGATAATAAAAGAGCAAACACCTAAATGGTACTTTGAGCTTGCCAGGCAGTATTTTAAACACTTAACAGAATTTGTATCGTTTCATCTTGAAACAACCCTATGAAGTAGGTACCAGTGTTTCTTTACAGTTAAAGAAACTGACGCCCCGGGGAAGTTAAGTGGCTTTCTCAAGGTCAATGGCAAGGAGGCAGCAAAGGAAGCCCTCCTTTCTGGAGGAGCCCCAGCTTCTGAACCCAGAAGCCTGACCCTGAGTCCTGCTCTTTTTCTCTCACAGCTGAGGCTAAATGACCTGGCCAGGGCCACACTGCTGGATGGGTCAGCACTGGGCTTTGAACATGGGTCCCACTGACCCCAGGCTCCACCCCATTCCACCCTCTGTTCCATCTACCTACACCTGACCCAAGTCTTGCTTCCCTCTACCGAGCTGGTGATGGAAATGGGTCTCCCAGGCACTGATGCTAAGGAAACAAGCCTCGGGGTGGGGGAGACTTATTTTGCAGTGCTATTGAAATACACCATTCTTCCTTAGCTTGATTAGTTGTGGGTTTAAATTTTCCAAATGTAATTGCCTTTAAAAATTCGTGAAACCTAGAAGGTTTCACTAGGAGGAAGGGGAGGGAGTCTTCAGCAGTTGTGCGCAGGTTATTTGAGTTTAATATATTTATAGAAGTTATGTCTGTCACCAGACCTCTGGGAATACTTGCACTATTTAAAACATAAATGAGAAAAATATGCTGATGTAATTGTCTGCCCAAAGGAATTTTCCCCTAATCGTGGCCTTGATGCCAACGTAAAAATTTCCAAAAACTTGGCTGTCCTGCTCTGGGCAGAGTTTGAGGCATGTAGATGAAACTTAAAAGTTAGCAGATGAGCTGGGCATGGTGATGCACACCTAATCCCAGTACTCGGGAGGCTGACACAGGAGGATCACAGGTTTGAGGCCAGCTTCAGTAACTTAAAGAGATCCTGTGTCAAAATAAAAAGTAAAATAGGGCTGGGACTGTAGCTTGGAGTAGAATACTCCTGGGTTCCATCCCTCTACCCCCGCCCCCCCCCCACACACACAGTTAGCTTATGCTTTAGAGTTAGTAAGAAGTGCTTTGGATTGATGCAAATTCACTTGAAACTAGGATTCCCATGGAACATGACCTTCCTTCTCTTTATGCTTTAATTTAATCCTTCACCTGCTCATTTGCAGACATTGGTGGTTTTGCCAGGGTGTCTGATTGGCTATCTTCAGTGGTTCCTTTTGCTCACACGTTAGGCACCAGGATCTGGAACCAGCCAACCCCCCCCTGGCTTCCTGGCTCCCCACCTCCCTCCTCCAGTGTCCACTCTTAGCGTGGGGGAGGGCTATGTACAGGCACAGAGACAGGATGAGGGTTCAAGTAGGAGGGACTTTACTAAGTGACGCAGGAATGGGGATGGGGCCAGAGTCTGAGCAAAGTAGCTTTTATAGCACAACACTGGAACAAAGTCAACTAATCCAGGGGTGAGAAGGAGCAGATGTTATTATGGAAACATTGAAAGGTCAGGGAACAGCACACCCTGTAGGATGTGCCCGGTGGTCCTGTCAAGGCAGTGAGGCTCCATGGGCAGGATTTTCCTCAAGGCTGCAGTGGGGCTGGCTGGGTCAAGCATAGGGCTGGGAGAAGGGGTCTGTGATGCACCCACCACATCTGCCTCTGCGGTGCCATGGCCACACCTCTGCTCCTGTGCTGGCCGGTGTCCCACTCAATGGGCCTGTTCTATGTTACAGAGCCAGTGGCACAGTCGTAGGCTAGGGGCCCTTCTGTGGAGTGCACCCAGTGCCTTGTGCATCTGATCCAAACACCTAGGAGGTAAAGATTCTGAGAGGTGAGAAGGAAAGTGTGGGGCTGGCACATCAAAAGCATCAGCAAGTGGGGACTTTTATGTCTTTCTACATTAAAAATCAATTATGAAGCCAGGCATGGTGGCTGCCACACCCTTGGCTGTGAGGCTGGCGTATTTCTTTTCTGGTTTTGAGCTCCGTTCTGAGTCCCTGGAAGGCATGATGAGCTTGGCCACTGGGAGTTTTAGATGTTCTTTGCGCTGAAAGAACTGTTGAATTACACCCAAATGATCTGCAACTGCTCACTTCAGCTCCTTGTTTACCTTTCCTCTCTGGAGCCTGGTGCTGTGAGGCATGATGGCGCCAGTGCGGCTCTGCAATGCGGGCTGTTTTCTTTTCTGGTCTCTGATTGTTCTTCTAGTCTTCTTTTTCTTTGTCCCTTGTGTTTACATTTTTATTTCTCTGCTGATAGTGTTTTCTGGCTATGAAAAGCACTGATTTTGTGGCAATAGAGATCAAGTGTTAGCAGGACTCATAAATGCTGCTTTTTTCGGTCGCCATCTTCCCAGAAGTGGATCACAGGTTCTAGAACAACCTTAGCAATGTAACTAGATTCTCAGCAACCTAGCGAAATCCTGCTTCAGAAATAATAAAATAGGGGCCAGGATGTAGCACAGTGGCAAAGCGCCCAATTTGCAGTTGTGGCACTAAGGGCTCAATCCCCAGTTCCAAAACAAAAATTAAAAAACAAAACAAACAAACAACAACAACAAAAAGAATAAAATAGCCGGACATGGTAGTGTATGCTTTTAATTACCAGTACTTGGGAGGCTGAGTCAAGGGGAAGATTGCAGTTCATAGCCAGCCTCAGCTACTTAGTAAGGCCCTCTGCAAATTAGTGAGACCTTGTTTCAAAATAAACAATAAAAAATAGGCCTGGGGGCATATCTCAGAGGTAGAATGGCCCTCAATCTCCAGAGCTACAAAAATAAAATCAAATAAAGAGGGGGGATGTGTGTCTGAGGTAGAATGCCTCTGGATTTAATTTCCAGTACCAGAAAAAACAAACAACAACCCCCCAAAAATGAATTTTCCAAGTGAATGGAATGTACACAAGTTTGGGAAGTATTGGAATGGATGATCTCAAATATATACTCTTCAATGAGGTGACTCCGTGCTGGAAGGGCACAATAGTCCATGTCTGGTTGGAGCTCCTCACCTCTTCCTCTTCAGAAGCATCCTTAAACCATTCACAGCCAGGGCACCTCCTGTCCTATATTCTTCTAGTATTGAACACATACAGATTATACAAAGATCTATAAATGCTTATGAGCAGTTTTAAGGGCAGAGAGAAGGGTATCCATGGAATTAGCTAGCCTCTTGGATCACCCAAGGTACATGCCTTCGCATTTCATTCCCTAGAGTTTTTGTTTTGTTAATTTGGGTCCGTGGTAGATCAGGGACATGATTAGCTCCTTGAAATTTTATGCAAAATTGTGTGTGTGCATTCATTTTCCAGAGAAGAAGGTCAGCAGTTTTCATAAAATATTCAAAAGGGTCCATGACTCCAAAAAGATTAAGAACCACTGCATAAAAAGGGTGGTTATCCAACTCTGGTCACGTGTTAACTGCAACTTGAAAACAAACATTGACTTACTTGCCCAGAGCTTCTCAGCCTAAATTCAGACATGGAAAAGAATTTGCTGTGTGGGTGGCATTTTTCTTTGTATATGTAATATACTCTTTTAGGACTTAGAACCTCATAAATAGCAATTTTATGCCTGTCAGTATTGCTTTGGCCTAAGAGGGTGGGGTTACAAATTCTCCTGGCCTCATTCCACGCCTATCAGCTCGCTTATATGTTGATGACAAAGGCTTTAGATCCTAACTTTGAAAAAATAATCTGCACAGGGGCACATGTACACATGCAAAGTATAAGTGACTGTGGTCTCTCTCTCTCTCTCTCTCTCTCTCTCTCTCTCTCTCTCTCTCTCTCTCTCTCTCTTTCTTTATATATATATAAAAGTGCCACCTTCTTTTTTTTTTTTTTTGGCTTCCCTCTGTTTTAAGCCTGTTCACAATATGGCACTTTTCACCCTAAAAAAACAAGAGTCATAAGCATTGTGACTCTGCTACATTGTGGTCATGGAAGAATTTTATTTTACATCATAGGGTTGAACCACCCGGAGAGAGTTTATTGGGGAAAGTAGTAACAAACTGTGTGTGTGTGAGTGTGTGTGTGTGTGTGTGTGTGTGTGTGTGATATTAGGGATTGAACCCCAGGACATTCTGCCTTTGAGCTACATCTCCATCTTTGTTGTTGTTTTTATTTTTTATTTTGAAACAGTCTTGCTAAATTGCCGAGAGTCTCACTAAGTTGCTTCCAAGTACTGGGATTACAGGCATGCACCACTCTGCCTGGCTAATAATAATTTTTTAAGGAGAGTCATCTATACTGTTTGTGAGCTGCTTTAGATTTTTCTCACTCTACGCTTTACCATTGTGTCAGATTTTTCCAGTTGCTGAAAAGAAAGACATAGTCAGGCTACCTTGGTTAATGGGGATTTATGATCGAAATAGTTTAAAAGGAGAAGGAAAAGAAAGCTAAGCTGCTGCGTGCTAACAAAGCCATAATAATCAGCCATTCTCTCCCTCCTCTCTCTCTCTCTCTCTCTCTCTCTCTCTCTCTCTCTCTCTCTCTCTCTCTCTCTCTCTCTCTCCCATGCTAAGTACGTAAGTGGAAAACACAGAGAAGATCCACTCTGAAAGGTAGGAGAAGAAGGAGATGATTGGACCAAAAAGTGGAGTGCACAGTTTCAAATAGAAAGCCATCTACAGTGCCACATATTGCAGAGAGGTCCAAGAATATGAGCCCCAAGAAAACACTCCTGTGTTTTGTAGAATGTCTCTGATACCTGCAGAGAGAAGCTTTGAATGCCTGCCTCCCTTGAGTCCCTTAGGCACAATTGCTGTACATCTTTAATACCAATTTGAAGCTGTCATCTGCATCTGATCTGTTCGTCTCATATAGCTGCATCAACTATCCTAGGCCGCCACATGCACGTCTCTTATAGCAAAAGAATAGACTAAAAAATAGAATCTCCTATTTGTTCTTGCTACCTACAGCTGGCAGAATGAGTAGACTTCATTGCTTGCAGGAGAAAGAAAAAAATTGCAGTCTTATTCCATAGACCCAGGACAGTCATGAGATTGTGAGATAAACAAGGTGTCCTCAGGACATCTCAGATTCACAATCAGAAAGGCAGGAGAAGAAGAATGCATTAGGAGGAAAAGCAGAACCGGGAGCAAGAGCCCCGCCTGTATCTTCAGCATCTTAGAGTCTGGTCTCTGGAGGATGCTTCTGGGAACAGCAGCTCCACGAGGGGTCATTTGAAGAGCTAGGCTGGAGACAGGATGTAGTAAGTACATATCACTTTCCTCCTGGGTAGCATCTATTCTATTTTTATGATAACATTGATGGTTTTCTAAATAAAAGTGCTTTATTCTTACATAGCCAAGAGTGGGAAAATGACTCAACAAGAACAGTATGACTCTTTTGGAATTTAAAATATTGCCCCCAATATTGCAAAGACAGGGTAAAAAGTAGCAGCTGAAGTTAAGGCATTGCTATGAAGAACTCACAGTGGCCCTTGCTCCTGTCCCTTCCTAGGGCTCTCTCTCTAGTTCTCTGTTTATTCTAAGAGTTTCTCACTGTCCTTCCAATATGCATTTAGTCAGAGTTGGTTCTGTTGCTTGCAACCAAAGAACCCGATGGACACAAAGACCAATGCAAGAGGTAGACCAGCTCCTTTTGCATCCTTCATTTCTAATCCCCACTTTTGGAGAACAGAAACCCCTGAGTGACTACCTTCTTTCCTCTGGTGTTGAGATTGTAGCAATCGCTTTTCCTTGAATGTGATTTCTTTGTGAGCCGGTCTCACTCTCCTTTCTCATCTGCTAAGGTAAAGCCACAGCAGAGAAGGGGAAAACTGGAAATTATTTGGATGTAAATTGAACTAAATGTGTAACCATACACAACTAGACACAATGCTATCTACAAAGTTTGGTAACAAAGACTAAATTCCATGAGACACAAAACAACATAATGTGTTCCAGAGAGAAATGTGGGGACAGACTTTCCAGGAACTCCAGCTCTAAGGAGCTCCTCTTCATCACCACTTTTCTGGCCAAAATCCGAGTACATGCCGGGACATATTACATTACTTGTATTTTTTGTATTTTTGCTGGACATTGTTTCTATTTACGTTTTTTGCCAGACCTTATTCATTAGCACTGACAAAGCTAATCATCTAACCCCAAATATGATCAAGTTGCAGGCTGCACTTGCGGAAGGTCCTGGGGCATGCTGGCTCTCCATCCAAGCTTTACCCTACGTTTGAGTGGTGTCTGTTTGATCAGTGAACACCCTGAGGGCATACCCAACTCTCAAGTTAATTGATGCTTACATGTTTCATCCTCCCAACAAATTTGTAAGCTTTGAGATGACAGAAACTGTGGATTGGTAGAAAAAGCATAGATTTAGAAGCCAGATAGACCTGAGTCTGAAACCATGCTTATTCACTTTTATTTTTATTATTGATTTATTGACAGTATTGGGAATTGAATCCAAGAGCTTTCCACCTCCAAGCTACACCCCCAGGTTTATTTTATTTATTTATTTTTTGAAATGGGGGTCTCGTAAAGTTCTGAACGCCTCACTACATTGCTAAGACTGTCCTCCAAGGTGCTATCCTCCTGTCTTAGCCTCCCAAGTACTGGGATTACAGGCATGCACCACCATGTCCCATATCATGTTTATTTCTTTACCTCCTGCCTAAAGTCAAGGCAAGTTATTAAACTATCTGAGCCTTTGCTTCCTCATCAGAAAACAGAGAAGATAACTACTATAACTAACATACTACCATATGTTAGTTTCTCCCCCGTTTCTTCCATTGCTTTCCTGTAATGCCTGCTGTCATATACTGCATGCAGTGACCATAAAGTAAATAGTAGGCACCTTCTATCTGACAAATAGTTTGACTGCTGCATTATGGGAGCCACAGCTGATCCTGAGGCTATACCCATAAAAGGAGCAGTGTTGGTCAGCCTGCATTCTCCATCACTGGGAAGCATGGCTGGCAAGGCTCTTGACTTCTTGTCTTACACTACGCACTATTTCCATCAGCATTAATTGAAACTTGGTCTCTATGTAGAGAATCAGAACATCCAAAAAGAATGCCACCTTATTAAACTCCAGTGAGATGTCCACCCTGTCACAATTATCGGTAGGATTTAAGTTTCTTTACTATGATGGCCCAGCTTGTACCTGGCATATATTCCAGGACTAGTCTGCAGCTTATGTTATGACAGAGTTAGAAATGCTGGTTGTATTACCGAGGCAGTGACTGGAGCACCCTATTTTTAGATGAGACCAGACAGCTTTTAAAAACCAAGGTCAACTGTCTGAAGCCAGTAAAGTCCCTTAATGAAAATTTGGTATCTGACTTCAAGGGGTTCTCGGCCTTATAAATTAAATAAGGTATATTTAATAAGGAAAGCCTAGGAAATTTAATAATATTTGAGAATCCTGAAAAGAGAGAAATTTGCCCCAATTTATAGGTATTGATGGTGAAGTCTTCTAGCAAGGGTTTTTTGTTGTTGTTGTTGTTGTTGTTGTTGTTGTTGTTGTTGTTGGTTTTGGTGGTAATGGGGTTCCTGGAAATCCTTCTACCTCCAGGCTACACTCCCAGACCTATTTTATTCTTTTTTTATTTGGAAACAAGGTCTCTTAAGCCAGCACGGCTGGCTTCGAACCTACGCGATCCTCTTGTCTGTTTCCCAAGCGCGGGGATTACAAGCATGCGCCACCATGCCCAGGCTTCTAGCAAGTTTTTGACTTGGCTTTCTAGCCGTAAAAGTCTTTAAATATTCCAACCTGGGGTTTCTCATTAAAAGCTCCAGCAAGACAGGTTTTAAATAGCTTATACACCAGACATAATAGTGCATGCTTATAATGCCAGTAGTTGGGAGGCTGAGACCAAAGGACCACAGGTTTGAGGCCAGCCTCAGCAATTTAGTGAGACCTTGTTTCAAAATAAAAAACAAAATAGGGCTAAGGCTGTAGTTCGGGGATAGAATGCCTCCTGGGTTAATTTCTAGTACCACTAAATACATAAATATAGCCTATGCAGTCCATCCATATTCTTGCTGCATTTATTTAAATAATCAAATCAGGTTTAACAAGACTGGGCCTATTTTACAAAAAAAAATTGATCTAACTGTGATTATTTTTGGAAATAATCTGTAGGAAGAAAATAATGTTTCAATGGAAAACTATTTGTACCCATTATCAGCTTCTACTCTTGTCATTGTCTTTGGGATTTTATCAGCTACAAACTGCTTCCTCCCGAAGCCCTACAACTAGAACTGGATACCTTTTTTCTTTGGGGTAGTACTGGGGATTAAACTCAGGGGCATTCTAGCTCCAACCTATACCCCTTTTTTATTTTTTGTTTTGAAATGCAGTCTTGCTAGGTTGCTAAGAGTCTTACTGAGGCTGTCCTCAAACCTGTGATCCTCCTGTCTCAGCCTCTCAAGTACTAAGATTAAAGCTACGCACCACTGTGCCCAGCTTAGTTGATGTGGTTTGTGGTGGCCTTGGTTAAGTAGCATACACCAGTATCTTGGTATTATCCTCCTTAAAGTCATAACTTCTATCTTCCTGGTATGCAACATCTGTCTCCATGGTCTTAAGCGCGTGTTCACAGCCATTGTTGGTATGCCAAGTGGTTTCACTGTGATTAGGGGACAAAAACAAGGAAAAACAAAGAAAGTATTTCCTCAGTGAGCTTGGCTTCTGAAATTATGTTTCATGCTGAGACAAAAAGACAGACATCCATTGACACCGCTGAGGCAGTTGGGTGAAGGCCCCAGTTTTGGTCAATCCTGGATAAATAAAAGGATAATCAAAATAAGGGAATTGTTGAAAGCGAGTTGGAGGCCTTTGCCTTGCAATCGCCTCAGTGTCTCGCATTCCTAGGTAAGCAAGCTGACCCCTAATGTAAACAGAAAACGAAACTCCAGCTCGACCAGCCGGAAACTACCAGCTGATCTCTGGGAATCTGCCTCTGGACCATACCCAACGAAGGCAAGCAGCTAGCTGTAGCCAGTCCAGTCAATCTGCTTCCGTGTCCAGCCTCTAAAAGCCACCACTCGAGCCACAGAGTGGAGCTCTCTAAACCTCTTCCCGTCCCAAGTGCTGCCTGACCCTTAAACTGTTCTTTCCTCAGATAAACTTCATTCTATTTAATTTGTCTCAAGTTTTCCTTTTAACAGCTATAACTCCATGTGAGTGGTTGAAGGAAGGAACGTGTGGGTCCTGGGGAAGTTACAGAAGAGAAGGGAGTTCAGTTGAGCTTCCCGTGACTTCAGTAAGATTCGAATAAACATGGAAGAGGAGAGAAGGGATTTCAGAAACACAGACGACTTGTGTGTTTGTGTGGCAGGGTGTGGGGGAAGCAATTGGCCCAAAAGGGTCTGGCTGGAAGAGTGAGAAAATTGTGGATAAAGAAGACAGGGGGAATCGTTTGGGGGCAGACAACAAGAACCCTAGAAAACACACAGTGTGAAAAGAGAGGCATTATAGGTTCTGGAGCAAGGGAAAGACAGAAAAACAAACTTAAGATTAGCAGTCATGCCAGCATGGTGCATTGCTTACAATCCCAGCACTTGGGAGACTGAGAAAGGAGGATCACAGGCTTGAGGCCAGCCTTGGAAACTTAGCAAGGCTTTCAACAACTTAGCGATAGTCTATTTCAAATCATAAATTTAAAAAAAAAATGGCCTGGCATGTAGTTTGGAGGTAGAATGTCCCTGGGTTCAATCCCCTGTGTCACAAGAAAGAAAGAAAGAAAGAAAGAAAGAAAGAAAGAAAGAAAGAAAGAAAGAAAGAAAGAAAGAAAGAAAGAAGAAAGAAAGGAAGGTAGGTTAGCAGTTGCAGTGGTTAAGGAACTGGACATGGGAATGCCATTTGATAAATTAAGAATGGAGCCCTGAAATGAGGTCCTGAAACAGTAGATTAGATAGAAATGACCATTTGGTGGCAGGTTAGATATAAAAGCTCTATTATTTCAGCAAAGATTAATTTAAAAATAACCTCAAGTTTTTTTTTGCAATAATAATGATACAGCCAAAGTATATTACATGGCCGGGACTATAGCCCATTGATTTGGGCTCCTGGAATAACACTTTGACATGCTGAGTTCTCAGCAATGCACAGTATCTAAGGGAGATGATCACTCGACAACTGAAAGTACCATTCTGAGTTTCAGGTAAAATCTAAATTACATTGATTCTTTTATTTTTAAAAGATGTGTGGTGACACACTCTGGTAATCCCAAAACCTGAGAGGCTGATACAGGAGAATCCCAGGTTCGAGGCCAGTCTCAGCAACCCAGTTAGACCCTCAGCAACAATAAAAATAAAATAAGGCTAAGAATATAGTTCAGAGGTGGAATGCCCTGATTAAGTCCGCAGTGCCAAAAAACAAAAAATATGTGCTGAGTCTTCACTTAATGGAAAGTCTAGACTGGTTAATAAAAGGGTATAATTCCTGTGTTTTAAACATTCTTCTTCAGTTAGGGGATCTCACAAGAAAATGCATTATTATAATTCAAATGAGCCTACTACTTGTGTTTCTTAATATTTCCAAAATGAAAAATGGGAACTGTGGCGTAAGAAGTGTTGTTAATAGCTCTGGGTCAGCAACATTTGTTTCCACTGCCGCCTTGAAGGTTGAGCTTAGCAATGTCTGGATAGATCTGCACACAAGACTCTCCGAGCTTGAACATTTGGAAGTGGCCCCTGTTTGGTTCTGCCAGCTCCTTAGATTTTCCGTATCATGGCCCCAAGTGTGTATGTCTCTCCAGTACAGATAGAAATCATGTATGAAGCTCCTAATTTTTGGAACCAAAGATTCTATCTCTTAATTCATAGAACAGTCTGTATAAAGCAAATCTCAAAGTGATGAGCCCCAAGGTGTGGAGCACACAAGGACCCTTGCATCCACGCATTCCTTCACAGATGTCTCTTATGAACCTGCTCCTAGCCAGATATTGTTCTACGTCATGAGGATAGAGTTCATGCCCCTTACAGAGCTTACAACCTGATGAGGAAACAAAGAATTTGATCACAATACATTATTAGTCTTGTTTCTATAGGACAGGAAGCCGTGGGATATGTATTGGAGGAATATAATCTAATGGGAAGAGAAAGCCTCAGTGAATAAGTGCATGACCATCCAGGTGCGAGGTGCAGGCCTATAATCTTGGGAGGCCTGAGAAGAGGCTGAGACAGGAAAGTCGCAGGTTCAAGGCCAATCTCAGAAACGTATGCATACCGCCAGAAACTTGGTAATACCCTATTTCAAAATACAAGATAAAATAGGGTTGGGAGTGTAGCTGGGGGGTAGAATGCACCTGGATTCAATCCCTAGTATTAAAAAATAAAAGTACATAACCTGTATGGAAAAAGAGTCCCAATTGAGCTACAGGAGGACAGAGCATATTCTAGGCAAGTACACAAAACTGCCTACAAGCCTAGAAGGAAGCTGCACATTAATAAAAATGGAAAAAGTTCTGTGTCTCTGGATCCTAGTTTTGGAGGAAGAGATTGGGGCCAGCTGAGCCACAAGTTACTGAG
Organism: Muscardinus avellanarius; assembly: GCF_963383645.1. NCBI lineage: Eukaryota > Metazoa > Chordata > Mammalia > Rodentia > Gliridae > Muscardinus > Muscardinus avellanarius. The sequence continues at coordinate 87,468,550 of NC_137797.1, forward strand.
CCAGGATTAGAGTTTCAGCCTCGTAGATGCCAACGCCTGCTCTGGACACCTCTCTCCAAAGACCATTTGTGCCGTAGAGTTCAGATTAAACTGCCATTTTTAGATGTTTCAAAGACAAATGGATTTCCCATTTCAGGATGACAGGGTAGTCCCAGTGCTCAGATGTGTAGTTTTGAATGGCAAGAACAATTTGTTAACTATTGCCAATTCTGAAATCTAGGACTTTTCATCAGCAACCATGCCTCAAGTTTTAAAGAAGTGACTTGCAGTGGGTTTTAAGGGAAGTCAGGGGATGTCTAATGGTTTCTCAGGATGATCATTTGAAGAAACTACTATCAGTGTTCGCTGGCCAAAGTTTGGAGTTCTAGTTTTTATTATTATCTCTTTGTGAAAATTATTCTCATTTTCATAAGCAGCCCCTCTAAGAATTGAGACGTAAGAGCATCATATTTAGCCATTCTGACACCTTAATCTAGAGAGAGTGTACTAGTATTGGGAAGAGGTTTCAAAATGTATTAATGTACCAGTATTGGGAAAGATTGCCAATGTTGAAAATATAACCTTTGTACTAAAGAAAGCCAGGATTGTCAGGAAGAAGGGTCTTTTTACATTTCTAAAGAGAAGTAAACAAAAAGCCTGGAAAAGGGTTCTTTACATTTCTAAAGAGAGACAAACTGCCTCAAGGATGAGAGGAAATCCCAGACCCCAGAGAAGCAATTTAACACATCTTGGGAGTGTAACAGAAGGTGTAGAGGTCTGTGTCCTGAGACAGGGCTTTTCCCCACCCCCTGCCTCCCAGGGGCAGATCCGGCTGGGATGGAGACAGCAGAAAACTGGGCAAAGAGATAGGGCAGCATATCTACATATCAAAGGACCTGCCTCAGACTTGGTCAGGATAAGAACACTCGGCATACTGGGGCTTTTTTGGTAAATTCATTCGAATTGCCCCCCCCCCCGTACCATTCTCCGATGGCATAGGGCTATAACTATCTCCTGTATTTCTATCTTTTTAATAAACTTGTTTAAATCTTCAGCAAGAGTTCGGGCTAATGTGTATCTATACTTAGCTCAGAACAAGGACCCGCGGTTTTTCTGGTTTTCTGTATGTGTGGTTGTGTTGGGGGAATTATTTCTCCCCTCACACACCGAACATATTTCACCACAACAAGAGGACTTAATTTGCAATATAATTCTGATATTTTAATAAGAATATATATATATATATATATATATATATATATATATATATATATGCAGTACTGGGGTTCCTGGAAACCCTTCTACCTTCGGGCTACACTCCCAGACCCATTTTATATTTTTTATTTGGAAACAGGGTCTCTTAAGCCAGCGCGGCTGGCTTCGAACCAGCGCGATCCTCCTGTCTCCGCCTCCCAAGCGCAGGGATTGTAAGTGTGCGCCACCACGCCCGGCTTACAAGTAATATTTTACCATAAAATATAGATTAAAAGTGTCTGTATCATGTGTATTTGTTCTATGCATTATCATAAATATGATTAAAACAGAGTTACTGATGAGTATCAGTGCATTTTTAAGAATAATATTTACACTCAAGATTACATGTTTGTTTTGCTCTGATTGTAAGTGAATAAATCTAATACCATAGGTTCTCAAGGCAACTGTGGGGAAGAAAAGGAATGTTCAGTCATTAATCATATTATGAAACTAGACACAGCAGAAAAGGAATTGAAGCAAAACTCACTGAACCAAAAATTATCCATATTGGAAAGTGGACTAGATTAGCCTAGTCAGATGTACAGTGTAACTGGTTTTTCTGACTGTTTTCTTGACCTAAAATAATGAGTAGTGGTGTTGCAGTGTGGATGTGGGACGTCCCCCAGGAAAGCTCCCCTGCTGGCCATGCAGAGATGTTGGCGATGCAGAGGTGAAGTCATTGAATCATGGCTCTGTCTTCATCAGTAGATGGGTTAATCATTGGAATGGACTCAGTGGGTGGCCACTGTAGGCAGGTAGGGAGTGGCTGGAGGAAGTGGCTCACTGGGGGTGTGGCCTTGGGGACTATCTGTCCCTGGTCACCTGGTCACCTCTCTCTCTCTTTCTCTCTCTCTCTCTCACCTTCTCAGGTGCTATGATGTAGGCTCTGTCCTCTGTCTTTCCCTATCACCACGATGTTTCTGCCTTTGGAGCTGGCTGACTCTGGACTGAACTCTGAAACCATGAGCCAAATAACCCTTTCCTGCTCCTCTACCTTGTTCTTGTTGGGTGATTTTTACACAACAACAACTAAGCAGAAACAAGTAGTGAACAAAACATTATATGTTTCCTTTCTGGGACAACTAAATTGGGAATTAAAATATATGCTTTATATATTAGGATGATGTTCATATATTAGGAGATGATGATGGCTTCAAACAGGGTCCAGGCAGTTGAGCTGGAGGGAAATTGATGGTCTTGCAGTCCATTTGGGGGTTGTGTGTAGGTTTCCCAGTTCAACCTTTTTCAGACCTTCAGTAATTGTCTCAAACATTTACCTCCAAATTCAACTTAAAATCGTTTCTACTATCTATATTACCCATAACGAACTCTAGCTGTACAACTTGCAAGAAGAACCACACACCCAGTCTCACTTTTTTTTTCCCCATCTGTTATGTGAGCCTACTAATATGACTTGCTTCATAGAGTTGTTTTAAAGCTTAAGTGAAATAGATATCCTTTATAATATTAAGCGCAGTGCCTGGCCCTAGTAAACACATAATAAACCTTAGTCAATGTACTACTACTAATTCCATGACTTAGTCTTTCCCAGATCATCTGCAGCTCTGAACCCTGTTTTTATGCCTTCAGCTATATTTACCTTATTATCAATTCATATTCATAAAACAGAATTAAATAATTGGAAAGCTCAAAGAGATCTGGTATAAGGCACATACTCACAGATTGATTTAGCAAAGTGCTACCAAGTTGGGGAGGTGACTTCAGGCTCAGATAGTTCATAGTGCTTGATTCCAAACTAGCCCCCCCACTCCCTTAGCTGTGGGCCTTTTTGTATGTTGGTTGTGCTTTATCTGCTCACCTAAACTTTAAGCATCTTGAGGGCCCCGTCCCTTCTCTGGTGTTTGCCCCGTGCTCAGCAGGAAGTCTGCCATCAAAGCACCTGCTATCATGACACTCCATGCTTTAGGCTACAGACTAGATTGAATGAATTAATGGACCAAATCATTTTTTCAGTTTCTGCTCCCCATACAATGAGAAAAGTTCCAGTGCTCTAAATGATTAATACTTTATCTCATACTCATTATACCAGGTGTTCCAGGTCTTTTGAAAATAATGGTCAAACACTCTTGGTGTTACAAGATTCCTTGGGCAGTTCTGAGAGGGGCAGTAATGTGGTCGTGGTACCTTAGGATGTACTGAGGTAAGTACTTCAAGATGGGCTCTTCTTGCTCACTGGACTCCAAAGAGAGTCAGGAATGTTTATTCCTTAGTTCTTACACTAAAATTTTACACTCTTAGTTCTTAGCTCTTAAACCAGGAGTTTCTACTCTTAGTTCTTACAGTCACCCTATGCAAACAGCCCTCAGGGGCACCTGCCCCACAACAGGTGAATGGGTGTTCAGCCTCTCAGCTTACCGGAAATGTCAGAGGTGTGGCCTCAGAAGGAACCAAGTGGGGGATTTCTTCCCTCTGGATCTCTTTTTTTTCTTTTCCTCTGGTACTGGGGATTGAACATAGGAACATTCTACCTCCAAAACTACAGATCTATTAAATTTTTTAAATTTTGAAACAGGGTCTTGCTTAATTGCTGAGGGTAATGTCAAACCTGTGATCCTCCTGTCTCAGGTTTTCAAACACTGGGGTAATCCATGTACCACCACACCTGACCCTACCTGGAACTCTTTTAAATTTTTTTAAAATCTTACATAATCTGCTTTCTATTGCCTTTTTTTCTAATCACATAATAGTAAGCATCCCTTTATATTTAAAGGAAACAAAACCAGCCTCTCGAGGAGGGTACACCTGCAGTGGCGTGTTCATTGCAGTCTCGTGCACAATTGCTGAGATAAGGAATCAACGGAAGTGGCCAACGACAGATGAATGGGTAAAAAAAAAAATATGTGGCATCTGTAGCTAGTGGAGCATTTCCAATATTAACAAGAAGAAAACCTGCTTTTTGCAACAGGAAGATAAATACTCTAAGATATCACACGTGTAGAATGGAGGTTTCTACTGGAGAGTGGGGTGGGGAGATGGAAGATGTTGGTTAAAGAGTACAGACTGTCAGGTGTACGATGAGTAAGTTGCAGGGATCCAGTATGCAAGCACGGTCACTATAATTAATACTACTGCAGTGTATATTTGAAATCTGATAAGGGAGGAGATCTTAAAGATTTCCAACACACACACACACACACACACACACACACACACACACAGAAAACAGTATGCAGGGTGATGCTACTTGAGGTATAGGCCTGTTAACTAACGTGATGGTGGCAATCATTACACACACACACACACACACACACACACACACACACACACTTCATACCATTATTTTATGTGCCTTAAATTTATGCAAGTTTTAGGAACTAGCCATAAGCCAGGCATGATGGTGCACACCTCTAACCCCAGTGCTTGTTGGTATCTTGAAATGTTTACTTTCCTATTGACTCCAGTCCAGTCTAGGAGGTGAACTTTGTTGGCTGTTACTTAAAACTCAGCAACCCAAAATGGATGGTTTTGAATTTTTCAGTGAGAAAATAAACATATTCATATGTTTACTTTGGCCACTTGAGACCAAAGCTGACACTACAGAATGTGTGTGTGTGTGTGTGTGTGTGTGTGTGTGTGTGTGTGTGTGTGGTACTTGGGATGGAACCCAGAGGCATTCTACCTTCGAGCTACACCCCCAGCCCTATTTTTTATTCTTTATTTTGAAACAGGGTGTCACTGAGTTGCAAAGGGCCTCCCTAAGAAGCTGAGGCTGTCCGCAAACTGTGATCCTCCTGTCTCAGCCTCCCGAATGCTGGATTGCAAGCATGTGCCACCACGCCCGATCATCCTTACATCTGTTCTTACACCCTTCGGCCATCGGTCTTTTTTTTTCCACTCTCACAATTTAATTGTAAATTTTAATCTTCATTTATTTCTTTTTCTCACTTGTTTTTAATACCAACTAGTATAGGGAAAAATTACTGTAATTTTATTTTTATATCTAACTTATAGAAAACTATTTTTTAGAGTAATAGAAATTTAGAATAGGAAGTATCCTTAGAGAGTAACAGTTTTAGTCTAGGGTTTTTGTTTGGTTTGGGTTTGTTTGTTGTTTACTTATTTATTTATTGGTACTGGGGATAGAATCCAGAGTTACACCCCCACCTTTTTTTATTTATTTATTTTTATTTCGAGGTAAGTTCTTACCAAATTGCTGAAGGTCTTGCTAAATTGCTGAGGCTAGCCTTGAATCTGGGATCCTCCTATCTCAGCCTCGTACTGGGATTATAGGCTTGCATGGCCATGCCTGGCTTTGATACTTTAAGTAACTAGGATGTTTTAGGACTGCTTCATTTTAATTCAGTAAAGAATTTTTATTTCATTTGTCAAGAAAAGTTGTTGAAGCCTTGGAAATGAACAAGAAAGATCAGCAAGTGTCCATTAAATCAGTGCCGAATTGTCTAGCAGAATCCCTGGGGATCAGCTGATTTCATGATGTGTGCATGCCTGATTGGCTTTGACAAGACCATTTCACAAGACTTCCATGACAGAGTTCTATTCCTGCAGAAAACTGACGAAAACGCAAATGTCTCTCCTTCACAGCAAGGCAAATGACTCCTGCCCATAGTGACTGCAGATGAATGTGTCCAGTAGAGAATAAAAGTATCTGTAAACTGGTTTTTCATTGGGATCACTTTGATATCTTATTGGTTCTTTCATTAATAAATACATTTAGTAAAATATTTGATATTCATTGTGTGTTTATGTGGGAATTATGATTTCACTATTTTGAAAGTATGCTTTAAGGGACCTTTGTTCTGGAAAGTATTTGTGTTGTGCTGCCCGGGTCCTGCCTCGGCCAGTCCAGAGGTCTTGAAGGAGACGTAGGGTCGGTGAAATTGAAGAATGAGAGATGCGGTACTTAGTAGCAGGGGGAAGGCATCTCTGCCTGTGGCCTGGAATATATTTTATTTATACACGAATCTGACAGATTACAGCAAGCCACATTGTACGTATTTTGTTTTTCATTTAGTTTTTCATTAGTCTGAATTTCACATAGCAGGCACACCTCGAAGCCACCTGTTTTTCCTGTTCTTTGATTTTTACTAATTTGTAGTGAATTGACCTGCAAAATTTACTACTACTCTACATCACACATAATAAACTTTAACTGAACTTATCCTATCTTCTATCTAAACTACTAAATATTAGACTTACTGTCTCTACTTCTGAAATTAACTGCTAATTTTATCTGCTGTTTTGACCAGTAGGTAGTCTATTAACTTATTTTGACCCAAACACCAAACCCCACTGAACTTATTCTATTTCTCTAATATACAATGCCTTTATCTAATTTCCTATAATACCTATTAAGTTGTTTACCAGGAGAACTCTTTTGTGCTTTAGTGAGCAGGCACCGAGGAGGTCCCCACCTGCCCAACCCTCTGTAGGAACGGCAGAGTCCTGACATCAAGCCATTTTCCAGTAATATTAACTCTGTGCTTTCCATTCATCATACACTGCTGTATAGGGAAGTGGAGGATTGATTGGAGATGGGAAAGTACTTTGATTAGCACTAGCCCCCTGAGGGGGATATCACAGTTGACCCCCTAATTTATAAGCAACATATGGAGGTCCTTGCACAGGAGGTATAATTTACCTAAAGTTAACTTTTTCCTTTCATAACTAAAACCTTAAGTGAGTCAGGTGTTATAAGCAGAGGAGTAAAGAGCTCTTTTCTATGTAGGTTCTTGAAAGTTCCCCCAGAGTCATATTCTTCTTAACGCTATTCCCAGCACAAATCTTAGGGCATTTTCCAGCCATATTCACATCAATTTTTAGATTATTACAAAACAGCAATCCTCAGTCTAAGAAATTTTCAAATTTCATTAATATTATCATTACTATAACTAAATTCAAGAGGGATAATGGCTTCAGTTTTGCCAGAGTCTTCCAGCCCTTGCAGAATTCTCTTCCCAGCTGCGACCCTGTCACACGGCAGGAATGGCGCCGCCTCTGCCAATGTACTGATCACTGTTTTACCTTTAGTAAGTAGAATATAGTATACTCTCTTAGGTTTTTAAAGATTTATGTTTTAGTGTTTCAAGATTTTTATAGCACACCAATTTACAGCTGTGTCAGTAGGAGAAGGGCCACACAGTGGTGAGACACGGGTTTAGAACGCTGGCATCCACCCTGGCTCTGCCCTCCCTCAGCTGCAAGCCCTGCACTGGTTCTTTTCCATTCTGTGTTCCAGTGTTTCCATCTTTCATATGAGTTTGATGTGAGAATTAAATGAATAAATATAGCCGGGAATGGTGGTGCACACTTGTAATCCCCGTGCTTGGGGGGGACAGAGACAGGAGGATTGCACAGGTTCGAAGCCAACCACGCTGGCTTAAGAGACCCTGTTTCCAAATAAAAAAGAAAAGTATAAAATAAGTCTGGGAGTGTAGCCCAGAGGTAGAAGGGTTTCCAGGAACCCCAGTACCACACACACACAAATAGAATAAATATATGTAAAGCACTTGGGACAATTGGATACGATTTTTCTGTGATTTATATTATCATTGATGAAAGCGGTATCTTATAAGCTCCACAGACACCTTCCACTTCTGAATATGCCACTTTGATATAGAGGACACAAAACCTTTAAAAGGACACAAAGCCTTTTTAACCAGGTGAGCAATTCCCGCCTGCAAGCAGCCGCTGGGCCTCACCTGCGCTGGGTCCCCAAGTGGCCTGGATGGCACCCCACAGTGAGTCGCCTTGGCTAGTCTGAACCACATTTCCAGGGTTTGTCCTTGTGTGTTTCTGGTTAGGGTGGGTCACAAGCGGTGTTCTTGCAAGATTAAAAGAGGGCCAAGGGAAAGAGCAGCCTCGCGGCAGTGGATGCACACTGTGGCTGATCTGCTCACTGTGTCCTAGGCCTGAGGCAGCAGCTAGGCCTAGGGACGCTGGGCCTCCTCTGAATCATCCTCAGCTTTCTGAAGACGCATGCATTTAGATCCATGACAGTGGCCCCAGCTTCTGCAGGGCACTCTCGTCACCAAGAACAGACACAGATTTCAGACCATCTTTGTGGGTTCCTGTGTGTGTGTGTGTGTGTGTGTGTGTGTGTGTGTGTGTCCCTTGCTGCCCATCTGCCCTGTGAATGTCAAGGTCCAGCCTCAGACACACACTTGGCCCTGCAGAGATTGTTACAAATCCCTTCATATGCATACAGTGTGCGTGTGTGTGTGTGTGTGTGTGTGTGTGTGTGTGTGGGAGAGAGGGAGGGAGGGAGGGAGGGAGGGAGGGAGGGAGGGAGGGAGGGAGAGAGGGGGCGGGGGATGTCTGCCAATTCTACTTCTCATGCTGAATCCGGGAAAGTTTGTTACCAGGAATAGAGGAACAAGAAGAATGTTTTCAATTATGTATCCATTCACTCAACACTAATGAAATTTCACTACACATATAATCACATAATCTGCCTTTATCACCTAAAAATGTTTCATAACATATTATTCCATGTATCTCATTCATTTTTAATGGCTACATAGTCCTCTTTTAATTATGTACCATAATTTTATTAATAAAGCACATAATAGCATCCAGTACAATTTTTTTTTTTTTTTTTTTTTTTTGCAGTACTGGCTATGGAACCCAGGGACATTGTACCTCCGAGCTACACCCCCAGCCCTATTTTTATTCTTTTTTTTTTTTTTGACACAAGGTCTCACTGAGTTGCAAAGGGCCTCACTAAGTAGCTGAGGCTGTCCACGAACTGCAACCCTCCTGTCTCAGCCTCCCAAATACTGAGATTGCAAGCGTGCGCCACCACACCAGGCTCCAGTTCGCTTCTAATGAGAATGTCAGCAACAAATATTTCTATACTCAGGTGTTTGCATACACTTCTGAATACACTCTTGGGACAAATTCCCAAAGGGGAATTTATTTAATCAAATGATATGTGCAATTAATTTTTTATTCAGTTATCAAAATACTTGTTCCAATTTACTCTTCTACCAACTGTGTATAAAAGAGATTCGTTCTTCCCATCCCCTTGATATTTTAAGTCAGGGCACCTCCCTCTGGATTTCATTGGCTTCTAGTGATATGTTTTGTGAACTGATTTAGGTTTACAGTTCCTTTTCCAGATCTCTAGTAGCCAAAGGCTCTCTCTGAGCCAATGGGCTTCTTTCCTCTTTGAGTGACAGCTCTGTAGCTGACTTCTGAACTCTGAGTCAGTGATAGTTTCCTTCAGCCTTCTCACCGCTGCCATCTAGATACCCGACTCACAACTCAGAGAAGGAAGGACTTCGTGGGGCTCTCAGTTTTAGGGATTTCAGCTCATACGCTGGATCCGAAGCATAAATAGAAGCAGCGGCCTGGTGTGTGAAGGGAAACTGCTCTCACATCACGGAGGCGGGATACAGAGAGAGAAAGTCATGAGGGACATATATAGTCCCAAGGCCACACCCACAATGGCCACCTGCTCCAGCCGTGACCCACCTGCCTACGTTACCACCCAGTATATCCTCTCAAAATATGAATCCATTAATGGGTCTCTCCACTGATAAAGTTAGAACCCTTGTGATTCAATCACGTCACCTCTGAGTATTTTTACATTGTCAGCACATGAGCTTTTTTCCAGGAGACATTCTCTATCTAAACCGTAATATGAAGTCAGAACCACTCTAGCCCAAGTTCCCACCCACCTCCAGGAAATTCCATCGGGACGTCTCTGGTCCTGAGGACTGAGCTCATCCCGAGGAAGCAGCCCAGTGCTGGCTGCGGATGTTTTCTGCAAGCAGCTTGCTTGTGGGTAGTGCTGATGTGCTTTCGTTCACCACTGTTTGCTAAGTGCTAAAGTAATTGGAGAGCTTCAGCAGAAAATTCCTGCTGACTGAGAGCCTGAGCTGCTGAAATCCTTTAAACTCCCACAGCACTAATGCAGAACTCTCTGAATGTACTTAAAGCATCCTTTGGAGGAGGCTAAGGGGAGATTGGAGGTTATTACCGGAGCCTACCCAGATGGCAATGCTCCCACAGTGTTTATTTTTCATCCTGTTTAAAAGGTTGTCCTCACAACGCAGGTTTGGAGGTAATGAGGGGTCTCAGTATTGCATAATCCAATTTTAATTATAAGCCATAAATATCCATTAGAATCTTATCTCACCCATATTTTCTTTTTCTTTTCAAGTATAAGAGAAAACAATGCTCCCATTTTAAAAATATGAACTTTTCCTCCACTATAGGTGTAACAGCTGAAATGGCTTTGGCCCATAGCTCATTGCCTTTATTTCGCAATCCCCAATCTTGGTCCAGGTGAAGAAACTCTGTTTCCTTTCATTAGATTTTCACATACATGAGGACTCACATAAGCAACAGCAGAGTCTCAGTGAGGGAAGGGTTAAGGTTAAGGGGAAGTGGTCCATGATTAAATTGAAGCAATGAGCTGCTGGTTCAGGGCTGATATTAGATCAATAGGTTTAAGAGGTTTTATGTCCTGCTTGGAGATCACAAAGAATACTACAATGGGTGAATTGGAAGACTGAAAATTAATTACAATAATGGGTACGTGGCAAAGACATGGTAGCATTCAAAAAACTTTAGTTCAGAAATGTGAAACAGGAGTTTTTGCAAGGGAGATTTATTTAAAAGACTTGGGAAGCACCACGGTTCTAAGTGGCTTTTTGGATGGGAGGTTGCTGTCTAATTAGTAAGATAAATTTTGGGGCACATAACTGGGTGGATATGTTTGTGAGCTGGCAGCCAGAGAAGGAAAAGTGCCTCTTCTTCTTAACAAGGAAAGCTCTTCTCTCATTCAGATCACTAGACACATTTTTTTGGTTTCCCTAAAAATGTCTAGTATCCAAATGATCCAGAAATGAAGTGCTTTTTGTCTCTTAACAGTTTTCCTACTGAGCAGTGCCTTTATGAGCTGCAGTCTGTTGACAATATCAATTATCTTTAAAAGAGAGAAAATTTGTCCATAGAAATAAAGGGGAGCTCTCCTTTTCAGACATGCTGTACCAGGCAGCTGGTAGCCAACTCTGGGACAAAGAAACTTCTCTCTACTGTTGTCTTGGTTTCTTGGCTCTTAATAAGTACTAGGATTTGGATCTGAAATGATCCCACGAAACCCATGTGGTGAAGGCTGGTTCCCCAGAGTGGCATTCTCAGGAGGTGGGGCCTAGGAGGACCTCTTCTGGTCATCAGGGGTGTGTTCTTGAAGGGGACTGTAGAACCCTGGTCCTCATCATGGCTCCCCTCCTCCTCCCCCCTCCCCCCTTCCTCCTCCTCTTCTTTCTCCTTCTTCTTCCTTCTGTCTCGCTGCCTTCTGTTTATGAAAGTGAATGGCTTTTCTCCACCACACACACCCTGCCATGATGTGCTCCCTCACAACAGGCCCCAAAGCAAAGAGGGCAACTGATTATAGACTGAAACCTCCAAAACTGTGAGTCAACTTAAACCTTTCCACTTCATAAGATGATTATCTCAGGTATTCATTACAGTAACAGCTGGCTAGTATGAACATGTAAAATTTTCAGGATCTTCAGACAGCAACTTATTTTATTTCTCTTGTACTGGAGATTGAATCTAGAGACATTCTACTTCCAATCTCTGCCCCAAACCCTTTTTACTCCTTACTTTTGAAACAGGGTCTCACTAATTACTGAGGGTCTGGCTAAGGTGCCAATGCTGGCCTGCATGTACTTGGGAGTCGTCTCTTCCTGTCTCAATCTCCCACATACTGGGATTTCAGGCATGTACCACCACATCCAGCTTAGAGCCAGTAACATGTGAAAAGGAGATCTGGAAAAGAAAAAGGGGATGAGTTGAAAAGGAAACGGGGCTTTAGATTTTTATATTTGTGGGATTAGTTTCAATCTCAGGAAGGCAACAGATGTCTAGAGTGAGTTACTCGGTACAGACTCTAATTGTAGGCAGGTGTGCCACCACTGAGCTCTGTGCCCAGCCTACAGCTTCAATTCTATTAGAGAAGTTTTAGAGGTCATTCTATTGATCCCATTGTGTGTGTGTGTGTGTGTGTGTGTGTGTGTGTGTGTGTGTGTGTGTTACTGGGGATGGAACCCAGGAGCATTCTACCCCAAGCTACATCCCCAGCCCTATTTTTTTATTCCTTATTTTGAAACAGGGTCTCACTGAGTTGCAAAGGGCCTAAGTGGCTGAGGCTGGCCACAAACAGCCTCTCAGATGCTGGGATTACAAGCATGAGCCACCATGCCCAGCTAGAGTACTCTTTTTGTAGAACTAAGTAGCCCATACATAGGAAGCAAAATTATATTTCTAATTTTTAGACCTTTAGGCTCTAAACTCTTGGTCTTTTATTTTAGTTATTTTTATTTTACTTTATTTATTTATTGTTGTTGTTGATTTTTTGGTTATTACTGTTTTGGAGGATTGAATTCAGGGGTCCAATCTCTGAGCTACACTTGCAGCCCTTTTAAATTTTGTTTTTAAACAAAGTCTTGCTAAGTTGCTGAGGGTCTTGCTAAATTGCTAAGGATGGCCTTGTATCTGTGACTTTCCTGTCTCAGCCTCCCAAGTACTGGAATTACAGGCATATAACATCATGCCCAGCTTTCAATTTTTTTTAATTTTTAGCATATAGACAGCTTAGAAAGCATTCCTAATGTATCTTTAATATGCACATTTATTGTATTCATCTATTCATAAATTATATGCATGTTCTACTAACTAATAATATATTGATAAAGTAGGCTTTAAAAAAGATAAGATAAAAACAAATGTAATCACTTATCTGATGGTTCCTTCCCAGATGGGGTGGGTAAAATCCTATTATTTCTAGCCATTTCTGGACTTTTAAATATACCTCACTTTCAATTTCAGTCCTATCTGGATATTTTGTTTTCTAAATATAAAAATATAAAATTAACTTTCAATAAAATATATTAAATAGTAGTATCTTACACCTGCAAATCCATTGACACACAGACACATGACCGACACAGCCAGCAAGAAGCTCTTGTACTATATATTCTGCAACTCATTCCAGGACTGTGGCTGATAGAACTCTCTTCTTCCACTACTCATTCCATGTCTTCTTTGTTCTTTTGTTTTTTATCAGCCAAAACTTTAGTCCGCTACAGCTCTTTCCCTGAGAAGTCTAAATCTTCAGTGGCTCTTTCTTTTACTGGTGGCTGCTGTTTCCTGCCATTTATACCATTGCAAAGGGAGGGTACTCAGAACCCCTTGGATTCCAGAAGCAGTGTCCTCCCTCCTTCATTTTCTGGCATCAGTTCAGATTTCTCTATGTTGTAGAATCAACCGCTCAGCCAGCAGGGCACCCCTCGTTCTTTGCCAGTTGTTTTTATGGCATATGGAATCATTGCTGTAAGGATTTTTCTCTTGTAAACCAAGTCATGCAAAAATTAGAACTTAATGTTGCAGAAGTGAATGCAAAACCTTTGCAAGTGAATTTTTGGGAGTAATAATGAGAGGAGCTACACCACTGCAACCACACAAAGAGAGGCAGAGTTCACATGCACCCTCCATCTTCGCTGATTCTAAAGCTCCTCCCTTCCTGTCTTCCCACACTGTCAATCTTTCTGTCTTTTTGATATTAAGAATTGTAACGCCATTTGCATTGCTTCATTTTTCAAAGTGTTTTCACATCTCTTGTGACAATCACAACTCCTCTGAAAAGTCGGACAGATCATACTATTTTCTCTATGTTGCAAGAGAGGAAACTTGGCATATAACATTTCCTAATAGTGGGAGAAAAACACTTCCAAAGGGAGCATCCAGCCAGCCCATGATTCTATTTCAATGTACTTTCCATTAAAGCTCATTTTTAAAAAACATTTTAAAGTTAATTCTACATTTGTAATACCTGCAGTCTCCTTTACCTCCACAGCCTGTGCACTATTGAGCACTGTTTGTACTTTTATAGATGGTTTTATTTGCCAGAAGGGCAGTATAAGGATGAAAATGTCTTTGCTGAGTACTTCTGAATATAAAACATACCAGATCCAGTCAAGGTCATGATTAGGCATCAAGTCCAAATAAAATTAGTATTGAGTTTACTTGTAGGAAACCTTTTCTATATCGTAAAAATTTCTTCCTCACATTTACATTTTATTCTTTTTGGTTTTGTTTTTGCTTTTTTTGTTGTTTTTTTTTTTTCTTTTGCAGTACTGGGGATTGAACCCAGTGACATTTTACCTCTGAGATACACCCCTAGCCCTATTTTTATTTTTTATTTTCAAACAGGTTCTCACTACGTTGTGGAGGGCCTAAGTAACTGAGGCTGGCTGCAAACCTGCAATCCTTCTGTCTCAGCCTCCCAAGTCGTGGGATTATAAGTGTGCACCACCACACCCGCCTTCCCCATTTACATTTTATTCTAATTCTCTCTCTCTAATTATTTGGGGAGTGTTAGGTATGGTCTGAATATTTGTGTCCCTCCAAAGTTCATATGTTGAGTTGGGCCTTTGAGATGATCATGCCATGAGGACTCCACTCTCATGAATTAAATCAGTGCACCTATTAAAAAGAAAAGAAAAAAAGCTTGAAAGAATCCATATGCCCTTCTGTCATGTGAGCACACATCTCGAAGCTATCATCTTGGAAACAGTGAGCCCTTGTAGACTTTCAATCTGCTGGGCCTTCATCTTGGCCTTCCCAGCCTCCAGAACCATGAACAGTAATTTTAGTTGTTTGTTTGTTTGTTTGTTTGTTTTGTTTTGTGGTGCTAAGGATGGAACCCAGGAGCATTCTACATCCAAGCTACACCCCCAGCCCTACTTTTTATTCTTTATTTTGAAACAAGGTCTCACTCATGAGTTGCAGCCTTTGCAAAGTAGCTGAGGCTATACAAGAACTGCAATCCTCCTGTCTCAGCCTCCTGAATCCTGGGATTACAAGTGTGTGCCACCACGCCCAGATGTAATTTTGATTTTTGTAAGTTACTGTCTGTGGTGTCTTGTTACAGCAGCCTGAATACAGGTAGGTGGCCATGCCTTTTAGAGGCTCTATTTATTCACTTTAGTATGATTTAGAGGAGAAAAATACAAAATGAAAACTCTGTCCTCATTTCTTACACTGTTCATCTCACATCACCCCAGAACAAAGAAAGAGCTGGTAAATATTAATATTATTTTTGATATTATTATCATTTAACATTCATCATATATTAATACTTATCATATATTACTAATACTTACTATATGTTTTCATGGTAAGTATTATTATCATTTCTGGGGTTTTTTTTTTTTTTTTTTAGTACTAGGAATAGAACCCAGGGACATTCTACTTCTGAGCTACAGCCCTACCCCTATTTCATTCATTTTGAAACAGTGTCTCACTGAGTTGCAAAGGGCCTCACTAAGTAGTAGCTGAGACTGTCCTGGAACCGAGATCCTCCTGTCTCAGCCTCCAAATTACAAGCGTGCGCCACCATGCCCAGCTTATTATCATTTCTTAATCTCCCTAAAAATCTCTTCTGTTTCACATCAGGGTGTGAGAGTTGGTAACTTCACATCCTTCCAGGGTCTTCTTTTTAGGAGAGCTAGAGTGGCTGCTTTGCCGGATCTCTTACAACTCTAGTCTTGGGCTAGAACTGACAAGCATTCTCCCACTCCTTAGCTATGTCTCAGCTAATCCTTACCAGACACTTCCAGTAAACAATATCTCTTAAAAACCAGCAACTTCATTCTTATCCCAAAGCCACTTGAGTACAGAATTTAATGAGAAGTTTTTGTTGAGTGCTTCCTGCTGGTGGCCTCTCTGTCTACGAACTTTACCTCACTGTGCTGGTTAACTTTACATGTAAATTTAGCTGGACCACAGTGCCAAGATTTTTGGTCAAGCAGCATTCTGGATGTTTCTGTGGTGTTTTGTGGGCGAGACTAACATTTAAATTGCTAGACCTTGCCAGGCGTGGTGGCGCACCCTTGTAATCCCCATGCTTGGGAGGCAGAGAAAGGAGGATCTCACAGGTTCGAAGCCAGCCTCGCTGGCTTAAGAGACCCTGTTTTCAAATTTTAAAAATATGTATAAAAATAGGTCTGGGAGTGTAGCCTGGAGGTAGAAGGGTTCCATCCCCAGTACCACCAAAAAATAAATAAGTAAATAAATTGCTAGACTTTGAGTAAAGTAGATTACCTTCTATAATGTAAGTAAGAAGCTTTGACAGAATCAGGAATGCCCTACCCCAGGAAAGTAGGAATCCTGCCAGCGAACTGCAACTCTTCTCTGGAGAACACTGATATGCTCCCTCAACCTCCACAATTAGTAAGAAATATTATCATATTTTTCAGATGATGAAACCAGAGGTCAGAGAGATTAAATAATATCACCAAGATCATACATTTACTAAGTGAACGTACCAGGATTTGAACCTATTGCTGTTTCCACGGTCAGATTTCTCACTACTACGCTGTATATTTGCTAATAATGTTGTGTCATGGCTTCTATTATTACAATACAAAATCAGATAATCCTCACCTGAATTTGGAAGTGCATGCTAAGATCCAGTAGCAGTGTCCCTTCCAGAAGAGTTGAATGTGGCTGAACCTCAAATGCCATATGACATGAAGTCATATAGTAAAAATAACGAAGCTTCTTTGACTTGGGAAATATTTAATGGTCGTTGTTCAGGAAATACCATATCACTTGGCTAATGGAAGATCCATTTTCAATGTAGATTCCAAGCAGAAGAAAATTGTTTTCCCTAAAGCTTTTAATACCTCTCTTCTTCACAATGCTGAATCACTGCTAATAACCAATGTACGCATATAATGCAGATCATATGAAACAAAAACTGTAACAAAATGAAGAAACATTCATCTTCAATTTTTTTTTTTGTACTGGGGATTGAACCCCTTCTACCTTGAGCTATACTCCCAGCCCTATTTTTTATTATTTTTAACTATTAATCTTTACTTTGAAGTAGGATCTTACTAAGTTGCAGAGGACCTAAGTAGCAGAGGCTGGCCACAAACTTGTAATCTTCCTGTCTCACCTCCCAAGTTCTAGGATTGCAAGCATGTACCACCATGCCCAGCTGTTCAATTTTTTTTTTATTGCAACCATCCAAAGATTTTATTTTTCAGTTTTCAATGTGCCGCAGTAAGCATTTTACTTGCAAGTTTTAATTATAGCAGAGACACCATTTTATGCTCTCTTTTTATTTAAAAATGCATCTTAACTGAAAGGAAAAAAATGCTTTTATTTTCTTAAATTTCAGAGGGAAATTCCAGGGCAAATGAAAAAAAAAAATTGACACTGATGCATACCTGAAACTTGAATACTCTGTGGAAACAGGCACCTAAAGGTAAAAATTAAAACAAACTGTCCTGATCAACTACTTTATTTTCTTTGATTCAGTTCATATTATTAGAACCCAATGTGCACTGGGGATGGATACAAAGGGTCAGGGAAAGCCAGGAAGCTAGCCGTACCTGCTCTCCACTCCACTGAGAGCATCATGTCCTCTAAATTTAAAAGTTAACATCCTGGGGAAGTTTCCCAGCCATCTAGTAACCTGCTTATCTGCATAAGCACCCTGAGAGCAGCCCAGATGATGGACTGAAATCAAATCTCCTGTCAAATAGAAAAGGCAAATCAATACAAAACTGAGATGCCAGAAAGGCATAAAAAGCATAGAGGATTATAGCAGAAAGATGTCACCCTTCTTCTGTCCTTCCACTGACAAAAATGAATGGATAATTGAGCCTGCCCTGTCTGGTGAGTGGAGGCTGGGACTTCATGGTGCAAATATCATGCTGTGTCATGCGGGCATCATGAAACTTAGGAATTCCTGGGGAAAACATTATTTTTATAATATCCTACTAAGAAGTGACTCTGGCAAACTAGGCTAAAATGGGTTTGGGATAATGAAGGCCCATGGAGAGAGCGGGGACGCCTCCCCCGGGGCTGTCAGGGCAGCCCGCAGCAAGCCTGTGGATGGCTATGAGGTATGGTCAGAATCTGACATCTTCGCTCTCTGAAAGAGGGAATCTGTGACTCATTAGTGAGATCCACAGATGAAGCAGAATGATTGATTGGATGCAAAGAAGCAAAGAAATCAGTGGCATTAAGAAAATGAGACACAACTGGTAGAAATGCTCCTCATCCTAGAAACAGCAAATCATCATCTGAAAGTCACTTCATGGGGCCACAGCCCGGAAAGTGCTAGAGCCAGCAGGAGCCTGGAGGTGATGCGGGGAGGGAGGGAGAGTCTGCAGAAACAACAGGCAAAGCGGGTACAATCGAAGCTTCCTTCTGGAAAGACCTCTCGATCCCTGGCCAGTGTGCACGTGTCTCCCAGCTCCTGCACCCAGCCAGAGCCCCTGAAACTCACGTGCTCCCACCCGGTGGCCAGCTCGGCCTCTGGCTTCTAGCTCTGGCTGGAGAAGGCAGTTCCAGATGGCCTCCCCATTGCTGCTTCAACAAGTTGAAGTCAATGGTGCTCAACACTTTGCCTCTATGAGCTAACGACTAGGCCAAGACCAGAGACGTGGGCCCCAGATGGAGGACTGGGTAGTGTTCCAGCCTTGGTCAGAAAATGTCTTCAGTTTTGTTCAGCACCTCCATTCTAAGACAGGTGTGTGCCCAGTCACAGCCCCCTGGCCAGGCGGCACCTGCTGCTCCTCTCCCCTCATGGCTCAGCCCCAGGGTCTGCTGCGGCTGGCAGGGCAGCATTGCATTCCCAAGTGCCACCCTCTCAGTGTCCTGCAGCAGCCCCTGGCACCTGGGTGGGGCTGAAGAATGTGAGTGTCCACCAGCGAAACTGAGGACAAAGGCCTGGTTTCAACCATCACCGCCTCCAGTCTCCCCTCCCTTCTTTGCCATTTTGACTGTGAGTTTAACCAAGCTCCCTCCAACAGACTGGCCTTTCCTTCATTTTTTTTTTTTTTTCTAGCACTGGGGATAGAAACCAGGGGCATAATACCTCCAAGCTACACCCCCAGCCCTATTTTTTATTCTTTTTTTTTTTTTTTTTTTTTTTTTTTTTTGCAGGTCTGGGGATGGAACCCAGGGGCATTCGACAAGCTACAACCCCAACCCCTGCCCTATTTTTTTATTCTTTATTTTGAAACAGGGTCTCACTAAGTTGCAGAGTGTC
This sequence comes from Muscardinus avellanarius, assembly GCF_963383645.1. Lineage (NCBI taxonomy): Eukaryota > Metazoa > Chordata > Mammalia > Rodentia > Gliridae > Muscardinus > Muscardinus avellanarius. Next base: position 87,487,844 of record NC_137797.1, read on the forward strand.
TCACTAAGTAGCTGAGGCTGTCCTGGAACCGGGATCCTCAGGTCTCAGCCTCTGGAATGCTGGGATTACAAGTGTAAACCACCACGCCCGGCTCTTTTTATTATTTATTTATTTTCAAACAGAGTCTCACTGAGTTGCAAAGGGCCTCACTAAGTAGCTGAGACTGTCTGTGAAATAAGAAAGTGCCCAATGGGCTGGAGCTGGAATGAGCCTCCTGGCTAGGGCTAAGTGGTGGCTAATTGGTGGCTCCCACACCCACACCGACACACAGAGTGAGACCCCACTGGCAGCCCCTCCCTCGCCTCTGTCAGACCTCCTTACCCCAAGCTCTCCTGCAGACCCTGGGCATCCCAGCAGCTCTGTGACACAAAGAGCCCCAGCTTCAAGGTGTAGCCTGAGAAGGCCACGCCCAGAGGAGCCCTGTCCTTCTTCACAGCCGCCGCTGGAACCAGAACCAGTGCCCGCCAGCTGTCACCGGATGCCCCGCCCAGCAGTCCAGGGGAAAGATGGCATTGCCCAACCCGAGCTTCGCCTCCACCCGCTCCACCGGCCTCTCCTTCAGCCATTACAGGGCTGCTGGGCCCACGTTTAATGTCACCCTCAATTAACCTGACAGGAGACGGTCCTCCCGAGCCCCTCCTGGGACTCAGAGAAAAGGAGAGGCTTGGGCTGCCAAACTGAAAAAGGCTTTTATGTTCCTGGCTCCTCTGCAGGTAAATCTCTCCGAAAATTGCGGTTTTATTGTTTCCAGGCACTGAGCCCCCGTTCCCCCAACCCAGGCCCCGAAGGCTCTGCCTGCCCATCCCTCGGCTTTACAGGTGGAAACTCTGGGAAGCAGGGACGCCCTCAGCCTGGAAAGGCTAAAGACACGTCCAAGTCAGCACCAGTCTTCATGCCCAGATGCTTTATTCCAATTTCTTCTTCTCAGACAAAAATGTCATGGAACTCCATTAAATAAACAGAAATAAACAGAAATAAACAGAAAGTGTGTGTGTGTGTGTGTGTGTGTGTGTGTGTGTGTGTGTGTGTGTACGTGCATGAGCCTTCTCATGTAAGATAGTATTATAGCCAACATATGAGGAATTTTCCAAAGGAAATTAAAATGTAGTTCCTGTCAGCCTTTCTCTGAGAAGTCATTCTTTCCTCTCTGGTATTTGGACTACATACAAGTCAAACCACATTGCCATCTTTATGGAAGTAATGGGATATTGGATATTTCTCCCTATACAAATGGTTTTTATTACTTAACTAATCATTTTATCCATCATACAATATTTTAGTAGCATTAATTATCCAGCAAATAGCATTAACAATTTAATTGAAAGATAGGAAATGGACCTTCTAGTTTGATCCCTTTCTAATTTTGAAATATTCTAAGCATCTTTTATGATACTTAATGGATTATGAGCTATGATTTCACTGAATTCTATTATGATTAAATGAAAAAGAGGTCGGGTTGAGAGATTTGGCAAATAAAAATACCAAATATCTGGCTTATTTTGATTTTCAGATAAACAACAAATATTGCATGGAACATAGCTACACTTCAAAAATTTATCTGAAATTCGAACTTAACTGGCCTTCTTTATCTGGCAATCCTACACAAGACCAGTTTTCAGTGAGTGCATTGGTCATCACTTGTAACCACTACTTTAATAGTTACCTGTATGGAGTTACTCAGGGGCTGAGGAGGAATGACTGCTTGAGATTAGGAGTGTGGGGCCAGCCCAAGCAAAATAGGGAGACTCTCTCTCTGAAAGAGAGAGATCAATTTAACTTGATGTTTTCATTGTATGTCGTGTATCAGTATTTATCAAACAACCAGACTTGCCTTTTGAAAACCAACTGTAACAGCTCCCAGACAACTGATTGATACAACCATGTAGATGTGAGCAAGGGGTGAAGGGTGAGCTGCCCTGTGGCCACTCACCTAAGTGCAGAAATTTGCCGCTGTTTCTTCTTAAGCCATTTTGTAATAACTTGCCTTCATATGCTTTGTCCAAGTCTCATTTACTGTGACCAAGTTCTTAATCATTCTGAAATAGAAACATGAGCCCACATATAAAAAAAAACTCTGAAAAAATAAGAACTCCAGTGGTTACTACATCCTGAGAAGTGTACTGGGAGGGAGAAAGAGAAAGGGCCATGGATAAAGGACGGTACAGGGTACAATTGGATAGGAGGAATGACTTTGAATTTTCTATTGCGTAGTAAGAAAGATAACAATGGTTGACAACAAACTTCAAAATAGCTAGTAGAGAGGATTTTTTAAATATCCTCAACACAAAGAAAAAATAATATTGTCAATAAATGGATACAATACATGAGATCCTAAAAGTTATAATAAAACTAGCATTCTATGATTTTATTCTCTACCCAGTTCCAATTACATATCAAACCTAGTAGCCCTGCAGCAATGATTTGTAAAGGGGAAATAGTGCATATATTTCTCATTTTTAAGGTGCCCCCATTATGACCCAAATATTACTCATGGTAAAAATGTCTTTCAAATTTCAATTTGAGTTAGTTATAGATAATATCTTTGTTCATTTATAAAATATTATATTATAATATCTGTATAATTTATGTTTTTGTGAATTAAAATTGGCTGAGTATCTGCAATTTTTCACTGGCTCAGCCAAGTAATTATTTTTTAAACTCCCCTTGTTTAAGCTGGGTATGGTGGCACATGCCTGTAATACCAGTACTTGAGAGGCTGAGATAGTAGGATTGCAGGTTACAAGGCAGCTTCAGCAATTTAGCAAGACCTGTTTCCAGGTAAAAAATAAAGAAGGCTGGGTGTGTAGTAGAATGCTCCTAGGTTTAATCCCCAGCATCACACACATACAGACATGCAAACACATACCACCAACAACAATAAAATCACTTTATAGAGATATATTGTATATTATATAGGCATCTGCTGTAAGAGTACAGTTCCACAACAAATGTACTTATTACTAACTTCAACACAACCAAGGTATAGACCATTTTTAATCTCCTAAAATACTTTCTATCTTTTTCTAGTCAAATCTCTACCTCCCACTTTCTCTCCCTGGGAAACCAACCCCTGATACAGTGTGAGTGTGTGTGTGTGTGTGTGTATGTGTGTGTGTACGGGGATGGAACCCAGGGGCATTCTAGCTCTGAGCTACACACTCAGCCCTTTTTTTCTTTGTTTTTAAGCAAGATCCATTAGGTTTCTGAGAGTTTCGCTGTGATACAGGAAGGATGCTGGCCTTGAACCTACAATCCTTCTGTCTCAGTCTTCCAAGAACAGGTTTACAGGCATGTGCTACCACACTTGGCAAAGATTTACTTTTCAACCACTCTATATTGGTTTTGTCTTCTCTAAAGTTTCACATAAATTGCATAATAAAGATAGACGAACACCTGACATATTATTCTGAGTAACTGAATATTAAGAATCCTTTCAATGTCTAGATTCTGTTACTCAGAATAATATGTCTGGTTTTCATCTACACAATTGCATTCATCAACCTTTATTTCTTTTTATTGCTCAGAGATAGAAATATATAACAATTTGTTTACCCACTATCCTCTTTGTAGACACTTAGATCGGTTCTATTTGGGGTCTATTAAAAAGCTGCCAAGAATATTTGTGTACAAATATTTGTGTAGATACATGGTTTTTTTTTTTGGTAAATATCTAAAAGCAAAGTTGCTGGATCATATTTAATTACATAAGAAACTGTCCAATTATTTCCCCAGTTGGTTGTAACATTTTACATTCTGCTCAGCAATGTATGGAAGCCCTGCACACTGTACCCTTGCCGCACTTGTTCAAACACTTTAAATTTTACCACTTCTAATGAGTGTATATTGTGTTATCTCACTGTGATTTTAATTTACATTTTCTGATGACTCGATGATATTAAGTAATTTTCTTGTGCTTACTGACCTCTCATAGACTTCTTTTGTGATGTATGTGTTCAAAAGTTTTTTCCAACTTTTAATTGAATTCATTATATTATTGCTATAACTTTTTTGTACATTTCTAAAGGAGTACTTGGTTAATATATGTTTTGAAAAACAATGTCCTATGTTCAATTACTGGTATAAGAAAAAGACCAAAAAAAGAAAGAAGAAAAAAAAGAAAAAAAAGCAAGCAAAAAAGAACACAAGACTTTTCTTCCAGTCTGTAGCTGTCTTTTCATTTGCTAAATAGTGACTTCCAAATTGCAAGTGTCCATATAAGTGTCCAGTGTATCCCAAATTGTTATCAATGGTACCAACACTACCTTCACTAGCTAACAGTCTAGAGCTATTTGATTGTCTAATATGACACATTCAGGTATGCTAATCTTTGGTAATATTGTCCAAGTAATATATTTCTAACAGTTTTTTTCAATTATACTATTCCAACTATAGGACAGTGTGCATAAAAGCTAGGTACATTTTCTGAGTATGATTCATTCTTCATTTTGAAGTTCCTGGACACATAGTTCAGTGAAGTATCATTCACAGGAATGCAATAATTTGAAATATATGAAAGTCTCCATTATTAATCATAGTTAAAAATCAGGTTTGTATGTAATCAACAAGGAAAGGCTTGGTGTCCACCTTGCAGAAAGAACTCTAGAGGGGTGTAGGCACTGTTGATGAATACAGGTGTTATTGAACACAAGTTGGCCAGTTGTGTGTCCTTTGAGGGGTACAGAGTTCTTGGTGAAATTGGAAAGCTCTGGGGAGAACAAGTGCAGAATGTGTAATCCTACTATTGGTTCCTACTCATTTGATATCCCTAGCCCCCAAAGATAGTATTATAATTACTTATAGTACTATCAGAGTACCAGCAAAGCACTACCAGAGAATACTATCTGATAATAGTATCAGATAGTATTATCAGAGTATTTATAGTATCACCCCACTAGAATTTATATAATTATTTATAGTATTAAGAGGTGAATGAACCAGATGTGGAGGTTCACACTTGTAATCCCAGTACTTGGAAGGCTAAGACAGGAGGATCACAGTTTCTAGGCCAGCCTTAGCAACTTAGCAAGGCCCTCTTCAACTTAGTGAGACCTTGTTTTAAAATAAAATTAAAATAGGGCTGGGAGTATAGCTCAGAGGTAGAATACCCCTCAGTATAACACACACACACACACACACACACACACACACACACGCACACAAATAAACATTATAGTATATTTTACTATTAACGGTGTAGCACTCATGCCTGTTTAAAAAAAAAAAAACATGAATTTGTCCTTAGTAAAGTAGTGATAATCTTATATAAATGTAAGAGGAAAATAACATGTTCATACTACTTAATTTACAAAATTATTACCTTCTTTTGTGTTTGTTCTAAAAGTATTTCAAAATATTCTCCAAATCTGAGAGGTGTTCTGGGTAAGCTACTTCCAATTCTAGTCCTGGATTATAAACCAAAACTCCTATATTTATCTGGAAGTCATGCACAAATAAGAGGATAATACTGCTGAAGCAACTGTCTGTGTGGCTACCCAGAATATTGTCAAAAGAAATTGAAAAGATGATTTTGAAAACCTCCTGGGGGTTTTCCTTTTCTCTGCTTACCAACTGGATATCCAGTCAGTCTTTACTGGAATCACTTTTACTAGCAGTGCACTTACCAGCAATATATGACCTAGTACATTAGCCTGATTCATGTCTTAACAATATATGCCATCCCTGTTCTGTTCAAAGGAATCAGAAGCAGCTAGATCCTTTTCTTAGTCTTCTATTCAGCATTTCAGAGCCAGATATTAGCATCCAAAAAACCTAATAACATGGTCAAGAAAAAAGAAAAGAAATAGCAAGTATTTAGTGGAATCAAAAGGCCTTAAATTTTTCCATTATTTTTCACTGGCTTCAGAAAAAGAATCCTTTAATAAAGCTATTTTGATGTCAGAATTTGTGTTAGAAGGTTCTCCTTACTAATAAAAACTGTTGAATATTAGAAATTATCTTGTCTCTTCACTTCAAGTTATCTCTAAAAATGAACAATGCCAATCGTTGAAAGTTCAGCATCTGGCCACTTACATTACAAATTATCTTCAGTGAAATTGTACCAGTTTGTAAGGTATGCATAAGGATTTAATTTATTATGAGAATACACCTCAGATAAAGATGTCTGATGATCTTGGAAGCATCAATATAGTATCAGATCACCCCACCAGAGTTGATAAATATTAGTTACATGTGGGGTTTTTTTGTAATACTGGAGATAGAACCCAGGAGCATTTTACCTCTGAGAGACACCCCAGCCCTATTTCTTATTCTTTATTTTGAAACAGAGTTTCACTGAGTTGCAAAGGGCCTCACTAAATAGTAGCTGAGGCTGTCCACAAACTGCAATCCTTCCTATCTCAGCCTCCCAAATGCTGGGATTACAAGCTTGCGCCACCACGCCCTGCTTATCTGTGTTGTTTTTTATACCTCTTATCCTAGGGCCCCAACAAGAAATCAACCAAGGCTGACAAGAGAACTGACAATTGTCAGTCTCCAGTAGATGAGGATTTGGGAAATTGTGCTTCTCAAATCAACTCTCAGAAACACAAAGGAAAAAAACATAGAACTCAGAATGTTTCCAGATAGTCATCCTGGCAAGGTTTATCTATTCAGAGATACTGGCTACTCATGGGATTACAGTACATGCATGTAATCCTAGGACTTGGGAGGTTGAGACAGGAGGATCACAGGTTCACAGCCACTCTCAGCAACTTAGTGAGACCGCAACAACTTAGTAAGACCCTGTTTCAAAGTATGAAAAAAAAATAGGTAGAATACCTGGGTTCATTCTCCAGTACCAAAAAACAAAAACAAAACAACAAAAAGACAAAGCCACTGGGCATTGTGGAAGGGCTAAATGAGTGATGTGTGCATGTATGCATCTACCCTCTTGAACTCCATTAAGATGTCTGACTGCAATGCACCAACAAAAATTTTTTAAAAAACCATTGCTCAGCAGAAAAACAATGCAGAAAGGAAATCCTATGCCTAGTGTTAACTGTCTTATGCCTACTGGGTGTGAATTTATTCAATTTCACTCAGAAATTTACAAGATTCTTTAAAGGTACTTCTTGTTTTAAGCTTTGAAGATAACTGTAATATACATTTTAATAAGAAAAAAGAGTGAATTGTCCCTCCCATCTCTAGGAGGTCCTCAGCACCCAAGTCCTAGGAGCTTCTGTCCATTCGTGAATACATTCATAGACTTGTTCATTCCATTGATGGACAGTAGTCTGGCTTGTGACTGGACGCAGGCAATCCACCCAGCTATGGGGTGCACTGAATTGCATAGGTAGGTAGGTAGGTCAAGCTTAGGAAAAATGTTTAAAACAGCCAGCATTTCTGAAGCTAAACAATATTTGTAAAATCATAGCATTCCTACTGTAAGTCAGTGGTGTTATATAAAGCTTTATATTTTCATTGTCTGAGGTGATTTACATGTATTATGTTTACTAAGTTTATTCAGATTTAGTTCACTACTGCCTTACATAAATCATTTTAAGACAAAGACAAACATTTTATCTTTCCACTCTGTCGACTTGAAAACTGCATCATAATTTTGTTTGGGTTTAGTATCTGTGTGTGGTGGGAAGGGGATTGGAGATTGAAGCCAGGGCAATCTATCTCTTAACTACACCCCCAGCCCTTTCATTTTTTATTTCAAAACAGAGTCTCTGTAGGTTACCTCATGCCTACCTCTAACACGTGATCTTCCTCTCAGCCTTCCAAGTACTTGGGTTACAGGTATGTCCTGTGATGCCCAGCTTGCTATGATATCTTTAAAAAGGATCTGGCTAAGAAAAAGAAGTATTTGTTGGTATTAGTTCATTTGACTTAGTTGCCTCTCATTTTTTTGGTTCTCTTTTTTTCAAGAATTAAAATAGGAAACATCATTATTATTCCAATTGAAGTTGTCCTATTTGGGAAATCTGGTTTCAATCTCTCTCATCCAATCAAAGAAGAGCTTGGGTTTGGTAGAGCGCTTTAGTATGAGTGATTCCATTTTGATTTTTAGTTTGGCCTTTTGGGGCCTTGTGAAGAAACCTAGCATAAGGCAGTGGCCTCCTACAAGTTTTGAACAACTTTAAGTGCATAATTTACATAAATTTTTGTCTTAAAAAGCTTCATTTTGCAGACCATAAAATTTATCTTTTCAAAGTATACAATTCAATGGGTTCTTAGTATACTCATAGAATTGAACAACCATCATCATTATCTAATGTTGGAATATTTTTATTATTGTGGAAAGAAATCCTGTGCTCATTAGCAGAATTAACAGCCCCTGGCAATTAGTAATCTGCTCTGTGTCTCCACAGATTTGCAAGCAGGTAATTTTCAACTAGATATTATCATATATTATCATATTTACCATTAACTTGCATTCTATTACTTTATCATTATAATTTCATCTGGAATCCTTTTTCTTTCTTTTTTTTTTTTTTTTTTTTTTTGGTACTAGGGATTAAGCCCAAGGGCATTTTATCTCCAAGCTACAGCCTCAATTTTTTATTTTTAAACAAAGTCTCAGCTAAGTTGCTGAGGCTTGCCTTGAACTTGCAGTCCTCTGTCTCGGCCTCCCAAGGACTGGGATTACAGGCATGTGCCACCGTACCTGGCTTGGAATCATTTGTTTAAAGACCACTAAATACTGGTCATCTGGTGAAAAATGTTAGTAAAATCTTTCTTTCACCTTTACTGAGATTATTTAGATCCCTAGAAGGTGGGCTGAAGCTAGGAAGAGTGATGGCCAACTTACAATTCCTCTTTACTTCTAGAGTGCCATTTTCCAGGGATTTAGAATACCCTCTAAGCCGGGCATAGTGGCGCACACTTGTATTCCCAGCATTTGGGAGGCTGAGACCGGAGGATCACGGTTCGTGGACAGCCTCAGCTACTTAGTGAGGCCCTTCACAACTCAGTGAGAAACTGTTTCAAAATAAAGAATAAAAAATTGGGCAGGGGTTGTAGCTCGGAGGTCAAATGCCTGTGGGTTCCATCCCAGACCCCCCCCCCCCAAATAGAATACCCTCTAAAGGCCCATGTGTTAAAGGATTGGTCCCCATCTTGATGCTATTGTGAGTTGGTGGCAACTTTAAGAGGTGGGGGCCTGGCGAGAGGTTCTCAGGCCTTCTGAAGTGTGTCCTCAAAGGGACTGACAGACCCCAGTTTCCTTCTTCCTCTCTTTTGCTTTCCAGCCAATGATATAAACATTCATTCCCATCAAGACTTACCACAATGAATACAAAACAATGGGCCCACAAATTACGTTCTGAAATTTTTTAAACTGGGAGGCAAAATAAGCCTTTTCTCTTTATTAGGTGATGATCTCAAATAACTTTTTTTTTTTACAGTAATGGGAACCCAGGGATATTCTACCTCTGAGCTATACCCCCTACCTTAATCCTTTAAAAAAGAAAAAGTTATGTTTTAAAAATCTGAAATGGGATCTTGCTAAGTTGCAGAAGTCCCCACTAAGTTGCTGAGGCTGTCCTTGAACCTGTGATCCTCCTCTCTCAGCCTCCCAAGTAATAGGTGCCACCTGGATACAAGCCTTTTCTTTGAAGTAGTTGATTGTGTCAGGTGTCTTCACAGTAATTGGAGCCTCACACACCTCACTGTACTCACAAGGTAAAGTATCAGGGTACCAATTCATAATGAGTGCTGGTTTCCAACAATTTCCCCCCTGGGTTTGGGGACTGTCAATGCTCTGCTCAGCCTCTCACTTGTCACTGGGGCAACAGAGACCCCAAATGTTGGGCGTGGGCTTTATCTTCTCCTGGCTTGACATTCTTTTGCTGTTAAGAATATGGTTTTATAAGGTAAATGCTATTGTTGTTTAATCAGGGTTTTTATGTATCTCCAGAAGAAGATACTTAGTTCTCCTGTTAGAGGGAGGAAAAGTCTCCCTTGCTTTTCTTTATGCCCTTGACACTCCTCTTTTCTCAAGAGAGATGTACAAAAAACACACACACACACAAAAAAAGTTCACTGTTTCTGCCATTGATTTTACTATAAATAAAGCAGAAGAAATTCAGACTTAGACCTGGAATTTATTTTATTTTGTTATATCACATTTATTTTTTAATTTTTTGTTGGTGTATTGTAGTCATACATCTTAATGGAGTACAAGATGGTAGAGAAATACATGCACACATCACTCATTTAGCCCTTCCCCAATTCCCACTCCATTCCCTCCCCCTTCACTTCTTCTCATGTTTGGTTTAGTGATTGATATGTTTGTAAATGTAAACCATGTAAATTCCCTCTTCTCTCCTCCCATCCCCTCAATTAGGTCGCCTTATTTGCTCATCCATAGTATCTCTTTCTTCATCTAGAGATCCTCCTATGACCCTTTTTATTCCTAGCTTCCATATATTAGGGAGAGCACCCGATTTTTACTTTCTGTTATAGACTCATCTCACTTAGCATAATGTTCCCCTGTTCTATTCAGTCATTTCCATGCAAATAACACAATTTTGTTTTTCTTTATGGCTGAGTAAAATTCCATTGTGAATGTATCCCATAGATTTGTAATCCACTCATCTGTTGATGGACATCTTGGCCGGTTCCATAGTTTGCCAGTTGTGAATTGTGCAGCTATGAACATAGATACACATGCATTAGTTTGGTAGTTTGGTTTCCATTCCTTTGGGTAGATACCTGGAAGTGGTATTGCAGGATCATGTGGTAGGCTCATTCCCATTTTTTTGAGGATCATTCATACTGTTTTCCAAAGTTGTTGCATTAATTTGCAATCTCGCCAACAATGTTTTAGAGTTCCCACTTCTCCACATCCTTGCCAGCATTTGTTGTTGTTTGTTTTGAATGATTGCCATTCTAATTGGAGTTACGTGAAATCTTAGGGTAGTTTTGATTTGCATCTCTCTGATATCTAATGATACTGAATATTTTTATACATATGTTGGCCATTTGAGTTTCTTCTTTTGTGAAATATCTATTTAATTCACTTGCACTTTATTTTTGCAGCTTTGGGGATGGAACCCAGGGATGTTCTACCTCTGAGCTATACCCTAAGTCAGTTGGCTGTAAGTTATTTCTGAGTCTTCTGTTGTGCTTCATGGATCTATGTTTATTTTTGTGTTAACATCATGCTGTTTTTATTACTATGGCTTTGTGGTATAGTTTGAAGTTAAGTATTATAATGCATTCTGCATGGTTCTTGTTGCTGAGAACTACTTTAGCTATTCTGGTTTTTTTTTTTTTTTCAAATGAATTTAAGGACTGGTTTTTCTATGTCTGTGAAAAATGACCTTTGTAATTTAATGGGAATTGCATTAAATCTGTAGATCACTTTTGGAAGAATGGCCATTTTGATGATATTTATTCAGCCTATCCAAGCGCATGGAAGATCTTTCCATCTCCTAAGGTCTTCTTTGATTACTTTTTCAATATTTTATAATTTATTTTGTAGAGGTTATTTATTTATTTATTTATTTATTGTGGTACTGGGGTTCCTGGAAGCCCTTCTACCTCCAGGCTACCCTTCCAGACTTATATATTTTTTATTTGGAAACAGGGTCTCCTAAGCCAGCGAGGCTGGCTTCAAACCTTTGTGATCCTCCTGTCTCCACCTCCCAAGCATGGGGATTACAAGCATGCGCCACCACACCAGGCATTGTAGAGGTCTTTTACTACTTTAGTTAGGTTTGTTCTTAATTCTCTGATTTCTTTTTTTTAATATTTTATAATTTCGTTTGAAGTGGTTTTTTACGACCTTGGTTAGGTTTATTCCTAAGTATTTAATTTTTTTGTGGAATATCTTGAATGGAAGTGTTTTCAGGATTTCTTTTTGAGTGGATTTATAGTTAGGATACATGACAGCTTATACTTATTTAAGATTTATTTTGTATTAGGACATTTACTGAATTTGTTGATCAGTTTTATAAGCTTTTTCATTGGCTTTATTGGGATTTCTAAGTATAGTATGTCATCTGCAAATAACGAGAGTTTTAGTTCTTCTTTTCCTATTTGTACTCCTTTGATTTCCTTCTCTTATTGCTCTGGCTAGTGTCTCAAGTATTATATTGAAAAGAAGTGGTGATAAAGTCTTGTTCCTGTTTTTAGAGGAAATTCTTGCAAGTTTTCTTCATTTACTATGATGTTGGCTGTGGGCTTATTGTATACTGCCTCTATGATGTTAATTATGTTCCTTCTATTCCAATTCTCTGTGGTGCTTTTAGCATAAGAGGGTGTTGGATTTTGTCAAATGCTTTTTCAGCATCAATTGAAATGATTATATGATTTTTGTTTTGGTTCTGTTTATGTGATTAATTAAATTGATTGATTTTCATATGTTGAATTAGCTTTGCATCACTGGGATGAACCCTACTTGGTTATGGTGTGTGATTTTCTTGATGTGGTTTTTAATGACTGTTGCTAGTATTTTGTTTAGCAGTTTTGTGACTAAGTTCATGAAAAATATAGGCATATAGTTTTCTTTTCCTGAGATGTCTTTATTTGGTTTTGGTATTACTGTGATATTGGTTTTGTGGAATGTATTTGGGAAAGTCCTGCTTCCATTTCATGGACGAGATTGAGGAATATTAGGATTAGCTCTTCCATAAAAGTTTTTAAAAATTAACACAGAAAACTATCTAGTCCTGGGTTTTTGTTTGATATCAGGCTCTTTATTGCTGCCTCAATCTCATTGATTGCTATTGGTTGGTTTAAATTTTCTATATCTTCTTGGTTTAATTTAGGAAGGTTGTATGTGTCTAAAAAATTGTCAATTTCTTCTAAGTTTTTCATTTTCTTGGAGTACAGTTTTTCAAAGTAAATTGTGATAATCTGGATTTCCATGCTGTCCTTGGTAATAAATATCTCCTTTTCGCCTTTTATTTTAGTAGTTTGGATTAACTCTTTCTTGATTTTGATTAGGTTGGCTAGTGGTTTATCTATCTTGTTTTTTTTTTTTTTTGAGAAAACATATTTTGGTTTTGTTGATTTTCTGTATTTTTTATTCTCTACTTCATTTATTTCTGCTCTGATTTTAATAATTTTCTCTTTTTTTACTGGCTTTGTGGTTAGACTGTTCCTATTTTTCAAGGGCTTTGAGGTGTGTCATTAGACTTTATTTGCTGATTTTCTGTCCTTATTTGGGCACTCAGTGCTATTTATTATGCATTTTCCTCTTAATACTGCCTTCAAGGTATCCCAGAGGTTTTTATATGTTGTGTCTCTATTTTCATTTGTTTTTAGGAATTTTTTAATTTCATCCCTTACTTCTTCTATGACCCATTTCTTGTTCAGCAGTGTGGTGTTCAGTCTCCATGTGTTTATGTGGTTACTATGGGTCTTCTTATGCTTCATTTCTAGTTTCATTCCATTGTAGTCTGAAAACATAGAATGAAAATGGCAAAGTATGTCACATTTTATAAAATTTTCTAGGGCTCACTTTGTAGTCCAGGTTATAGTCTATTTTGGAGAAGTTTCCATGAGCAGCTAAGAAAAAAATGAAATCTGCTATAGTTGGATGGAATATTCTGTATGTGTCTAATAGGTCCATTTGGTTTATGGTGCTCTTTAGGTCATGGGAATCTTTACTGACCTTTTATTTAGAAGATCAGTTTAGCAGTGTGAGAGGAGTTTTGAAGTCTCCCAGTATTACTGCATTGGGATCTATGTGTGACCTAATGAAATGACCAGAGTTTGTTTTATGAAAGTGACTGCACCTGTTTGGGGCATAAATGTTGAATATCATTATTTTCTCTAGCTGGATTGTTTCTTTTTCCAGTAAAAAAAAAAAATGACCTGCTTTGTCTCTTCTGATAAGATTGGGCTTGAAGTCTAATTTGTTTGATACCATAGTTGCTCCTCCTATTTGTCTTTGTGTTCCATTGGCATAGATTACCTTGCTCCAGGCCTTCATTTTTAGTTTTTTATTATCTATACTTGTAAGTTGTGTTTCTTTCAGGTAGCATATAGATGGATTCTAGTTTTTAATCCATTTTGTCACCTTATATCTTTTTATTGAGGAGTTGAGACCATTTATGTTCAGCGTGATTATTGAGAGATGATCTTTTTATTTTTATTTTTTTCAGTACTGCGTGGTGGGACCCAGGGGCATTCTAACTACAAGCTACACCCACAGCCCAATTTTTTATACTTTATTTTGAAATAAGGTTTCACTGAGTTGCAAATGGCCTCACTAAGCATTAGCTGAGATGTCTGCAAACCATGATCTTCTTGTTTCAGCCTCCCAAATGCTGGGATTACAAGTGTGCACCACCATGCCTGGCTAAGAGATGATTGTGTGTGTGTGTGGGGGGTACTGGGGATGGAACCCTTCTACCTCCGGGCTACACTCCCAGACCTATTATATATATATATATATATATATATATATTTTTTTTTTTTTTTTAATTTGGAAACAGGGTCTCTTAAGCCAGGGAGGGTGGCTTTGAACCTGCGCGATCCTCCTGTCTCCACCTCCCAAGCACGGGGATTACAAGCGTGTACCACCATGCCCAGCTAAGAGATGATTTTTGATTCCTAACATTTTGAGTTCTAACTTCTGTTTGAGGTAGTGTTTGTTTTTCTTTGCTTAGTAGTTTATTTGGTGGAAATTAGTTTTTCTCTGGTTCTGATGTTTATTATTTTTTCTTTGCAGTCAATCTCTTTGAGTATTTTTTCTAGTGTTGGTTTGGAAGACATAAATTCTTTCAGCTTCTATTGTCATGGAATATTTTTATTTCCCCATAGATATTGAGAGACAGTTTTGATGGGTAGAATATTTGGGGCTGCAAGTTGTTTTCTTTCAGCATTTGAAATATGTTGCTCTAGGTGTTTCTGGCTTTCCTGCCTTGGTTTGGGAAGTCTGGAGTTATCTAATTGGTTTGCCTTTCTATGTCACTTGGTCTTTTGCTTTTGTTACCTTTAAGATTCTTTCCCTGGCTTTTATGTTAGTCAGTTTGGCTATTATGTGAACCTTTTCTCTGATCTTATCTAAAGGGGGTTCTATACGTTTTCTTTACCTGTGTATCAACCTCTTTTTTTATGTTTGGAAAATTTTTCTGCCTTGCTTCTTTAAAAAGATTGTTCATCCCTTTGTTTGAACTTTCTATTTCCTTTTCTCTACCTATTATTCTTAGGTTTAAGATGGGCCCCTATTTCTTGAATGTCTGATTCATACTGTTGGATTGGTTTTTTTAATTATATACTATCAATTCATTTTTGGAGTGAACATCTTATAAGAGGAAGATTCTATTTTCCATGTGGTCTAACCTATTGTTGATAGTTTATATTGATGCTTTTACTTCAGTGATTTCATCCTTCACTTCCTTTAGAGTTTCTTTCTGATTCCTGTTCAGGGTGTCAGATTCTTTGTTTATTTATTTCAGGCTCTCTCTAAATTATTTTTGAAATCCTGTATCATTTCTACCATTTTTATTATTTTTTTTATTTGTCCTTCTGGCAATCTCTGCAATTCTGTGTTGTCATATTTTGTTATTATGGGGTTCTGGGAGCTCATTGTTTCCTTGTTCTTCTTCCTTCTCATAATTTCAAATTTCTTAAGTTTGTATTTTTGTTGCTTTTGATAACTTTTTTCTCATTCTGTAGGTGTCAGCTGGTGTACAAGGGCAAGTTTTGTTTTATTTAATGGTCAAAGTTGAGTGAGGAGGAAGGTGATGAAGTAGTAAATGCAAGAATTGAGTAAAGTCGCAGAAAGGATCAAATAGAAAGAGAGTTTGAGTTTAGTAATGTAATATATAGTAGAGATTAGAGATAGTGAAAATGTAGTAGGATTCTAGTAACCAATGTAGAGTAGTTAGTATTATGATATGAAGCGGATTTAATACAAGACAAAGAAAAGAGAAAAAAATGGAAAAAAAAAACTAGTAAAGGAATGGAGAGGAGAAAGTAGATATGTATGAGGGGAGAAGCTTATAAGAAAAGTAGGGAAGCCAGGCGTGGTGGCTCACACTTGTAATACCAGAATTTGGGAGGCTGAGACAGGAGGATATTGGTTCATGGCCAGCCCCACCTACTTAGTGAGGCCCTTTGCAACTCAGTGAGACCCTGTTTTAAAATAAATAATAAAAAAATAGGGCTGGGGCTCTCATTTGGAGTTAGAATGCCCCTGGGTTCCATCCCCAGTACCGGAAAAAAAAAGTAATAAAGAGAGAAAACAAGGAAGCAAACATTCCCCCCCCAAAACAAAAACATAGTAATACAACTCTACAATTATGTGAATAGTGAGCAGACTTGTCCTCTGCAGTCCTTCTGGGTCTGTGTGGATTCTTTTAGCCATTTAAGGATTACATTCTATAATAGGTTCTCAAGCATGTTTCAAGCACTCTCATTTGCTCTGTAACCTATAACAATGATGTCAGTTTATAACCTTGCTTTTTGGTCCCATTCAATGATTAGGACCCTTGCCTGGTATCTTTCTCTATGTAGGTACTGAGCACCACCAGAACTTTTCTTGCTGCAAGCCTGGGTCTCTGAGCTCTAAAAAAGAACCTGCTCTGAGACCCTCTCAGTCTACATGGGCAGCCAGTAATACTGGGACTGGATCTAGTGTTAAGCACATGTCTACACACTTTCTAAAGACCCTGAACCTGAGTCTATTCCCACCTGCATAGGCGGTGGGTGCCACTGGGACCCAATCCAGTGTATCTAGGAGTCCACATTCTCCACAGCTAGGATTGGGTTGGTCTGACTTCTCCCTGGCCACCACAATTGGGAGATCTGTCACAATGTCTGGAGGTCCTACTAGGGCTCTGCACCCTAAGGACTGTGGGACTTTTTGCCTGATTGGCCCTGGGGACTGTCTGCTAATCTGTACTTCTGCTGTGTCCAACAAGAGACTCTACTCCCACCTTCACCAGAACGAATCACAAAATCTCAGACCATGTGTGTCTATTGCTTGTTGCACAAGTTTCTGTGGCCATGATGGGCAGTCTCCCTCGAAGATGGCAGGTTCACTTACAGTGTTGTTGAGCACTCTCTGGTTCTCTGCTGTAGGTTGTGGCTTGGGTCTGGACATGAGGAGCTGACTTCTGATGAGCTGCAACCACTTACTTTGTTTCAAGTCATTGGCTTTTTTGCTGTCTGTCTCTGGAAGCTGCAGTGCCAGCAATCCTGGTTCAACGAGGCAAGCCGGTACCCTACCACAGCCAGTGGAGATGAGTGGGGTACTTTTATGCTCTTTAATTTGCCTTCTAGCTTTGTTTCCATCACCTTTCAATTCTTAGTGCTCTATTCAAATTCATGCTGTTTTCTTTTTTTTATTTTTTGATGGTACTGGAGGTGAAACCCAGAGGCTTTCTACTTCCAGGCTATCCTCCCAGACCTTTTTATATTTTATCTGGAAACAGGGTCTTGCCGCAGACTTGGCTCAGTCCAAATGGGGTGTGAGTCCACTCGCGATCGAACCGATCTCAGAAAAAGATGGACATGGATAGGGTGCCGTACTGTAGCCACTTATCTGCAGCGATTCTTTCCCCTCTAGGAAATAAATTTCTTTAAGTTCCTATTTACAGTGCTTCTGGAAAGAATCTGACATGGATCAATGCTTCTTGTGCAATTGAACACTTTATTCCAGACACAAGATTTTTTATATTTCCCTATTTCCCCGTGATTCCCTAGAAGAAAAGTGCAAACACCCAAAATACAATAGTGAGATACACATGCAAATCACCAACCCTGAACAAGACAAAAGTGAGACCTGTGACATCACAGGTCCTTGTGATTGACATCAGTCCCATGACCCCAGGTGGGTCTTGTGCTCTGAGTCAGCCCCTCTGGGCTTGCAGCTGCAGAGGCTTTTAGTGGGCAAATTCCAGAACAAATGTCACACCCAAAATCACTTGAAGAATCCATTTTTTAAGAGTTTTCTTTAACCCTTTCGGAACTTTTATTCCTAGGGCTTAGTCCAATGTCCTTCTCTATCTAGCAACCTCCTTTGAGCTGAATGGGGGACGAAGTCCGAGATTCCAGCTTTCATACATGTAGTTGGCATAGGGAAATCCGTGTACCTTTATGATGATTTAGAGGATTTCGATGAATGTCTGCTGGATTTTGTCTGCAATACCATCTGCTGTCTGAAAGCTTAAGCAAGCTCATAACACAGTTTAGCAGGTAAACACCAAGAAATAACATGAAGTTTTTAGATTTAGTTGTCAGATGTAATTCTCTAGCAGCTGAGCACTTTTCCTCAAACAATAGGCTTATTAGAAGCCTATTCCTCTTTTAATAATCCATTTCCACACCACAATCCTTCTGTAACCTGCTTTTAATCTTTCTAATTCCTTTCTTTCCCATTTGGGACAATCTTAGGATAAGCTCCTCTTCATACAAAAATGCTTTCTTATTCTCACCATATTTTCTTTCTTTCACATTTACACATCTATTTTATCTGTCCTTTGTTCTGACATAGCTATTTTAACCAGGTGGTGTCGCCCTGTCTCCAGGCAGCGCTATCACTAGGTGCAAAGGTCAAGATTCCTTCTAGCCCTTGGCTCTATTGTAATGGTTAGAATGAAGGTCAAAGATAGGAAGGAGTTCTGCATTTGTAATTACTGACTGGAATGCTGCCACTGCATCTAAATTCTAACTAGATTTTATTACCATTTGAACAAAGCTGAGGACGTTTAGAGGCTTAGACAAATTACCAGAAACTTTATTTTCCATGGACTCAGTTTCTCTCACAGTCCTGATCTTACACCACCGGAGCAATTCGTGTGGAGAGTTAAAAGAATACTAAAAGAATAATAGTTATGAAAGAATATCTCAAAGTGGAGGAGTCTTTTGGCCAGAGACGACACCCTCTCTTGGGGCTAATTGACGATTTGACTACATGGGGGGGTTGTCACACACACGCAGATGCCGAGAGGAAGTAGGTGGTCTCGGCAAAGTCTCGGTAGGGTCTCACTAAGTTGCTGAAAGCCTCATTAAGTAGCTGAGGCTGGCTTCGAATCCGTGTGATCCTCCTGTCTCAGCCTCCCAAGCACAGGGATTACAAGCGTGCGCCACCACACCTGGCTATGCTGTTTTCTTTCTCATGTTAAGACACTATTTTCATGGTGATTGAGATCAAGTTTCAGCAGGACTGATGTGTGCTGCTTCCCTCAGTTGCCATCTTCCTCATATTTATTTTATTTTGTGGCACTGAGGATTGAACCCAGTGGTACTTTACCACTGAGCTACATCTCTACTTCCGATTTATTTTTAAAGGGTCTCCCTAAATTGCCCGGGCTGACTTTGAATCTGTGATCCTATTTTCTCAGCCTCTCAAGTACTGTCAGCCTCCCTAGTCACTTGGCTTATAGGTATGTGCCACCATGCCCAGCTTCCAGACATACTATTCTTTCTTTCTTTCTTTCTTTCTTTCTTTCTTTCTTTCTTTCTTTCTTTCTTTCTTTTGGTACTGGGAATTGAACCCAGGGGAATTCTACCTCTGAGCTTCACACCCAGCCCTTCTTGTGTTCTATTTTGAAACAGGGTCTTACTCTGTTACTAAGAGTCTAAGTTGCTGACACTGATTCAAACCTATAATCCTCCTATTTCAGACTCCCAAGTACTGGAATTACAGGCATGTACCACCATACCCAGCTTTATTTTGCAATAAAAAATAAACAAACACCAAACACCCAAGATTTTCTTGAAAGTCCTAGGAAATGGATAACTTTGGGAAAATGTGGGGTTATTTATCTTTTTTTTTAAAAAAAAACATACTTTTATTGATGCCTTTTATTCGTACATCATCATGTAATTTAGAGTGATAGTGAAACATGTGCACACCTCACTTATCTTTTTATTTATTTATTTATTTATTTTTTTTGCGGGTCTGGAAAGGAATCCAGGGGCATTCAACCTCTGAGCTACACCCCCTGCCCTATTTTTTTATTCTTTATTTTGAAACTGAGCCTCACTGAGTTGCAGAGGGCCACACTAAGTAGCTGAGGCTGTCCACAAACCACGATCCTCCAGTCTTAGCCCACCGAAGGCTGGGATTACAAGCATGTGCCACCACACCCGGCTCAACACTTGTCTTTTTTATGACACCTTTAAAAAATTTTTTCCAGTTCATTTTCACCCTACATTCATCTTTAGAGAAAATTTTAAAAGGTTTAAGTAGATTGAGGAAAGGTAATAAACATTAGTGATAAAATAGCCAAGTAACTTTGCTACCTGTTATAGTAGACGATTCCCTCATAACCAGGGGAACTATGAAAAACTTGTCATTTGAAGTAGAGGCCATGTATGATAAAGGTTAATGTTTTGAAAGAAAAATTATTAACATCTATTTTTTTTGAGAAATGATTCAATCCAGTCAGTCAAACTGGAAACCACAGAGATGCTGTGTGACTCATTAGCAAGGGAGGCATTCACTGGTGCCGGAAATTGAGAAGGCTTAAAATCGCCATCCTAAAACCAGGACAAGCCAGTTATAAGTCCAGTGAATTACAGTTGTCCAGAGTAGATATACAGGTGAGGCAGTAACCTCATTGTCATTCAAAATAAAGGCATGTTGGGCTGGGGATGTGGCTCAGTGGTAGAACACTTGTCTAGCATTGCAGGGTCCTGTGTCTGATACCTAGTACTGCAAAAGGAGGGATTTAAAACTGGTCAGGAAGCTGAGCATGGTGGCACATAACTTGTAATACCAGTACTTAGGTGGCTGAAACAGGAGGATCACAGGTTCATGGCCAGTGTCAGCTACTTAGTGAGGCCCTCCTCAACTTAATGAGACCCTGTTTCACAATAAAGAATAAAAGAATAGGGATGGGTATGACATGGAGTTAGAATGCCCCTGACTTCCACCCTAGTACCACAATAAATAAATAAATAAATAAATAAATAAATAAATAAATAAAGCAAATGAAGCAATTAGTTCAGGAACAGGTGTGAGTAGTTGAAGCATTAAAACTCTGCTACTACTAATGAAAGAAAGTTAAATGGAATCATCCTTTATCCATAAATAACCAATTTGGGGGCAGAAAAGACTTAGTAATGATAAATTATACCTAAACCTATGTTTATTATATGAGTATTTATTTGTGCCTCAATTTTTTTAAATGGCTCATTACTTTTCATGTTTTCTAAGCATTTTATTCATAAAATACTCCAGTATTGCAATTAATTCTTGTATAGTAATTTTCACATATTTGAAGAATAGTAGAAGCTCACATGCAAATTTTCTTTTTAGTTAGAAAAGAGAAAAGTAAAAATAAAGGTGTATCCTAGTAGCAGGAAGAACCTGAGCCTAAATAATAAAACGTTAAAGACAGCTGCTTTTGGAAAACAACAATATGGTTCAGTGTGAAATATAAACTAATAATAACAAAATGGATATAAATCAACTAGCATATTAACAGAAAATTTATATGGTATGTTTCCAAGCCAAGCAAAAATATATTTAAGTCTCTCTTTAAAAAAAAAACTCTGAAAGTATAAAGGATGTAGTCTTTTTAGTCCTTAAAATTTTATCAGAGATACATTCATTGAAATAAGAGTGATAACATTCAGAGCTTAAAAAATTAAAGATAGCCAGGCATCGAGACACATTCCTGTAATCCTAGTACATGGGAGGCTGATACAGGACAATCACAAGTTCAAGGCCAGCATCAGCAATGTATTGAGGGCCTCAGCAGCTTAGTGAGACCCCTGTTTCATAATAAGAATTAAAAAGGGCTGGGATGCAGGGCGTGGTGGCACATGCTTATAATCCCTGCCCTTGGGAGGCAGAGACAGGAGGATCATGCAGGTTCAAAGCCAGCCTCGCTGGCTTAAGAGACCCTGTTTCCAAATAAAAATATAAAATAGGTCTGGGAGTGTAGCCCGGAGGTAGAAGTTTCCAGGAGCCCCAGTACCACCAAAAAAAAAGGGGGGGGGAGCTGGGATATAGCTTAAAGGTAGAATGCCCTTGGGCTCAATCCAAGAAGGAAGGGAAGGAGGGAGAAAGGAAGGAAAGAAGGAAGAAAGGAAAGAAGTACACCTATAATACCAGTACTTAGGAGGCTGAGACAGAAGGATTGCAGGTTTGCAGCCAAGCCTCAGCAATTTAGCAAGGCCCTCTGCAACTTAGTGACACCTCGTTTAAAAAAAAAAACCACAAAACAAAACAATAAAAACAAAACAGTCAGTCTAGTTCAGAGATAGAATGCCCCTTTGTTCAATTTCCAGTACTACCCACCCCCCCAAAAAAGATAAAAAAGAGGAAGGAAAGAAGGTAGGTAGGTAGGTAGATAGAAAGGTAGATGGGTATGAAAATACTAGGTATTGCTTGCTTGCTTGCTTGTTTTTATTTTCAGTGCCAGAGATTAAACCCAGGACCTAAAGCATATAAAAACACTTTGTAAAATACTAAGCTTTCATTTACCTGGGAGCTGCATTATTCTGTGTTGGTATCTATGACTCTTAGTAGCCACTGTCAGATCAGGTAAAGGGGTTTCAACTGCCAGGCCAACCTATGTCCAGAGGATCCTTTCTAGATGGCTATGTGGAGAGCCATCCTAGGGCTGCTCTGGAGTCGTGGTGGGAGACTATATCAATGGGATAGTTCAGTTTTATGGGCATAGAGAGCCAGAGGGTTTATGTCACACTCCATGGGATAGCCGTCACTGTCATTACTGGTCCCAACTCTGGGGAGCTATCTGGATTTTTTTTTAAAGTATAAATGGAAAAAAACCCACAACAACATTTGTGTGTTTCTACAAGTGGGTCAGCCAGGACAGCATACAGGGATGTTTCTTAGAAGGTAGGTGTAATGCTCATTTCTTAAGAAAGGGTTGTCAGAGGGCTAAAGCACTCTTCCAATTCCTCAAGCTACATGCCCGAAAAAGAATAAAAATCACTGAGCAAATGGGAAACGAAATGAAAGAACAGAATCTGCGACTGTGAAGCAAAGATCTGTTTCTACTTTGTCTTCTAGCAGGAAAGGGCGCAATATCCTGCTCTTAACAAAGACGTACGAAGACTTGCAATTAGGTAAAAGCCACCACCACCACCCACGGCAATAATCTGGCCACCTCCTTCACAATAACATCCTCAAAGATGAATTCCGGAAAGGATTTTGCATTTTTTGAGAAAGCTACCATGGGGTCTAAAAAGATTCACTTATAGCTCTTGAGATGAACTTGCACATGGAAAAAATAGTTCAAGAACTAAGACAGCAGCACAGTGAGAAAAGAGGGGGAGGGTGTTACTTCTCAAGGGAAATTGTTCATCTGCAGTTATAATTTTCATTTCTTGGCAAAGAAAAACTAGTGTGATAGGTACTTCAACTCCTTTAATAACACAGGATGCAAGCCTTGTCATTGACGTATGGCAGGTATTTTATTAGGTCCTTTGCGCCCTAGCCCATTAATTTTGGCTGTCCCAAGACCATTGTTTGCCAAGAATACTTAAACTACCTGGAGTGAATTACGTGCATAGGACTTCCCCTCAGAGGTGGGCCTGCTTGTGTGGGTGTGCAACCTTGTAGTCAGTCACGAAGGGTACTTTGCTTAGACGGACCCAGTCCTTGGAAGGACTCAGCTCTCAGTACTCAGCACTGATCTGCCATCACAGTCTTGAAATCTTTAGTAATTTAATTTTATATTGAGTCCCACAAATGATGTAATTAAAGCTGCTAAGGGGTGAAATGGGGCAGAGTGGACCTCAGGATCCTCTGTGAGATGGTGAATTCCTTAACAAGATTATCTTTATAATTCAATAAAATGCAACAGAGTGTGATATTAGTAAACACCTTAAAACAAAGTGTTACCATATAGCATAAAACAATTCATAATGTTTGGTGTCATGAATATTTTATGTGAGTCATTCATACTGACCTTCATTCATCATTGACAACAAACTCACACTCACACCTGAAATTCGGGTGTCAACTCCTTAGCAGCAGCTCTTATGTGGTGATGTTAGATTTGGGGGGGTTGCTCTTTAGCTGTTTAATTTTTTTTTAGTTTTGTTTGTCTATTTCTGCAACTTTGCTTAGAGACTCAAAATGGGGAAAAAGAGAAGGGCTTACCATAACACATAGGGGTATACTGCTATTCTGCTTAGGGAGTATCTATCCATTGAAAAACTTTGCATTGCCAGGCATGGTGGCGCACGCTTGTAATCCCGCGCTTGGGAGACGGAGACAGGAGTATCACACTGGTTCGGAGCCAGCCTCGCTGGCTTAAGAGACCTTGTTTCCAAATAAAAATAGATAAAATAGGTCTGGGAGTGTAGCCCGGACGTAGAAGGGCTTCCAGGAACCCCAGTACCACCACAAAACAAAATAAAACTTTGCATTTTAGAAAATTTTACAAGTAAGAAAATAGCATTAATTAGAGGTTTGGGCATGGTTCCCATGAAACTGCCTTACTGCCTTCTGACAATAATTGCAGATTTGGGGGTTTCTGAAACCACTCCTGGTTTTGATAATTTGCTAGAAGGGCCCAGAGAATTCATTGAAAACTAAGCCAGGTGCAGTGAGGTAGACCTGTAATCCCAGTACTTGGTAGACTGAGAAGAGGGATCACAGGTTTGAGGCCAGCCTTGACAAATTAGCAAGACTCTCAGTAACTTATTGATACCCTATTTCAAAATAAAAGATAAAAAAAAGGCATGGGGGTGTGGCTTGAAGGTAGAATGCCCTGGGGCTCAGTCCCCAGTAGGAAGAAAACCTGAAAGAACAAAAGAAAGGAAGGAGAAAAACAAGCAGGCAGACAAAGAAAAGTGTTTTATTCACAGTTCCGGATTATTCCAGGGAAAGGACACAAATGAAAATCAGCCAAGGAAGAGGGCATGAGGCATGGATGTCCTGTTGTCCTCTCTACAGAGTCAGGGCACATTAATCTCTCATAACTTGTCGGTCTCCATAGGTGACAAAATGCAGGGACCACTGCCAGCCAGGATACTCAAGCCTTTGGTACCCAGAGGTTCTACTGGGGCCCATTACACGCAGCCCACATGGCTGACCTTCCGCCTCCAGCTCTTCCCAGGGGTTAGGGTAATACCTGTAGGGAAGAGAACTTTTTTTAGCTTTCTTAGGTTCAGTGGCTGAGTGCCCTGTAAATTAAACTGACAAACGATGAATTAACAAGAGAAGAAAGATTTTATTATACATAAATAAATGGGACTTAAGGAAGCACTATTCTTTTTTTTTTTTTTTTTTTTTTGTGGTACTGGGGTTCCTGGAAGCCCTTCTACCTCCGGGCTACACTCCCAGACCTATTTTATGCTTTTTTTTTTTTTAATTTTTTGGAAACAGTGTCTCTTAAGCCAGCGCGGCTGACTTGGAACCTGCGCGATCCTCCTGTCTCCGCCTCCCAAGCGCAGGGATTACCAGCGTGCGCCACCACGCCCGGTGTGGAGGCACTATTTTCAACTAGAAAAAAGAAGGTATTATTTGCATCTGTGGTGGAAGGCTAAGTTATCAGAAAGAGGAGAGAAAATGTGTGGTAATGGTAAAAAACAGGTTATTGAGGACAGTTGGATATGCAGAGAAGAGTTTTGTCAGATGCCAAGAGTTGTGTAAGAAGCAATTCTCTTTAGGAGAGGGAGACATCTTTATAAATGGAAATTTATGCCCTGTTTTTATTGCATTGTTTTGAGGTGGCACATTCTGGTCCCCTTCACATCCTTACCTCCTGTCTTCCCAAAGGTCAGAACCAACACTACATGGCCCCAAGTCCCCACGATACGATTAGTCTATCCAGTGGCCCAGACCCCCAGGAAACAAAGATGCTTCAGTGAGGTGCCTGGAGACACTGCCCAGTAGCTGGGAGTGAAGATTTCTCTTTGAATAAAGTTAGCTCTTCACTACACAAGTGTAATGATGCCCCCATACTTATCACTCCAATTCTAAATTATAATACTAATAATGGCCAATCTTGTTTCATCGGATAGTGTGCTAGAGTCAACACAAACTGGTTCATAGAAACTGATGGTTCAATTCTTAGGAATTTTGCAAACCAATGCTAAATATAATCACTATAAAAAAACCCAAGTTATATAAACTAACAATAAATTTGATGAAAATGATGATTCATGCTCAAAACTCATCATTTTCTAGTGATGTTGTTCTTGATATGCTCTTGACTTTATTTTTACCCACTTTATCTGCCTGTGGCAGTTCTGTAGAATGACAAGCTATATACATCTCTCCCCATTTCCCTGTTCAGTGATGTTACCTTGGTGGCATGCAGTTGACAGTGGTGAAAATATTTACACCATGGAAATCAGCAAGTGCTATAAGTCTTTTTTTTTTTAACATCTTTTGATTTTGAGAAGTATCTTTGTGCTGATCTAGCTATTACTAGAGCTGTGAAGAGTATTTTACAGGTTATGGAACCACTGGGTTAAATATCTGATAAATTATTTCAAAATATGAGGTACAGAAAGAGCTCATGAATCTGGTGGAACACTTTTTTCTAAAACAATTTAACTCCATACAAGTCTGTTTTGTGTAAGTCTAAATTTAATTTTAAATGTAAATTTATACAATGGCATTTTTGTGCTTCCCTTGACATTTTATATAAATTATGGAGGTTGTATATGAAACTAAAAGTGTACTTTTGATTTATACATAATTAAATGTAAAATAAAAATGCATGTAATTAAAATTCCATTCATATGAAAATAGTGTTCTTTTCTGTTATGTGCAATAGTGCCAAAACTTAATTTTTAAGACTGTGGATATTTACTTTGTAATCTTGCAGCAGTTTTGAAAATCAGAAATTTTAAACCCTTTAGAGAATTCTCACGAGTCCTTTTTATTCACGAGGTTTAGGACACACTAACTCAAAATATGGCACCTTGGCATCTTGAGTATTTTAAGCTAAAGGAATTTAAGTAGTAGTAGGTGTAAAAAAGACCTTTCTGACCTGCCCCTGCTGCAGGTCATACGGCCAGTATGATAGTAAGTTTCTGTCACTATAAGACCTGATATAATCAATATCAAAGCCAAAAGGTTAATTTTGGCTCACAGCCCAGGATCAATGGCCCCTGCTGCTTTGGGCCTAGGGCAAGACATTTCATTGGGGGTGGGGAGGATGGTGAAGAAGAAAGACTTTGAAGCCAAAGAGAGGAAGAGGAAGGGGCTGGGGCCCCACTAGCTCCTTTGAGGACACACCCCAACAGCCTGCAACTGTTCACTAGACCCCACCTTGGAAAGGCTCCACCACCCTACAGTAGCAACAATCTGGGAATAGGCTTTGCAGCACAGACCTTTGAGGGACATTTTGGATCCAAATTGCTTCAACTAGCATGTGAGAGGCGCCCTGCCTGTAGCTGGAGAAAAGGATCATCGTAATCTCCAAAGATGGAGGGGTACCAAAAGCAGTCAGAGTGAGCGGGCCCTGTTCCCCAGCGCACACCCTTCTTGGTCCTATGGCATCTATCTCTTCCTGTGTCTCTACTCTCCACCAATCCTGCTAAAAAGCAACAGGTTTAACCATTTCTTCAGGTGCTCACTTCCTCACAAAGTTACCTGCCTCATGTTCATCTTACACTAAATACATTATTTGCTTCTCTTGTCAATCTATCTTTTGTTAAAGAAAACCAGTTAAGAACCAAAGGGTAGAAGGAGAAAGTTTCCTCCCTTACCGTAGCCTTTATTGCAACGTACATGCACATGCTTTTATCTTGTAGTAATATGTTTACAAGGTTTATTGTCCGGGTGACAGGAAAGGCAAGATCACAAATTATTTTTAGTGCTCTTTGTATTCTGTGAGGATGCCACAGAGATGGGCTCCAGGGGTGGAAGGGGACGCTGTTTACCTCCATGAAAAGCCCTCTGTCTCTTGGGGCCATGGCCTCTGCAGCCACCACCATTGCTACCACCAGTCTGGGCCATGGGCTGGCCAGAGCCAGCCCCCTGACCACATGGCACCCCAGACTGCCCCACACCAGCCCTGCCAGGTCTTAGACCAGCTTCTCCAAGCAGATGCTGTGGTCCCATAGAATGGTGGGGTAATTTGAATGCTCTATTATTTTTCTTTATCCCCCTGTATTTTAAGAATAGGCAATATTTAACAAAAACATCTCAATGTAAATTATGCTATCAATTGCTTTGCTGGATTTCTTTCTGCCTTGGTCAAATTGCAGTTGATCATTTATATAAGCGATACCTGAACAGGATGTATCTATGATTAGGCCAAAGTTAAAGCACAAAGTTATTCAGTGATACTTGTGAAAGCACAGCGAGGCCCGCTTTACCCAGGACCATGTGATAGGTGCAGGACCTGTACTGAGATAGGAAATGGGATGTTGTCATGTGGAGATGGGCTGGGCTCAGTTCTGAATTCAGCATGAAAAGGGGTTTATAGCCAAGGAATTGGGAGGGGGGTTCAGTGGATGGAAGATTACTAAAAAGACATCAGGGATAAGAAGATAAGAAGCTGGCTAAAATGACCTAATAGGGTTCTTGCTCAAGACAGTTCAGGTGACCCGATATCACAGGGGAAGGGGAAGGGTGGGGAACCTCATCAGGCTCTGAGGGTGATGAGAAAACCAGGGGGGGTGCTTTGCTAAATCTGGGCTTTACAAGGAAGTGACCCTTCTCTGAGGACCTAGAAGGTTAAGAAACTCCAATGAAGTTTGGCCAAGCAGATCTCTGCCTGCAGTCATCTGAAATTTGTTTTAGTAAAATGCCTACTTGCCCTTGATTTATTTTTAGTTGTGTCCTAATCTCTTTCAGGAGTATGGTCCATTTAATTTGCATGAGTGACTTAATCTGCATGAGTCTCAGAGAGGCACTTCTGTAAGAATTTATGTTTTAAATTGCTCTGAGTGGACAAAGGGTGTCTTCTAAGGTAGTGTCCCTCCAATTACTAATCCTTTAAAAATAATCAGGGACTAAGTAACAAGAATTAAATCTAATTTCCTTTTGGGCCTCTTTATTAGCCAAGATGAGTGATGTACGCCTTAAGAGAGAAGCAGATGGCTTGATGGGCCGGCATATCAATGTAAACTCATCTCTGACATAAGTACTTTTACAATTTTCCGGTTACACACAGAATAAGGAAATGATGGGGCTGCAAAGGAACTAATTGAAAAAGAAATGTATTTACTTATTGGTTTGTCCTTGAGAAAACTCAAAAGTATCTTACTATGGCTGCACCTCGCTTTACCATGGGGTTACGCCCTGATCAATGCACAATAAATTGAATTTAAGTTGAAATACAATTCATACACTTAATCTACCAAACATCACAGTTCAGCTATACACACACCATCAGCTGTACCCTTGTGATTTTGTGACTGCCTGGGGGCTTTGGGGAAAAAATTCAAAGTATGATTTCTAATCAATGCCTATCACCTGTGCACCACCATCCAATTGACATTTTTTTTTTTTTTAAGCAGAACCCTTGTTAATTGGAACCATCCATATTCTGAGTTAATCCAAAACTGGTCCTGTAGACGAAGCTGAATGGAGGAGATGCCCTGGGGTCTGGAGGAAAGCCTACAGAGACAGAAGGCAGGAAGCACCACTGGAGGATCCCTGCATCCCTCTTCCTGGCCGTTATCCATCTGGAGTCTCAGTTAAGTCCTTCTTCACTACTTTTCAGTGAAGACTCCGATGCTGCTTTTAACTACAAAAGAAAACAACTCAGGTTAGAAGGGGGGCAAGGCTGGGTCTCCTGTGAAGGCCACTCTACGGTGCTTTGAGCATGGAGAAAAAGTATGCTGTCCATAAAAAGTCAGTAGAGTCACTCTGGTTAAGATTCTATCTCTAGAAAGTTCATACTAATTACAGGCAAAATTGATACCTTCACATTACCAGTAATTATATGTTATATCTACCACCATTTCTGCAAGGACACCTTCACTATTCTAGTTAGTTTTTTATTTGGAAAGTTTGGTGCTTATGGTGTTACACACACACACACACACACACACACACACACACACACACACACAGGATTTGAGCAGCAGCTCTGGTCATTTAACCCTACTAAGCACATCGCAGTGGCACACTGTCCATCCTTACCATATCTTTAGGAACTTTAGTGCCTGTGGGGAAACAGGAAACCTAAATGTGTGTGGTCTTGACATAAAAGCCCCCAAGGCCAAAGGTTCCCATGGAAGAGTGAGCCATCACTGCGGCATTTCCAGTTTCATCTCTGTTACTAATTCCAAGTCACTGAAAACACCACCACCACCAACAGAAAAACGAAGAGTCTTTAATTCATTAAGTTTTTAACTGTTCAGCTTGTCTTCAATCTTTTTTTTTTTTAACTTGGTGGAGTAAAAAGCCACAATGTGCTGTCAGAAGAACTATTTTCTACATTGTATTTTATTATTATTATTATTTTTAGATCAACGAGCTTTTTAAGGATTTTGGAAAGACAGGAATAAAACGGTGATACTTTATTTTGGGTTTTTCTATCCAGATGTGTCACAGACAGGTAACTTCAATAATAAAGGAACAGAAGTTTAAAGGGGCTTGAAGGAATTAGGATTTTCAGTTCTGCAGAAGAAATTCTAGTAATCATCAGTCTGAGATACCTAACTTGTTTACATATTTAATATTTTCAAAAAGAGAACAACCTTTCAGAAAGACAGGCAGTGTAGGAGGCACTTCAAATGACTTAAATAACAGCGTGTGTGTGTGTGTGTGCCTGTGTGCGTGTGTGTGTGTGTGTGTGTGTGTGTAATTCCCCCTGACTGAGCAGGAGCAGTTCAAGCACGCCCACAGCCCGGGGAAATGATCAGATCCAAGAGATCGAGTTAGATAAGAAGAAAAAGTAATTTGCTGGGCGCCTCCTGAATTACCTTAACAGTTTACGTTAAAAATAAAACAAGGAGAAATGTTTTCAGAAGCCAAGTCAGCGCCCAGACCCAAATAAAAAAATCGAACCTGGAGCTTTTTATAAACACCGGCAGAGAAATGGGCGGTAAAGAACAACAGCCCCTGGCGTCTCTGAACGAGCCGGGCCGGGGCGGGCAGGAAGTCCTGGGCCGGGGACACCCTTTCTCCAGGCTTTCGGGAAGGTGCCGGGGGCGGGGAGGGTCCCCGCGCCCCCGCCCCGCCGCTCCCGTCCGGGGTGCAGAGCTCGGGGAAGTTCCCGGGAAGCCGCGGCCACTGGGCTCCCGCGGAGGGCGCACCTGCCGAGCCCGCGGCGGGCAGAGGCGCCTCCCTTGGGGGCTGGCTGCCCGGGTGCGGGGCGCCGAGCGGGGCTCCGGGCGGCCCCGGCGACCCGCCCGCGCCCCGCCGCCCGCGCCCGGAGGACTGGGGGGCCAGGTGCCCGGGCGCCCGGCGCGGTCCGGGCTCGGGGGCGGGGGCGGGAGCGCGGGCATGCGCAGTGGGGCGGAGGCGCGGCGATGGCCCGGGGAGGCGGGGGGGCTGCTGTTTGTTTGCAGCTGGGCCACCTCGCCGGCGCAGGCGGCGGCGGAGCGCGGGGCGCCCGCGGCGGGGGCAGGTCGGCCGCGCCATGCCCGCGCGCCCCTGCAGCCGGCCGCGGCGCGGCGCTCGGGCCCCCGCGGGGGAGGACGCCAGGCGCCCGCCGGCCGCGGCGCGATGGTGCTGAGCGGGGCCCGCGCGCCCTGGGGGCCGGGCTGCGGGCTGGCGCCGGCCGGGGCCGCGGCGCTGCTGGCCGGGGCGAGCTGCCTGTGCTTCGGCCGCTCGCTGCGCGGCGAGTTCGTGCACGACGACGTGTGGGCGATCGTCAACAACCCCGACGTGCGGCCCGGCGCGCCGCTGCGCTGGGGCATCTTCGCCAACGACTTCTGGGGCAAGGGCATGGCCGAGAACTCCAGCCACAAGTCCTACCGGCCGCTCTGCGTGCTCACCTTCAAGTGAGTCCCGCCGCGGGCTCGGCGCCCGGAGAAGTTGCCCGGCGCCCGCTCCCTAGATCGCGCCCCCCGCGGGCTGGGAGAGGCCGGCGAGGGCCCCCCCCCCCCGCACCCGAGCCCCGCGGGGGGCGGTGCAGGCGAGCACCCCAAGTTGGGCGCAGGCGGAGGCGGCGCGGCGGCTTTGCAGGTGCAGAGTGTCGGCCGCTTAGGACGCGCTCGGTGGGGCGCGGGCGCCTCGGGCTCCGGCACCGCGTGGGCTTCGGGGCGCAGCGGGGGAGGCGTCGACGCCCCCACCTCGCCCCGGGCCGGCCTCCCGGCGGCTCCCCGCGTCTGTCTCTCCCACCTGCCAGACAGACCGCGGGACCCCGACTTCAGGGAGAGCCCAGGCGTGGAACCCCCCCCTCCCCCCGGTGGGGGGGTACCGGGGTCCCAGCTGAAATAGTTTTTCTTTTTACTACCCCGGAGTCATGATTCAGCATTTCTGG
Organism: Muscardinus avellanarius; assembly: GCF_963383645.1. NCBI lineage: Eukaryota > Metazoa > Chordata > Mammalia > Rodentia > Gliridae > Muscardinus > Muscardinus avellanarius. Next base: position 87,520,078 of record NC_137797.1, read on the forward strand.
TGTGAAGAAGTGTAAAAGGACTAGCCAGAGTGTGCCGGGTTTTTGTAGGGTCAAGGATTTTCGTGAATTTTAAAAAGAGGGCTAGCTCCGGAGGAAGGACTGATTTGAAGGTTCTTACACGTCTCTAGCTGGACTCGGCCCCGTATCGTTTGGCTCGGCTGTTAAGCGTATTTTAATGTGCTGCACAGAGCTGTTGAAATAACGGTGGTCGGGTATCAGTGTTTTAAGCGAGTGTCGACGGTGTGACAGGAACTGGGGTTCCCGGTTAGGATCATTTGAGACTGGTTGGCAGTTTGCAAAACCGGCCATGGCTAACAGGCCTAGGTCTCTTGACAGGTGGCCCCTTGACTTAGAAAAGGAAACCCTGGCTATAGGCACCAACCCACCGGCTTTTGACTTAATTCCTAATGCTCTAAAGAGGGTGGGAAAATTACCCGTTTGACTCTGAGGAGAATATTTGATAAACATTTGTTCCCTTAGAAAGTTGTGCTGGTTTTCAAAAAGAACTTCAGCCTCTCTGCAAGTTTTTCAATACTTTGTTTTTCAAACGTTTCTTAAAATCTTCCTAGGTAGCACAAAAATGCTGTTTCCCTTTTGGGTGGACCTGAATTTTCATTCGCCAGCTGAGGGTCCTTGATTATTAACCTTAAGACGGGAAGCCCACCGCATGAGGGGTGCTAGACTTTGCCCAGGGAGACCATCCCGGTCCCTCTCTGAGCCTATTTTATTTAACAAGGTCAGGTTTAAATGTCCGAGCCGGCTTCCTGGAGGCTGGGGAAGGGTCGTTTAGGGTCTTGACTCCCTAAAAAGTTTAAAATTCTTAGTGGAGATGGCAGGGACCAAGGAAAGAAGTGATGGGTAGGAGGAGAAGAAGGTATAGGAAGGAGGGAAGACCTGGTGGGGAGGAGGATGGATCAGCAGGGGCTGGGCTGGGCTGGGCTGGCTGAGGAAATCATTGATCTGAAAAGCAGCTGGTATCTAAGATCTGGGTTTGTTATGGTACTTGCTGTAAAGTACTTGTATGCCTCTGTGTGTAGGGAGCATCAGGGAGTTAATTGGCAAGGGAGATGCACCTCTTCAGAAAGAGACCGGTTACTGATCTTCCCAGACTCACATGCATTGATTTTTTTGGGGTGGGGGGTAGGGAGGATGCTGGGGATTGAGCCCAGGGTTTTCTACCTCTGAGCCCTATTTTATTTTTTATTTTGAAACACTATCTCATCAAGTTATCACCCACTGTTGGCTTTGAACCTTTGACCCTCCTGTCTCTGCCTCCCAAGTGCTGGAATTAAAGGCATGTGCCATCACATCGCGCTCATGCGTTGGTTTAAATAAGACTAGACAGCCTTCTCCACACAGTCACCTAAAGGGAAATCACATCTTCTAGTGCAATAGCATAAAGCTGGAGGCTGCCCATGACTTTAAACTCGAGGGGCTCTTTAAGAATTCTTCAAAGAAGGAGAGAAAATCACTTTTGGTATCCAACAGGAAACTAGGATTGGCTTAGATACTTTATCTCAGTTATGTCTTTATGATTTCTATTTCAGGTAGTTGATGAAAACACAATTTAAGTGGCCCTTTAAATATGTGCAAGCCATGTGGATTAGATCTTATATTATGCTTATTTGAGCACAAATCTTTAAGACCTCAAACTCTTTTAGAAAATCTTTTTACTTTGTGATAATTGTACATTTCTGTCCAGTTGTAAGTTACAGCATAGAGACCCTGAATGATTCTTACCCATTTTTCCCCAATGATAGCATCTTACATAACTATACTCTATTATCACAACCAGGAAACTAACACTGGTACATTCTACTTTTATTCAGATTCACTAGTTTTACATGCATTCTTTTTTATTTTAGTGTGTATTTAGTTCTGTGCAGTTTTATAATATGTGTAGATTTCTGAGATGACTACCACAGTCAAGATCCAGAAGAGCATTCTATCAGAAGGAGCCCTCATGTTTCTCTGTCATAGCCATGGACACATAATCTGTATTAACTGCTCGATCCAGACGCCCCATCCTACTCCATAACAACCGCTAAGTTTCCATCTGTATAATTTTGTCATTTTGATAATGTTATTTGGTGGAATATTATGACATGGAATTTACCAAAATTGTCTTTTAGCCCTCCGTTTTATCGTCTTGAGCTTTATTTAGATTGTTCCATGTATACATAGTTTGTTCCTTTTTATCGCTGCGTGATATTCCATTGTGTAGATATATCACAGTCCATTTAACCATTCAGCTACTGAGGACATCTAAACTGTTTCCAGTTTGGGGCTATAACAATATGACTGCTTTCAGTGTTTATAGGTTTTTGTGTGAACCTGAAATTTTCTTTCTCTGTGGTAAATGCTGAGTAACACAATTTCTGAATTATATGTTGGTTGCATGTTTAGTTTTTCATGAAACTGCCAAACTGTCTTGCAGAAATTTCTACTGGACCTAGTAGAAGGAAGCTGTTTCCCCTGCTTCCTTAATAGCAGTTGTTATTGTTGCTGTTTTCTTTTAATCCTAGTGATTCTGATTTGTGAGTAGTATCTCGATACATTTAGTTTCTGTTTCCCTAATGGCCAGTGACATTTGTCTCATGTGCTTATCTGCCCTTTATATATCTTCCTTAGTGAATGTAACTTTGTGTCTTTTGTCTGTTAGTTTTGGGAGTTCTTTGTAGAGTCCGGGTACATGCCATTTGTCAAGCATGTGGTTGGTGAATATTTTTTTCCACTCTGTAGTTTGACCTCACAGTATCATTGCTGGAGCAGAATTCAAATATAACTTTTATTAAAAGTAAGTTTATTATCTTTGATCCACGGATGGATGTCACCCATTCTGAGAACTAGAAATTCCCTAAGAGCAAATAAAATTTATAGATGTCTAATGTTTCTGCTATAAAGATGTTTGCTTGTATATTAATAAATAAAAAGGTACTTGCATACATAAGTATAAAGACACTAATCACCTGTTTTCTCAAACAAGAAACAAGCTAAAGTTGAAATGAGGAAATAGTTTCTTTTGCTTCTTTGGGGGGTATGGGACAGTGCCACATGGAGGCCATTCACCACGATTTGATGGCTTTGCACTACACCAGCTTGGCTAAATGAGCACTGTTTTCTAGAACTCTTTCCCCAGGACAATTCTGCTTTGGGGCTGCCCACAGAGACAGTTCTGGGAGATCTAGAAGGTGGCAGGGATGCGGCCCTGGTCATGCTTAGAGAGTTGGTGGGTATAGCTCTGCTTCCAGGGGCCTTCCTCACACAGATTGTCATGGAGACGCTGTCTACCTGCTGCTGGTGCTATGAGCAGCCAAGGTCGAGCTCCTGCTTGCTATCCTGGGGAAAGAGCCAGACTTTTTGCAAGACATCTCTATCTTTAAGGTTGAGCCTATTTTTTTTTTTTTTTTGGTACTGGAGATTGAACCCAGGGGCATTCTACCTCCCAGCTATACCCCGAGCCCTATTATTTTTTTATTTGGAAACCAGGTCTGGCTAAGTTGCTGAAAGCCACTAAGTTGCTGACACTGGCTTCAACCAGCAATCCTCTGGTCTCAGCCTCCCAAGTACTAGGGTTACAGGCGTGCACCACCACACCTGGCTAAGGTTGAGCCTTAATGGGGAACAGATGTGCATCTTAGTTCATCCTGCGAATTGCAGTTCATCCTTATCTTCCCTACTTCCAGAGTACCAGTGGTCCCTTCCAGAGTGGCTGCCCTGCTAGGTTGATTTTGGAAACATCAGACCTTATATGGGCTATTTAACCAGCTCCCACCACGGTGAAAGTTCAGATCCCTATAGAAAAAAATCCCGTCTTCCGGATCATTCCCAGCAGTCGGTTCTGCTTTTTCGGCAAAACCCTACCTGATACAAAGGATGATCTCTGTGTGTTCCTTCAGGTGAATTAAGAATTTGGATGAATTTATATTTCTGATCAAAATCTCATATTCCATCTTTTCATAAAAGCATGTCCAAGGGCATGCAGAAATATTTTTAGTAAAGCAGAAGCAAAACATCTGTGGAAACTTAATCTGCAGCAGTAACTGATTTTTGAAAAAAAAAAAAAATGCCTCTTTATTCCTCAGTGGCCCTGACCTGTTTGTAGCTTTGAAATCAGAAGGAATGCATGAAGCCACTCTGTGGATACTGCGCAGACACAGAGCCAAGCCCCGTGACACCCACAACTCCCCTTGAAAAATGGCATTGGCTGACGGAAAAGGTGCTTAGCTTTTTAATTTTATCCTCACTCCTTTTCCTCTTGGGAAGCAGCTTCTGCAGAATTACTAGCAGTGCTGTTGTAGCTAGGAGGAGAGTGTAGGCCTGCTTCAACAAGAAAGGACCACCGATGCTTCACCATCAAAGAGGGGGAGCCTAAGGCCAATTAGAGAACCTTAAACTCGTGATTTTCTTTCCATGTTTAGGTTATTAGATCATAGTTTGCTCTAAAGTTTTATTTTATTGAAGGCTTCTGATGGTAATATAAACCAAGAGAGTGAAGTGGGTGGCTTAAAATGTCAGAGCTAAAAAATAGAATATCTTAATATGTGCAGCTGTAGAAATTTGCAGCATTGTAACGTTGGACTTTTTTTTTTTTGCAGTAGTTTGCATCTTTTAGTCACAAGTGATTGCTAGATACACTAGCCTCCAATGCCCCAAACCTCAGAGACATGGCGCAGTGCGCCCTTAGGTCTGTTCCTTTTGATTGACCTCTGTGGGATTTCGTTTTGAGGCAGATTATTGCCCCAAGGCTACTGAGTTTGTTTTCTAAGTCTATCATGGGAGACCAGGGAGGGTGGTCTAGAATGTTTGGCTAGGTTGTCTGAGGATGTCCTGTGGTGGAAACAGCCAAGGAAAAATAGGACTGCAGACAATATTTTATACAGAAAAATGAAAAACTGCACTTGAAAAATATACCAGGCCAGGTGTGGTGCCACATGCCTGTAATCCCAGTATTTGGGAGGCTGAGATGGGAGGATTGCAGGTTAATTGTCAGGCTTAACAATTTTTGCAAGGCCCTCGGCAACTTAGCATGAATGACCCTGTTTCTAACTAACTAATAAATAAATAAATAAATACATAAACAAAATGGGGCTGGGTGTGTAGCTCAGAAGTAGAATGTCTCTGGTGGGTTCAATCCACAGTACCATCCCTGAATGAAGGCTTGGACTCAACAAATGATTTTTTTTCCCTCTTTTGGAGCTACATTCACATTTTTCAGACTTTTTTTTTTTTTTTTCCTTTTCTCTTTTGTGGTACTGGGGATCAAACTCAGGGGCATTTGACCTCTGAGCACTCCCGGCCCTTTTGATGTTGAAACAGAGTCTCACTAAGTTGCAGAGGCCTCACTAAGTTGCTGAGGCTGGCCTCAAACCTGTAATCCTCCCATCTCAGCATCTCAAGTGCCGGAGTTACTAGTATGCACCATACATAGTCACCCGGCTTTGAAACCGGGGTGAGGGATGCTCTGTTGCACCATGGTAACCGCAGTGTTCCCTTTCCAAAGGTAAGATAGGCTTTCTGCCCTCCAGAGTCCTGTGTGACCTGACCCGTGGCCACCTCTCTGACCTCTAGGCTGCCAGTCTCCACCTGAGCCTTCTGGAGCTCATGTTCCTTTGCCGGCCAGACCTGGTGCCCCCATTGCTGTCTGGCATCATTTTGTGGTGCTGGCTGGCTTTACTGTCTCTTCCCTACGGTGTGAGCCCCGTGACGTGTTTGTCTAGCACCTAGAGCTTTGTCTGGCTTGCAAAGCAGGGCTCCGCAGTTACTGTTGAAAAGAAGAATGTCTATTTCATTGTCAATTACAAGTAAGTTAATTTGATATGAAAAAAAACGTGCGACAACTTTAACCATTAAGGAAATGCACATCAAAACTTCACTGAGATTTTATCTCATCCCAGCCAGAATGGCTGTTATTGAAAAAAAAATGTTAAAAAACAATGCTGTTGAGAATGTGGGGGGAAATGAACCCTATACACAGTTGGGGGATGTAAATTAGTATGACCAACATGGAAAATGTATGGAGGTTCCTCTAAAAATTAAAAACAGATGCAGCACATGATCCAGCTGTACCACTGCTGGATACGTACTGGGTGGAAATAGAAGTCAGCGTACCAGAGAGATCGCTTCACACCTGTGTTTACTGCATCACTGTTCACAATCATCAAGCTAAGGAGTCAGCCCAGGTGCCATGAACAGGGGAATAGATAGGAAAATTTGGTACGTATACACTTGGAGTCTTATTCGGCCACAAAGAATGAAATAATGTCATTGGTAGGAAAATAGGTAGGAAAATAGATGGAATTGGAGGTCATCATGTTAAGCATTAAGCAAAATAAGCCAGACATAGAAGGATAAGTATCACATGTTTCCTTTCTTGTGCATACTTAAAAAAAAAGAGGCCTGAGAATAGAAGGGGGACTATTAGGAAAGAGGAAGGAAAGGGAGGGAGGAAGAGAGGGGAACTTGCAGGGTAGATGGGATCAAAGCACAACACGCATCGTGGAAATGTCAAAATCAGACACATTAGCCTGTACAATTAATATGCATTAATTACAATAAAGAGGAAAAGTGTAAAAAGAATGAGTGACTAAATCTTTTTTTTTTTTTTTTTTTGGTGGTACTGGGGTTCCTGGAAGCCCTTCTACCTCCGGGCTACACTCCCAGACCTATTTTTACATTTTTATTTGGAAACGGTCTCCCAAGCCAGCATGGCTGGCAATCCTTCTGTCTCTGTCTCCCAAGTGCGGGGATTACAAGCGTGCGCCACCACGCCCTGCACTAAATCTTTTTTTCAATACTCAACTTTTTCATGTAAATATTAAGGTAGGGCTCTTTCAGAAGATTCTCTTTCAGAATAAAGATAAACCAGAGAAGTCTGGTTTATTTCTTAGCTAATTTACATTTTTCTTCCTCTTAGAGAAAAGTGGAGGCAGAATAGACCTTTCCTTGGACACCTGCAGAGGGTTGCATTGGGCCCTGCTTACCAGGAGCTTAAGGGCAGCTTTGATTCTGAAAGGAATGTCCGTGGCTTTGTTGAAACCTGCTGAGACTGTAACTCATGAATGAGTCTAGTACTTCCTTCTCTTGGAGGGCATTGAAACAGAAATGGTCGATGGATGCTGGCAACCAAGTTCAAGGCTAAAGACAGCAGCTATACCTCTGAGATAAAACTCAGGATTACAGGGGTGTTCTCTTCACCCTCCCTTCAGGACCCTAAAATCCATCCAATCCAGTTCTATAAGGATTGGCGTTTTTTTCCCCCCAGTCAATAACATCAACATGAAATAATTTTGTATCAGATCAAATAGAGTGCAGGACCTTAGCTTCCTTTTCACAGAAACTGGCACAACTGTCACTTCCCAGTATTGTATAATAAATGATTTGTCTAGTCTTTGTCTTGGGTTCTTGGGAAGTGTTGTTAACGCCCAGCACACCTGAGAGGAAAAGAGTGATCAGACACTAAGAGCAAATTGAACGGGCCAGGCCAGGGGACTCTGAGCTGACAGCCCGGCTGGACACTTATCCACAGCCTGAGTGAGGACGTTAGGGTGTGGACACTGCTACGTACTTGCTGAGTCCTGGAGGTCCTGTTAACTAGTACACGTGCAGAGAGACCCTGAGGTATGGCTAACTGGTAACTGCAAGACACTGCAGAAAGTCCTTGAGATAACGGTTAGCAGTAAAACATTGAGGACGGGCAGAGGACCCTTGAGACAGTGTTTGACGAGAGGGATTTTCAGGAGTCAGTGCAGGCAAGAAACGTTTCCCTTGGAGGAGCAGGCTGCTTTCGGGGGAGTTCAGCAGTGGTCATAGCTTCCAATGGCCCTGTGACCTTTCCAAAGCCAATGTTAACCTTCCTCTGGCAGTTGTGTTTTCCACAGGAAGGGAGCCATAAACCATAGGAATTTCCCCAGTTATTCACAGTAGACTTCTGAAGTTACCATACCTAAGCTCATGCTAAGGAGGAGGTGACTTGTTGCAGGCCCCTACATGTTTCCAGCATGTGGAGTGCCATATTGAAGGACTAACTAACTATAAGTTAAGAGAGTTGGGGCTTTGAGCCATGTGAGATCAGCCCTTCCTTCCAACCCTCTGAGAAGGGAAAGGGACTGGAGATTTAAGTTCAATTCTCTAGTCCAGGACTCATGCCTACATTGTGAAACCCAACAAAAATGGTGGGCCCCGAAGCTCACTGGAGCCTCCCTGGTTGGTGGTCACATTTGCTGTGCTGAGAAGGGGTGCGGCCGGAAGATGCACAATGTCTGTGTTTAGAACGCTCCCAGACTTCCTGCCATGGTCATCTTCGGTCCCGATTCGTCCTCTTCTAATCAAACCGTAGTGATAAGTGTGGGCACTGAGTTTTGATGCTGAGGCCTGGCCAAAGGCGGCCAAGCAACGGTGGGAAAAGGCCTCTAACCAGCCCCCAAAATGTATCTGTCTTGGCCCCGTGTCAAGACCACCAGTTGGAAAAGTACAGGACTGCTTTGCGCTCTTCCCTCCTAATGCCCCATGAAAAGCCCCTGGCTAAGGAAGGGAGCGCCTGACCCTCTTTACCTGGTCAGTTCCCCCTCCCAGGTGTTACTCTAAATAAAGCCTGTCTGGACTGTCCAGCGTGTGTCCCTTTCATCCCTTTATTTTCAAACAATAAGTATAGCAACTTCCTTGATTCTGTAAGACACTCTAGTGAATGATGGAATTTGAGAGAGTTGTGGGGAGCCCCAGTTTTGCAGCCTGCTCAGCAGTACAGTGGCTCTGGACCCCAGGGCTTGTGATGTCTGAAGTGGGGAGTCCTGTGGAGGACTTTGCCCTCAGACTGTGATGGCTCTTTAACTCTGACAGTCTCAGCATCAGCATCAGAATTGCATCATAACCTGGTCCTTGACCAAACACATGTCCTTTTTTTTTTTTTTTTGGTGGTACTGGGGTTCCTGGAAGCCCTTCTACCTCCGGGCTACACTCCCAAACCTATTTTTACATTTTTATTTGGAAACAGGGTCTCCTAAGCCAGCGCCCGCGGCTGGCTTCGAACCTGCGCAATCCTCCTGTCTCTGCCCCCCAAGCGCGGGGATTACAAGCGTGCGCCACAATGCACGGCAAACACATGCCTTTAAAACCAAAAAAATTAGCCAGACATGGTGACACACCTATTATCCCAGTACTCGAGATGGGAGGATCACAGGTTTGAGGCCAGTCTCAGCGATTCAGCAAGACTCTCTTTCAGAATAAAAACATTAAAAAGACTGAGGGTGTGGCTTGGAGGTAGATGCCCTGGCTTTTCTTTTGGGACTCCCTGTTTTCCAGGCATTGTTAATGGTCTTCCTGTCCTCAGCCTCCTCCCTTTTTTTAGGTATGGTCATTAGTGTGAGCACGGATAAGGGGTGAAACAATAATGTCAATCACTTCCCCTCCCATGGGGCAGCTTCCTCACAGCCGCAAAGGGGTGGGACTCTGAGCTCAAATCAAAACCATGAATTAAAAAATAAATTAGACTTTTTTTTTGGTGGTGCTGAGGATGGAACCCAGGGGCATTCTACCTCCAAGATACACAGTCCAGCCTGATTTTTTATTTTTTATTTTGAAACAGGGTCTCACTAATTTGTGGAGGGCCTCATTGAGTAGCTGAGGCTGTCCGTGAACCTGTAGTTGCTGTTTCAGCCTCCCAAGTATTGGGATTAAAATCATGTTCCACCATGCTGGGCTTAAATTAGACTTTTACTAGCGCATTGTAACTAAATATTATAGTGAGGTTCAAAGTGATACATTGCTTGGTCTATTTCCCTCTGTATCCCTCTCTCTGCCTCACCATCTCTATGCATGTCAGTCACATTGGTAGAGATTCCTTCATAAATGGATGTGGCGTTATTTGAACTATTCTCTTCCTAAATCATCCTTTACTCCTCTCCACTTCCCTCCCCCGAGTCCCCTCCACTCTTCTACTGGTCTCTCCATTTATCTGCAGGCCCTTTTGTTTCCTATTTCTATGAAAGAAAACATATGACCCTGACTTTCTGAGACTGGCTGATCTCACTTAGCATAATATTCTCTAGTTCCACCCATTTTCTTGCAAATGACATCATTTTGTTCTTTATGGCTGAGTAAAATCTCATTGTGCGTATATACCATGTTCTTTTTTTCCATTCGTCTGTTGACAGACACCGAGGTTGGTTTCATAATTTGGTTATTGTGAATTGTGCTGCAGGAAACTTAAGTATGCATGGAACGCTAGAGTATTCTGACTTAAATTCTTTTGGAAAGATACTGAGGAATGTAAAATGAAAAAAAGATGCCTAACACAAAGGCTTGAGAGTACTCAGCTAAATACATCTGTGGCCCCTTGGATATTCACCAAGAAGAGGGCGGCTTGGTGAAGCGTGTGCAAAGTAGTCTGGAGGTTGTGGTTAAAATCTCAAGTATCAGGCACCTACCACAACACAGCTGCTCTCCACAGTCAGGGTGTCATCCCCTCGTTCCAGCTGTTTTTAACTTTTGAAAATGGAAATAATTAAAAGAATGATAGACTGTATATATTTTTTAAACCCGGGCTTTTGCTTTTGCCTCCAGGGGCCAGCCGCCTTCCCTCTGCACTGTAGTTTGTCCTGGTGCCTGCAAATGGCATAATTTGGGACTTTAGAAACATTAAGTGATGATGATTTGCTGATTTATTTTTGGTCCTGGGGGGAATGCTGAAGAAGAGCAACCAAAATGATGGAGGGCCGAAGGGATTTGCCTCGGCGGCAGAAGGAGCAGAACCAGATGTTGCTATTTATTGGCTGAGTGATCTAAGAAGACTGTGGAAAGCACTTATAAGCACTGAAGATCTGGAATGATAGCAAGAGTGGGGAGGAGGAAAGCTGAATGACACCAAAACACAGCCAGCAGGGAGTGTGCCGTGTGCCGGTATTGGGCTGTGGAAAGCTGCCAGCAAAGGGTGGGAGCAACCACCATTTGGGGCCCCAGAAACAGATCATAAAGGTGGTACACTTAATTTTTCCTTCCCCTGGTTTTTAGATTCTATTGAGAAAGAATGTGTGTTGTGTTAATGCTGAGAAAACTGAGTTTTTCTTGCAAGCTTGCTAATCCTATGCAGCTTCCTGGGAGCCTTGAGACCTGTGTGTCTCATTGTTCTGACATGCACCTGCCTTAAATCACTTGGTGGCACACAACTGTAACCACAGTATTGGGGAGTCTGAGACAGGAATATCACAGGTTCAAGATCAGCCTCAGCAACTAGGTGAGGCCCTGTCTCAAAGTAAAAAATTAAATGGACTAGGAGTGTAGCAAGAAGGTAGAATGCCCATGGATTCATCTCTACCCCCTACCATCATACGAACTATTTGGATTACCATCAAGAATACAAACAATAATAAATACTGGTGAGAATGTGAGGAAGCAGGAACTCTCATACACTGTTGTTGGTGGAATTGTAGATTAGTATAGATACTATCAAAATCAGTATGGAGGTCAAAAGACTAGGAATGGAGCTACCATAGGAGCCAGCCCTACCTCCTCGGTGTCTTTCCAAAAGAACTAAAGTCCAGGATACATGTATATTTGTGTTAATAGCAACACACTTCATAACTGCCAAGTTATGGAACCGGCCTAGTTGTCAGTCAACAGATGATGGATAAAGAAAGTGTAACATATGCACATAGTGCTCAGCCATAAAGAACCACAAAATGATGCCATTTGCAGGAGAATGGAAGGAACTAGAGAACATGATGCTAAGTGACATCACCAGCCTCAGAAACCAAGGACCACACATTTTCTCTCATAGGAGGAAGCTAAAGACATAAAAGAAAGGAAAGGGAGACCATGAGAGAGGAGCGAGACCAGGGGAGTAGAGGAGGGGGTCAGGGGAGGGAAGGCATAGGGAAGGGAACAGACAAAAAAAATGTATGTGTGTGCATGAATGGGTCACTGAATCTCACTGTCATGTATGGGGGATGTGGGGAGGGAAGCGGATCAGTTGACATCGTGTGCTGAGTCTCACTATGGTATATAATTACAACGCATCAATAGAAGATTAGTAAAAGTAATTAATTACTTGGGTTGCTAGGGGCTGATCTTTGGGTTCCTTTCAGATCTCCTGGCTTAGAATTATCTTGGGATGGGGTCAGAAGCTTGGGAATTTCTGTGTCTCAGTGGGACCCATGTTTAGTGAGGTCGAGATGGCACAATCTCCCTGGTGTAAGGTAGAGAACGGAATCACCAGGCGCACTGATGCATTATCACATGCTATCTCCATGGCCCCTCCTGGCAGCTTCCCTTCACGGAGGCCCCAAGAATGGCATTGTTGCCGCAGCCCCTGCAGCTTGAAGACACTCTGGTGGTTCCCCTCTGTAGGCCTGTGTGCAGCGTGTGGGAGATGCTGTCATGTGGTGGCGCTCTGACTTCAGTGAAGCAATGGGATTTTGGAGCACCGAAGACCAGTGACAAAAGCTTGGCGGCCAAAGACGGATGGGTGCGCTTGCCATGCCAGGCAGCAGGGGCAGGGACACAGTGGTAATCAGGAAATTTTGACCCGTAGATGCTGTGATGTTGGGCAGTGATTCATGTTCTCTTGGAATGAAGCACATGAACAGTCTTCCAAAACGTTGCTTCATCTGTAGGCCAGGCGTTATGGTTCGGATATAGAACGTCCTCTGGAAGAACTCGTTATCGGCCGTGCAAAGTGTCAGAGGGAAAATAACTGAATCACGAGGGTTCTGCTCTCAACAATGCGTAAATTCCTTGATGGATGAGTGGACTTTCTGGGTGGCAAGGTCGTAGGTAGGGTGTGGCTGGGGGAGGTAGGTCATTGGAGATGTGGCCTTGGGGATTATATATGTCCCTTGACCCTTTTCCTTGCTCTTTATGCTTGTTGTGGCCATGCCCTGACCCCATCTACCATGGCCTGAAACCTCCAGGACTGTGAGCAAATAAATCTTCTTCCTTCGAAGTTGTGGTCCTCAAGTATTTTGGGTCACAGACGTGAGAATGCTGACTACACACAGGGAACACTCGAGTTCCGGGCCAGCAGCCGGCTTGAGCTGCCATAGTGGAGAGCCCACATGAAGCCCACATGCTTACCTGGACCAGTGCCAGTTTGTGGAGGTTGAACTGTTGATTGAAGGAAGGACCTGTATAAGTCTCTCTTCCTGGGATCTAGCCTGTTTGTGCCTTATTCAAAACCAGAGCTCTTTCCAAAGAAGAAAGTTTAAGGAAGGGATGGATTTTATCTGCAGATCCTGACTTTGAGACAAGAAAGCAGAGCTTACAGCTGTTGGTACCATATTGTGTGAGCAGGTGACCTTTCCTGGGAGCAGATGTGGACAGCTGATCTGAGGCCTGTGCGCCCCCTCCCTGTTTCTGGGCAGCTTTACAGAAGGCGGAGGGAGTTGAGAAGGAAAAGGGACAATTTGTGTTCCAATTTGCCAATCCCTGTATGGTTTGCATCCTGAGATGGCTATTAAGATTATTTCAGAAGAAAAGCAGTTTTATTTCCTACTGCTCGGCCTAGTTTTAAAGGAGAAATGAAGACTAAACCCTATAAAATAAGATTCTTAAAGTCAAAAGGGAATGATAATCTTTTCAAACTATCAGCTATGTCATGTAAATTGATTTGTTTATTCAATGCATTTTCATTTAGAATCTGATGTGTGCTGAGTGAGATGCGTCCAATGACGAATAATAATTAGGTTCTTAAAATTGATGAAACATGCTCATGACCTTTGAGAATGTAGCCAACGAGGTTTGCAAAGGTGGCTAAGTAAGTACCGTCACAGAGGTACCGTCAGAGTGATGTGGAACCCGAGATACTGCTCTTTTGAAATACTTTTTCAGGTGGGCCATCAGCACGTGTCTGTGTAGTTATCCAAGCATCTATTTAGTTTTTATTATTACTAATGTTGTTGTGGGAGGGTAGTACTGGGGATAGAACCCAGGGTCTCACTCGTGCTAGGCAAGCACTCTACCAATGAGCCATACCCTCAGCCCTTTTTTATCTTGTTTTCCAACAGACTCATGCTAAGTTGCCCAGGCTGGCCTCCAACTTGTGATCCTCTTGCCTTAGCCTTCTGAGTAGCTTAGATTACAGGTGTGCACCACCACACCTGGCTTGATCTAGTTTTTTGTGGTGTGTGTGGTGGGGGGAGAGTGTGTTGGTACTAGAGATTGAACCCAGAAACATTCTACCTCTGAGTTAGACTCCCAGCCCTGTCTTGTTTTTTATTTTGACACAGTGTCTGTCAGTAACTCCAGTGCACCTGATAGGAAAAGAGTGACACAGACACTGAGCAGATTGAGCAGGGCAGGCCAGGGGCTGCACTCTTAGCTGAAGGCCCGCTGGACACTTGTCCACAACCTTATTGTCATCCTAAGCAGGGAACTTACGGTTTGGACGCTGCTGCGTACTGGGTACATGCTGCAGGTCCTGTTTAACTAGCAAATATGCAGGGAGATCTGGAGGTAATGGCTAGCTGGGTAACTGCAGGACACCTGAGATCACGGTCAGCAATAAAACTGAAGGTGTGCAGAGGACCCATGACACAATGTTTTACAAGTAGGATATTTGGGAGTCAGCGCCACTAAGAATCACTTTGGAGGAACAGGCTGCTTTTAGCAAGTTCAGCAGTCTGGTCATAGCTTTCCATGACTGACCCATAGATCTTCCCAAGGTCAGTGTTAACCTGCTCTGGCAGTTGTGTTTTCCACAAGGGTCTTGCTAAGTTGCTGAGAATGATCTTGAACATGTGATTCTCCTGCCTCAGCCTCCAAAGTAGCTTGGGATACAGGTATGTGCCACCATGCCTGGTTTGATCTAGTTTTGTGTGTGTGTGTGTGCATGCGCGTACGCGCGTGCGTGCATGCTGGTTCTGGGGATTGAGGCCAGAGAAATTCTACTTCTGAGCTAGAGCCCAAACCCCACTTGATTTTTTATTCTGAAGCAGGGTTTTGCTAAGTTGCTGAGACTGGCCTCAAACCTGCGATTCTCCTATCTTGTCCTTTCAAGTCCTGGGATTAGAAGTGTGTGCTACCACACCCAGCTTGATCTAGTTTTAATTGTTTAATGTTAAGTCTTTCTTTGAGCTGAAGTACTCTTAGTACTTTGTAGGTTAAGGGTTGAAAATTTAACTCCTGAAAGGGTTGTCAGATAGAGTAATTGAATCGAGCTGGATGTGACGTTATATTTTTGATATATAATACTTTGCTAGAATGCACATGGGGATATCCTCTTCTTCTAGAAATATACTTTCGTCCATTTTTCTTCAAATGAGCATTTTGCCTATCTTTTGATTTCCAATTTGTGATAATAATATAGGTCCAAGAAGCATTCTGCTGTCCTCTCTAGTAAAAGGAAAATAGTGTGTGTGTGTGTAGTGATGAATGAGGAGTGCCAAGTTAGGAACGCAGTGTAGAGACCGTGGCAAACTGTGAAGGTCAGTCCCATCAGAATGGGCAGCCAATGTTCCCGTGTGGCCATGCAGGCCCAGAGTGCCGGGTCTTCTAATATATCTAAGATGAACTGGATATTTTTATAGGAAGCTGGTTTTTTTTTTTTTTTTTTTTTTTTGGTACTGGGGATGAAACCCTTCTACCTCTGGGCTACACTCCCAGACCTATTTTATATTTTTTTATTTTGGAAACAGGGTCTTTAAGAGAGGCTGGCTTCAAACCTGCATGATCCTCCTGTCTCCGCCTCTCAAGCGCGGGGATTACAAGCGTGTGCCACCATGCCTGGCAAGCTGTCTGGTTTTAAAATTTGGTAAATTTTAAAAGGCAGAAAAGGAATAAAGGTAACAGAAGGCTTTAGAGGGTGCACCTGGTCCTCGCACAGCTGTCTGCAGTGCTGTGGCTGGATCTTATCCCTTGGGGAGCTACATCGAATAAGTACATTCCTTCAGTATTTCACTTATTCATATGCTTACTTAAACAAATATTTGTTGTGCTACAACCAGGAATGAGGCATTGTGCTAGACACTGGGGATGCAGCCATAAACTTGAGAAGGATCTTTTCCCTTGGCGAACTTGATATCATTTCTCTCTGTTCATTGTCTAGGATGAACATCCCCCATTTCCTTTTTCTCAAACCTACCTGTACAAGACCTCACTTCAGAGGGGCCCTCCATTCCTCCCGGCGCTCTCCTGGGCAGGGGTCTGAGGGCTCCTGGCCACGCTGGACACCTCCATCCTGCCTCTCCTGCCCACAGGGGCAGCTCCCCTTCAGAACCTCGTTCCCTTGCCAGGGCCCTGGCACCATCAGTTATCTGAGTAGGTGCCGCTCTCGCTCCACTGTGCTCTTAGCCTTTGAGAGCAGATGCCAGTCTCACTTTTCTTTGTATCTTGGGGCCTTGCAGCATTCCAGACATGGAGTAGGTGTTTGATAAATCCTGTCAGAGTAAATTGAAGTGAGAAATAGTTTGATTTGTGCAGTTCCTCTTTGTGGTGGTTTGGTCTATTTTAGTGGGCATGTTACATTAAGCCTTTGAGTTGAGGGCAACTAAAAAGCCCTGGACAATACCATATGTACAGTGTAAATCTGGATAACAAGTACTTTTTATTTTGCATTCCAATGTGAGTCTTCACTCTTAACAGTATTCTACTTAATCCTGTTGAAATTACCAACTTCATCCATTTAAACTGTGAATCTCAGTCAGCCTTCCAGCATATTAACTCCCTTTTCAGGTACAAATATTTTTATAATCTTGATAGGCACACAGTATTGTTTCACTTAAGTCTTTGATAAAAATGTTGGACAGAACAGAGATAACATCATAACAACGTGACATGCACGGGAGGTCTCCGTCCAAGAAGACATTGATTTATTATTTGCCACTCTTTGTGTTGGCTACAAATCCATCTTAGGATATCTTGTGTGCCCAGAGATTTCAAGAGATATTGATAAAATGCTTTTGTTAAAATAAAGATATTGTGCATTGCTCACATTCCCGCTCCTAAAATTATAAGGTTTATGAGTTAGGTCCTCTTTATGAACCCATCTCGGCTCCCAGAATCAGAGATTCTGTTTTCTAGTTTCACAAATAGGATGTCCTAAGCTTTTGTTAGCATATTGTCTCACGCTTACCAGCCTGTGGTTAGGAGATCACTCTCTACCTTTTTAGGCTTTATTTTTTTTCCTTCTGTACTTAGGATGGGACCTTGGGGCATTCTACTTCCAACCTACACCCCCAGCCCTATTTTTTTTTTTTTTTGGTGGTACTGGGGTTCCTGGAAGCCCTTCTACCTCCGGCCACACTCCCAGACCTATTTTTTATTTTTGGAAACAGGGTCTCTTAAGCCAGCACGGCTGGCTTTGAACCTGCGCGATCCTCCTGTCTCCGCCTCCCAAGCGCGGGGATTACAAGCGTGCGCCACCACGCCTGGCGTCTACTTTTTATTCTTTATTTTGAAACAGAGTCTTACTGAGTTTTAAAGATTATTTTATTTTTTTAATTTTTGAAATTTTTTGTAGTACTGGAGATTGGACCCAGAGACATTCTACCTTCAAGCTTCAAGATGGTCTTGATAGGTTGCTAAGAGCCTCACTAAGTTGCTGAAGCTGGACTCAAACCTGCAATCTTCCTGTCTCAGCTTTCCATGCACTTGTATTATAGGTATATGCCAACATGCTCAACTTAAAGATTGCTTTAGACCTTGCCAATTTTATGTTTAACATGATATAATGCATATCCTGATGTACACACACATGCATACAATTTTAGAACACTTTTCTGGTTATTTCCTTGTGTAAAATTTCTAGAACTGGAATTTTTGGCTAAAGGGTATGTAGTGTGTGTGTGTGTGTGCGTGTGTGTGTGTGCGCGCGCGCGCGCATGCACGTGTGCAAGTACACATTGTGTGGTCCTGGGAATTGAGCCCAAGGGTATGCTACCACTAACCTATACCCTCAGCTCTTTTTAATTTTTATTTTGAGGTATGGTCTAGTAGAGTTAGAATGTGCTGGACTTGAACCTGTGATCCTACTGTCACAGTCTTCTAAGTCTTGGATGACAGATGGGTGCCACCACACCAGACTAGGGTATACACACCTTTTTTTGTGGCACTGGGAATTGAAACCAGGGGCATTCTACCTCTGAGCTACACCTCCAGCCCTATTTTTTATTATTTATTTTGAAAAAGGATCTCATTAAATTTCAGAGGGCCTCACTCAGTAGCTGATACTAGTCTCAATCCTGAGATCCTCCCGTTTCAGCCTTCCAAGGCTTTTGAAAGCCTTGAAAGCATATTGCCAGTTGGACACTGACTGACTTGGGCGTTCATGAAACGTGTGTGAGATCTGCTTTCTTTCATCATCTTCATCATCATTGATGTGATTCTGTTAGGTGCATGGCTTAGTTCCAGAAAGTTCAGCCGGGTGCAGAGGACAGCCGTGTGAGGATGAGTGTGGGGGGTGGATGCCCACAGAACTGCGCCCCAGTCCTCTGAGCACCGTACTTGGGTCTTACCTCCTTCCAGCTTTCTTGACGGGAGCTTTCTGATTTCCAGCAGCTTTGGTGTGCCCTGTGCTGAAATGCCATGCCATTCCCCCTGCTGTGGGGGTCCCGCCTGGTCCCTAGGTCCCTGTCCATTCCTCTTTTCCTCGCATGCTTATTTCCCACCAGGCGCCTGTCTCAAGGATCCTGGGACGTGTGCGGGCTCCTGGGTCTGCCAGAGCACAGCGGGGCTGAACCTTGCATTGGATCCAGCTCCTTGGAGTTGGATTCCATACAGCGATTCATTTTTCTAGGTTTAGTTTTGGACCACAAGTACCACGGTGGGAGTAGGAGTGAAAGCGAAGTTGACTGGTAACTGTGACATTTGGATTCATGTGCCCAAATAAAGCTTGAGATGTTTAAAATTCTGTAGGTTAAAGCTGTGTATGAATCAAATCAAGTATTTAGAATATGCATATGTCATCTCTAGCACTGACTTACATTCTGGGCTGTTCCTGCAAAGAGGAGTTGTTTCCATAAGACAGACAGACGGAAGGCTGAGAATGCTAACCTAGGATGTCTGTTTGGTAGGCTGGCCTGGAGTGAGGCTAACTATCGCCAGTGCCGGTCGGGTGCTTATTCTCCTCTGGAGGAACCCTATCCTGTCCCAGTGAGTGTTGTCTATACCCCTTAAACTCAGTTGGGGACATTGTGTCATGTTGCTAAATTTAAAGCAACCTTCCGATGTCTCCATTCTGCCTTTCTGTCTCATGATTTTTTTTTGGTCTTTATGATATTGAACAACTGATTTCCTTTCTCTTTGTGGTTCTCTTTTGGTTTCTTGGTCAGAATCCTGACAGTCAGATTCTGAGGTCTGAGAATTAATGTTAGGAAAGCATTTAGCGCAGGTTCTGAGAGTGTGGCTTTGCTCACTGTTTTATTTCAGTGCAGCTGGTAATGGCGTGCAGTACCGTGAGGGCCCCTTGTGGGTGGTGGTTAGATGGTGCCTCAGATGCACAATCTGGAAACGTGTCTCTTGGTGGCACCGTGGGTGAGAGAACACGCGTATGCCTGGTGAGGCCCAACTGTGACCACAATTGCAGACTCGGGTTTCTGTTCGCCTCCTGTGGCCGCAGCTCTGGCCCACAGCACTCTGGGCTGGCTTTTGAACACCCAGCTGCCTGGGAGGAGCAGACAGTGAGAGCGAGAATATTAAGAGGGGTGTTTGCATGAGCCTTGGAGTGAGCGAAAAACAAGTTTTGCTGCCTTCTCAAGGAGACCAAAACTTCTTGAAATAATATTGTATCATATGTGCATTGATTTCTACAGGCAGAATAAGCCTGAGACAGAAAAAAAAAGTGTGTACCTACCCAAATATATAAAATACTTCAGTGTTGGCAATCATTTAAAAATATTTCCTTGGACAGCTTATCTTTTTAAATAATAGATTCCCTCTGTTTGTGTTTGTTTGTAGCTAGTGCTGGTTTTTATTCTTTTGCTCTTACTGTTCCATAGGCTGAACATATTTTTGACGGGCCTGGACCCCTTCTACTTCCATGCAGTGAATGTCCTTCTGCACTGCCTGGTGACCGTCCTGCTGATGTACACCTGTGATAAGACTGTCTTCAGGAATCGGGGGCTGGCTTTTATCACCGCCTTGCTTTTTGCTGTACATCCGGTTCACACTGAGGCGGTAAGTATAACTGGAGTTCAATGAAATAACAACCCAAACAAATGTATTCACATATATCAGCTAAACTGACCTCTCCCATTCAAAACCAAGAGAATTCAGAGCTCCACTGAAGTGTTTATCTTTGTATATAAATCATTCTGCTTGACAGCTTTTTATTTTTTTTTCAAGTGTTCAAATGGACTTTTAGCACCTTCAAGGTTTAACTGCTTTTCTAGTCATTGTTATCATTATAGATTATAATGAACGGTCACAGTTTTCTATTTCCAAAAAATTTAAATCTTTCTGTGTCTTTATATAGCAAGGGGCATGTTGAGATACTTACCATGCCAAGTCCCTGTTCCTGCCGCATTTACCTTTTCTCGCTGTGCTTTATGTGTATAATACTTATGATGTAGCTACTTACAGTGCTGGGGAAGGACCTGAAGAAGTTAGACCGACATTCTTCAAGTTAGACAGACTTAGAGCTGGGTGTGGTGGTGCACACCTGTAAACCTGGTACTTGGGGGGTTCAGATGGGAGGATCATAGATTGGAGACCAGCCTCAGCAATTTAGTGAGACCCTCAGCAACCTAGCAGCACCCTCTTTCAAAGTTTCAAAAACAAAAATATAAATAGGGCTGGGGGTGTAGATCAAAGTTAGAGGGTCCTTGGGTTCCATACTCAGTAAAACATACACGTAAGTGCGCGTGCGCACACACACACACACATGACAAATAGACTTAGCAGATTAAGAAATTATTTTTCAAGTTATTTAAGAAGTGTAATTCTTTTGTGTGTGATGAAAAATGTGTTTAGAAAATATGGATAGTTTGGGTGTATGGCCCTGTTTAACATACTTCCTTAATTATGCATGGACTACAATGTCATTATTAAGCTACCTTGTTTCACATCTCAGTAACTGCAGCTGGTTTATTTTATGTGCATCACTAGAGGTAGATGGAGACTTGCAGAGGGGTGCACGGGCACCACGGTGTTTAAAAGCATTTTTGCAGAGGCCCTAGCTGGCATCCAGCGTCTTTCCTGAAGTCGAGCTGTCTGAGAGCACACCTGCAGGAAAGACATCACATTGGGACTCTTTTCCTAAATTGTTCTCACAGTTGCCCATCTCTCATTTGAACAAAGATAAGGACTACCGCGTATGCATCAGAATCTTACTATGCTGCAGGTGCGCACACCTCTGAGGCACCTTCCGAAGAAACAGTTTGATCTCTTGCTGTCAGGTGGCTTCCATGGATCACGGCATCATGCATCTTTTTCTGTCTTACGTGTGTTTCTGTAAAGAATGCAACATGGTTTTGGAAATATGGGAGGGTGGTCTGTGCCACCGTTCTGAACTCAGAGTAAAGGAGCTGTCATAGGGACACATAATCATCTGTTCATTTCAGCTCACACAAGAAATCTCTTTGAAACTCATGTGGCATTGAGGATTGGCTTTGCCAGTTAGCTTATATAATGGCTGTTTCCACAAACAGAATTCTAAATCTTCAAGCCTGCGGTTTTGACAAATACATGGTGTGTGTGTGTGTAAAATACTTTATACATCATATGTGTGGTATATATGAGATATGTATCAAATATACATACTGAGAAAGAGACTGGTAAAAATAGTTTTACAAAAAATGATGTCATTAAGGTAACTTCCCCCTCTTTCTGAGTATGATAAAGTGGACAAGGTATCTCTAAGTGGAAGAGTATGAGTTTAAGTAATGGTCCTTTGGTAAGTCTTAGTTAGGTAAAGCCAGTGGAACAGTGAGAGCGGGTGGAGGGGAGCAGGTGGGAAAGGACTGAGGGAGGCTGTTGAAGGAAACAGTTCAACTAACGCTGTGTCATTTGTGAAGGTGTCACCGTCCACCTCACTAATGTGCATGGGAGGGGAGGGGAGGGCAGCATGGGGTCCAGAGCGAAACAGGCCAAGTGCTGCGTGGGTGTATATTTGTTATCACTTTGAAACTCACTATGATGTATCACTACAGTGCACCAATAAAAGTACACACACACACACACACACACACACACACACAGTTCTAAAAGTAAACTACTCTAATGACAGATAACTCTAATGACAGATGTGTTTACTTTTTTTGCTTTTGACCATATTAAAGGAGGACCTGGCTTATTTGTGAGTTGGTAGATCACAAAAACATTGTAAAAGATGTTAGATCACTATATGATGATTGCTGATAACTTTGGAGTTGGAAGAATTAAGTTATTGCTGTAACACTGATGAAAGCTAGGAATAGAATTGGTTCAGCATGCTGTCTTATTCTAACAGAAGGTAAGATTCAGTCACAGGTAACTGAACTTATTGAAAAAAAAACAACTACACTTGTATTATTGAGACGTCAATTTTCTATTTAAGAAGTATCTTCTCTTTATTTATGATGTGCTGAACAGCCATGAGTGAATAGTAATTGAAATAGCAATACACAATTAAAATTTTAACACTTACAGGCTTATGGCTATAGAAAATTTTACAAAAGTAATTAGGGCCTGGGGACATAGTGCAGTGGTAAAGGGCAAGACTATCAAGCACCAGGCCTGGGGTATGATCTTCAGCACCACACCCACAAAAATAATTATAAATGTATTATTATTCCAGGGAGGCAATATGACAAAAACATTTTGAGCACAACTACGTAACACAAAATGATGAGGGAGAAATAAAATGGTAGTATGATTCAAGGAGAAGGAGTATAAATTCCACCTAAAGAGGAGCCCCTTGGTGTTGGGTAGCTGGAAAATGAAGTGCTTCAGGTTGCTTTGGCATTTGGATTCCAACTGATACCATTATTTTGTGATACTAGAGATGGAACCCAGTGGTGTCCTACCTCAGAACTACATCCCCAACCCTATTTTACTTTGAAATAGCGTCTAAGTTGCTGAGGGTATCACTAAGTTGCTGAGGCTGGCTCAGAACCTGTGATCCTCTTGTCTCAGTCTCCCAAGTACTTGGATTACAGGTAGGCACCACCACATTCAATCGTTTGGTATCTTTAGAGCAGTAAAGCATTATGATCTTATTTTAAAATGCCAGAATTAATTAATTAATTAATTTTTGTGGTACTAGGGTTCTTAGAAGCTCTTCTACCATCAGGCTACACTCCCAGACCTATTTTTATACTTTTTTATTTGGAAACAGGGTCTCTTAAGCCAGCGCGGCTGGCTTCGAACCTGCACCATCCTCCTGTCCCCGCCTCCCAAGCGCAGGGATTACAAGTGTGCGCCACCACGCCTGGCGAATGCCAGAATTTATAATGCATGGAAAGCTAGATACTTTTGAGTACCTAAAATTATGATGACACATTTTGGAAATGAACCTAAGTAGATGAGAGATATATCTAAATTTTTAATATGTTTTTCGGTTATAACACAAAGAAAACTAACCAAAGACTGTTATTCTTAACCATATAGGCTATGTGATGCTGGATCAATGGCATGTTTTAATCTAGGACCATGCAAAATGTTTTATTTCAAACAATTTTTTTTTTTTTTTGGTGTTACTGGGCTTCCTGGAAGTCCTTCTACCTTAGGGCTACACTCCCAGACCTATTTTATATTTTTTTAAATTTGGAAACAGGGTCTCTTAAGCCAGCGCGGCTGGCTTCGAACCTGCGTGATTCTCCTGTCTCTGCCTCCCAAGCGTGGGGACTACAAGTGTGCGCCACCACGTCCGGTTTATTTCCAACAATATTTAAAGTACAGTTGAAAAATCTCTACCGAGGGTTTCTTGTGGGCAGCTGTCATAGCAGAGATCAACAGGGAAGGTAACGACAGGTTTAACTCAGTGGCCGCAGAAAGAGCACATAAAACACAAGCAACTTAGGGCGGTGTGATTGTGAGCCCATAGAATTTAGGCCAGATTCTAAGAAAAGAGGCAAATCCTATTAGCAAAATGACCTTTAAAGAAGGGTTTTCAACAGGCTTTCATGCTGATGGGAAAAAAACCCCATAGTAACACAATTAAAGGGTCAAAGGAGTCCACGAGCTGGACATTTATTTAGAGAAGGGTGTTAGGGAAGGAGGCAAAGAAATTTGACCTACAAAACAATTTATACTAAGTGAAATAGAGAGGCTGCTACTTAATTATAGATATCAGTTCAGGTTTCTAGGGAGTACAGAGAAATAGAAAAAGATATACTTTAATAGAAGACATAGTGATAAATTATATTCTATCTCTACCCCCACCCAACACACACAAGACTCCCTCTGATGAGGGAGGGAGCTTTTGGGAACTGTCTCTCCTTTGCTAAGTGGGAGCAAGAATGGGACCACAAGTTATCTCAGGGAGGATAGGGAATTTAAATTTTAGGGGTAGGCTTTAGTTTAAACAAATTAGTATGATTATGCTTAAACATGTCATTATGATTAAGGGCTCCCTTTATTATTTGTGAAATAAATGAATAACTAGTGAGTACTTGTTTGGTGTAGGGCTTTCTTTTATGTGCTAGGGGAATATGTGGATGGATGGCAGGATCCCAACCCACTGTTAGTTCCCAAGCTCATAGAAAAGCCAAAGAATAGCCAGGCATGATGGTGCACACCTGTAATCTCAATTCTGGGGAGGCGGAGGCAGGAGGATCACAGGTTCAAGTCCGGCCTCAGCAGTTCAGCAAGACCTTCAGCAATTTAGTGAGACCCTCTTTCAAGATAAAAAATCAAAAAGGCTTGGGTGTCGATCAGAGGTAGAATGCCTCTAGGTTCAACCCTAGTGCCAAGAAAACACAACAAAAACAAAAAAGAAAAGCCAAAAATCAGACACAAACACATAAATAGTTATACAACAAAGCAATATATTGTGAGGTCATGAGACTCTGGAGGAGAGAAACATGATTCCCAGTGTAACTAGATGAGGACAAATTCATTAATATGTTCTGTCTTTCAATAACGATTTGAGTGACTATAGAATAGCAAGAAATAAAGTAGAACCAGCCAGGCATGGTGGCACACGCTTGTAATCCCAGTACTCGAGAGGCTGAGATAGGAGGATCACAGGTTCACAGTTTGACTCAGCTACTTAGTGAGGCTCTTCGAAAATTTAGACCCTGTTTCAAAACAAAATAGCTTCTGAGTTCAATTCCCAGCACCAAAACAACAACAAAAACAAAACAAAGTAGAGCCAGCTTACCTCACTAAGTCCTAGAGATTCTTAGCTTTCCTGACACTGTATTTCTTGGGAAATTTATATCTTTTTGAATCATGAGAAAGACCAGCAAAGAAATTGAGAAATCATTATCGTTCTCTCACAAGAATGAAAACCTCATCCTCATAGAGACATTACGGGTTTGAAGGATGCATCTGTGCCAAGGTGAAAAGCAAAAGCTGGGAAGTGACCCACGGAGTTGGAAGGTTAAGGGCGTTTCTGGTGTGGGCTGGGAAAACTTGGGGAAAACTGGCTGTGATCTAATGGCTCAAACTGGCTTGTAGCTGTGGCAGCATGTTAAGTATGTTCCTGGCTCAGTCTGATACTAATGGAACTCATTCTCACAGATAAATATTAATAACCCTATACAAATACTGTGCTTTCTACAAATCCTGTGAGTTGTATTCCAACAAAATAAATTTTGAGAGCAAATCAAGACCCAGTTGGCAATTGCCACATATGACTCTGTTAACTCTGCTAGGGGATCTACGAGTTACATTACATTTGAATGTCCCTAATCCAAAAATCCCAGTACCAAAATGTTCCTACATCTGACAGTGTGTGTATGTGTGTGTGTGTGTGTGTGTGTGTGTGTGTGTGACTACAGATTAAACCCAGGGGTGTTCTACCTCTAACTACATTCAAACCTTATTTTGTTAATTTTGAAACAGGGTCAACTAAGTTGCTGAAGTTTTCACTCAATTGCTGAAGCTGTCCTTGAACTTGCAATCCTCCTGTCTCAGCCTCCCAAATTCTGGGATTACAAGTGTGTGCCACCATGCTTAGTCTGACACTTTTTGAGTTCAAATGTGATGCTGTAAGTGGAAAATTCCACACCTTGCCTTATGTGGCAGGTGACTGTCAAAATGCAAGTACACAAAAAATAATGCATAAAATTACCTTCATGCTATGTGTATGAGGTATATATAGAAACAGGTGAAGTTCATCTTTATTTTTTTATGGTACTGGAAATTGGACCCAGAGGCATTCTACCTCTGAGCTAGAGCCCCAGACCATTTTTTAAAATTTCTTATTTGGAAACAGGGTCTCACTAGGTTGCTGAGAGCCTCACTAAATGACTGAGGCTATTTTGCGATCCTTCTGTCTCAGCCTCCAAAGCACTAGGATTAAAAGTGTGTGCCACCACCCTTGACTGAGTTTCATCTTTAGACTTGGGTCCCATCCCCAAGGTATCTCATTGTGTTATGCAAATATCACCCCCCACCAAAAAAAATTCAAACTCTGAAGTACTTATGGCCCCAAGTGTTTCAGAAAAGGGAAACTGAGCCGTACAATTCAACCTATGTGGTCGTAGAATCAGGTCCAACTTAGCACTCCCTCCCTGCATCATAGTTATCCCACACTCATGATCACTACACCCATCCTTACAGAAATACTCTTATCATTTGACCTCTCCTTCCCTACTTCTCTTTTACCCTCCAATGGGGCTATATTTTTGAGTGTGGGGTCCAGGCAGCCATATTAGCTAACAGCTTTGGGCTCTGTGCCACCAGTGCAGTTCTTAGGCTGTCTACACGTTTTTCCTGCTAAAAGTTACATAGAATTTTTCACAGTATATGACTTGCTGTCAACCCATATATCTGCATATAATTAAATCACTTTATTAGTGTATTGCAATTATCACTGAGGTTCAACGTGATTAAAAACATATGTGCTCATAGCTCTTGTTGTGCTTCCCTCCCCATCCCACCCTCTCCCCTCTCCCCTCCCCACTCATGTTAGTAAAATTGGTGGTAATGTCTCCAATATTGCGGTAGTATTATTTAAAGTTTCCTTCTTCAACGCCCCCATCTTTCCCTCCTTACTCCCTCCCCCATTTAAATTTTTAACTAGTAGATATATATTAGACTATCTAATGAATTAAAGTATCCTCTGTGTAAATTAAGGTATCCTATGTAAAGGATAGTTTCCATAATCCACGAGGAAAACCAGTGTCAGCGTCAAGGGTTCTGCTCCCTTGCTTGGGAAGGTAAAAAAAGCAGCAGGGGCTCTACGTCCCTCAATGGCCCTGTGTGTGCCACCTTCTTAGTGACAACAGGCATGCGTGGCATGGCATGTTGCACTCATATTAAAGATAAAACCAAACCTCAGGAGTTGAAGGTAACAACATTGAGTCTCTCTCAATCAGATGGCAAGAGAAGTCTCTACTGAAACCTTGGGTGGCTGACCTCTTGCGGTGCCAGAGCCTCTCCTGTGTGACTGCGGGTGTGCTCCTGAGCTGGCGATGTCCCTGGCTCTGTTTCCCAGAAAAACCATCTGCTGCTGTCATTCAACAGTAGAGTGATCTGTGGATTGATCCTCTAGTGCCTGGACCTCAGGTCCTCTTTGCTTTGGGAGATGATGCTTTTTGTGTCCTAGAAATCAACCTTAGTCATATCCCTGTGAACTGCTCCTCGTACAGCTTCTTCGGGACCTTTTCTTGGGAGCATTTTTTAACTATACCCTACTTTGTCCTTTATAAGTTTGTTTCTTGGATTTTAACAATGAAGAGAAATGTATATACCTCTCACGTAGCAAAGATGTAGAGAGTTGTCTGGCTGTCTCTCACTCCACTTCCCATTTCAATCCCCCTTTGAACTGACACATTTAAAAAATAATTTTAAGCTTAAAAAGAACACAGAATGAGCTGGGTGTGGTGGCGCATACCTGTAATCCCTTGGGAGGCTGAGACAGGAGTATCACAGGTTTGAGGCCAATCTCAGCAATTTAGTGAGACCGTGTTTCAAAATAAAAAATAAAATAGGGTATAGTTCAGGAATAGAACACCCCTGAGTTCATTTCCCAGTACGACACAATATGTATGTATATCATATAACCATAACAAAATATCTAATACATATTATTATATAATTTAAAAAAATTGTGATTTAAAGATCTAGTATATTAAACTTAGTAACAAAGATAGTAGAAATTATAAATACATAAAATATAAATACTTAAAATGCATAAAACTTAATATCCAACATTAATATATAGTACATGTCTATATAAGTACATTATAGCCATGACATATAATATATGCAATATTATAGATTGTTATGAGTTGTAATATAATTAGGAACCACATGTAAGGTAAGCCAGAATAAATTAAAATGTAATGAAATATTAATGTTATACAATAGTAATATAAAATGATTATATCTGGTCTTTTTAGAATATACTATATATTAAGCTGGGCGTGTTGGCGCACGCTTGTAATTCCCGCGCTTGGGAGGCTGAGACAGGAGGATCGCACAGGTTCGAAGCCAGCCTCAGCTACTTAGTGAGGCTCTCAGCAACTTAGTGAGACCCTGTTTCCAAATTATATATATATATATATATATATATATATATATATGTATGTATGTATGTATGTATGTATGTATGTTCTGGGAGTATAGCCCAGAGGTAGAAAGCCTCTGGGTTCCAACCCCAGTACCACCCCCCCAAAAAAGAATATACTATATATTTATGTGATATTCCATATTACATTATATTTATGTTTTTATAGAATTTTTCTTACCATGAGTTTCTTTTATTTTTCTCAAGATTATATTTTGGATATATATCCTTAGGTTATGTAGTATGTGAGAAATGCGTGCTTCCTTCTCAGGGATGGTGGTTTTAATTTTGATTCTCCACTGAAGGTGTAATGGAGTGGCACACATATCTCTATACTATAATTATTCTTTTATGTTTTCTAGAGAATAAATAGTCAGTGAGGAAACACTTTAAACCATGCAGATATTTTGCTCCTCAAAAACTTTCAAACCCTAGATTTAGTATTAGTATCTTTTTTTTTCTTTGCTGAGACTCAAACCTGGGGCTCATGCTGGGTAAGCACTCCCATCTGAGCTACACCCCAGCCCTATGAATACTTTTTATTTTTTGTTTTGTTTTGCGGTACTGGGGATGGAACCCAGGGGCATTCTACCTCTGAGCTACGCCCCCAGCCCTATTTTTTATTCTTTATTTTGAAATAGGGTCTCACTGAGTTGCAAAGAGCCTCACTAAGTAGCTGAGGCTGTCTGCGAACAGTGATCCTCCTGTCTCAGCCTCCCAAATGCTGGGATTACAAGCATGCGCCACCACACCCTGCTCCTATTAATACTTTTAATGTTTATTGCTCAGCCCAGCGTTTACTCTTCTGGAAGCAGTACACTCGGGTTTAGGCCCCTCTTCCCTCCACGTTCATTGACGGGCTTTGGCTGAAGCGAGTCTCTCCTTTCCGACTCACTCGCTGTGTGTATGTGTGTGCTTGTCTGGGCATCTATTCACCCCTCATTCATGTATCACCCGTATCTACTCATGCATTTCTATTTTTGCAGTGGTTTATAATATATTGTGGTCCTCATTTATTTTTAATATTCAAATTTTCTGCTGGCTTCTGAGTCCTTTGTCAGTATTTGAGCATTTTCTTACATACTGACATGAGAAGATGACCTTCTTGTGTCTCTCCACCCTCATCCCTGGAATCAGCCTTTTTACCAGGAAGCCAGTGTTCCCTTTAGTGGGGAGTGGCCCCTGGTTGGTGCCAGGCTGTCTCCTACAAACCCAGACATACACACATGCTCACACAATCACCTGTATACGTGCATGGGCACATGTGCCTATATGAGTATACACTCTTTGATGGCCATTGTGAGTTCAGAGTCATTCCCCTACTTGTCAGAAGTCGTGATTCTTCTTCAGCTTGGCCTTCCCTCCTCACCCAGGAGTACGCTCAGCTCTACCACCACTCTGGTGCCCAAGGACTCCCAGGCACAGTGTACGGCACTCAATGGCTGATCGCTCAGGATCTTTGTGTGTGTGTGTGTGTGTGTGTGTGTGTGTGTGTGTGTGTGTATCACACAAACTAGACAAGAGCGCCATCCTTGAACTACACCCTTGGCCCCTAAAGATTTTTTTCAGTAAATCAATAAATGAATAAACTGTGATGTTATAAATTGATCTTCTATAGAGTTAAAGGTAAAGTCAATGATGAAAATCTTGTTCCTTCCTTCTTTTCTTCTCTCTTTCTGTAAACTTAACTTTCCATGTTAATCATAGAAGATTAGTCATATGTCAGAACTTGAAGAACAGTGTGTTTTCTGTTTTATTATACTTTCCATTCATCTAAAAGCAAACACGTGTCTGTAAGATTATTCTGATAATAATTTTCTGACTTCTACATTTTTTATTGTGTCAAATTCCCTAGGTGGCTGGGATTGTGGGCAGAGCCGACGTGTTAGCGTGTCTCCTGTTTCTGCTGGCCTTTCTCTCCTACAATAGGTATGTATGGCCAAGACCCCTTCTCTGTGATGACAGCGGTGTAGTGCTGTGTGTGGCCTGAATTGTGTGTAGAGAGGAGGGGCCTTTGCGGCTCCCATGCTCTGACCTTCAGAGATAAGAACTCTCTTTTGGCCCAGTGCTGGGCCTATTGTCTTTTCCAGCCCCATTCTGAAGGTATCATGTCCTTTAACAAAGACTGCTCTCCCAGTGCTAGGAATCCAAGCTCTTGTTTCTTGATTCCTTTTACTTGTAGTTCCTGGCTGAGAATGGAATTTGGAATCTTAGCTCTGAGCCAGAATATACTGGTGTAGTATTCCCATTCTGTTTGCCTATGCTATGTTTTATTTCTCCTTTTCCTTTTTGTTCTAATTGCTTTTCCTCTTTATTATCCTCACCAGAGTAGCTCAGAGCTTAAAATGACAATACCAAGTAGAAAGTAGTGGTTCTCAACTATAGTTTTCCACATAATTCTTTAAAATCCAGATGTTCTTTCTTTGGGGGAATGGAAAAGCGGTCAAATCATTCTTTGTTGCATTGTGCCTTCATTCCCAGCGCAGTCGGATTCTTTCTCAGTTGTTACATATCTACATAGGAAAAGGCAAAAGACAATGTGGATGGGGGCACAGGGCTTGGAGCCTGGCCCCCAAAAGGAGGCAGGTCAACCAGGTCAGCCTCCTTCGCGAGGTTTCTCTATCTCAATCTGGGATCAGCTCATTGACCTACAATCTTTCAAAGCCCAGTGACTCTGAGCACTGTTCTTAGCCAGAGGTCTCTTACTAGAAGGAGTTTCTCTCTCTTCCCTGGCACCATCCCTACCCTCTCCCATCACTGTATCTAGCAGTCCCTAGAGACATTTTTGACTGTCACAGATTAAGGCACTACTAGCATGTGGTGGGTAGAGGCCAAGAATGCTGCTAAGTAAACATCCTCCCGTGCACAGGACAAGCCCTGCAGCCTGCATTGTCTGCCAGGAAGAGGCCACTGGGCTGACACTGAGAAGCCCTGATATAAGCCAGTTAGACTCCAGAGCAGGAAAAGAATGAATTAAGTCTCATGAAGTTTTAGTCTTGCTTTGAGGGGCAGACCCTTTTCTCCATACACCTTTGCTCCATACAGTATTAGTTTCGAGAACCTGCCTTTGTGAGCTCCTGTTGCATTTATCATCAGATGAACAGCGTTGCAAAATCTGAGAACTTCAGCTCGAATTGAACAATTAACTGCTTCCTCTTTATTTTGGTGTTAGGCCAGAATTAATTGCTTTGATTGTGTAACTTGTTCTCTAGGACTCTTTCTGTGTATTAGATATACCTGGGAGCATCTGTAGCCCTGCGGCCTGTGCATATTGGCGTGATAATGAGCCACATTATTATGGATATACATGCCCTGCTCACAGGTAGATATCTAAGCTCCAGACCAATTCCATAGAAAAATGCCTATCTACTGAAAATTTTGCATATAATTTGATGCGATTATTCTGAGACCCAACAGTAAAGAGAAGATATCACAGGTACATCAGTACTAGTTTCTACTTCAAAGGAGTAAGAACCAATGGAAAGAAGGAAACAGTGACGTTTCCTGGAGCCAATTCTATTTTGTAAGGTGGAAAAAAGGAATTCATAGTACTCCAGAGTTTTTGAAAATTCCAGCTGGAAATTAAACTGAGAAAAAATAAACTTCACCTAATCCATGCTCATGGAAGGTAAATTAAAAAGTACAGATGAGCTAAACAAAAATAAAAAGTTAAAGTATTTGTCCCCCCCTCCCCGATCACATAGAGCCACTAGCTTCTTTGAGTATGTACGGAGGCTGCAGAAACACTTTAGTGATGATAGTGAGGACGATAACCCTGGGTATGTAATAAGTCATTTGCTCGATCCTCCCTCTGATGAGCCACTCCCATTTTGCACGAAGGGAACGAAAGCACAGGGGGCAGAGTGACCTGTTCCTTCTCACCTGGTCCCTTAACTGCGGCGCGGTTAAGGGAGCTCGGCTGCAGAACTCATGGATATTGTTTAGTAACCTGTATTACTCACTTCCCATTCTGTCACTCAAATGCTTCTTCATCTCACTAAATATATCTCTAGAGTAGTTGTATTTTCAATGGCTTTTTTGTCTTCATTCATTATATACTATATTTTATCATAATCTATATATGTCATAATTTAAGTATCAAATTGTATACTGTTAGCCCCTTCCTTCCTTCCTTCCTTCCTTCCTTCCTTCCTTCCTTCCTTCCTTCCTTCCTTCCATGGTACTGAAGATTGAACCTAGGTGTATTCTACTGTTGAACTAACCAATTATTTTACTTTTTTTTTTTTTTCGGTATTGGGGATGGAACCCAGGGGCATTCTACCTCCGATCTATACCCCCAGCCCTATTTTATTCTATATATTTTGAAACAGGGTCTCACTGAGTTGCAGAGGGCCTCACAAAGTAGCTGAGGCTGTCTGCAAACCCAGATCCTTCTGTCTTAGCCTCCCAAATACTGGGATTACAAGCGTGCGCCACCACGCCTGGCTAATCTTTATTTTACTTTTTATTTTGAAACAGAGCCTCTTGAAGTTTCCGAGGGTTTCAGTAAATTGCTGAGGCTGGCCAGAACTTGCACTCCTCCTGTCTCAGCCTCCCAGGTGCTGGGATTATAGGTGTGCACTACCACACCAACCTAGCCACTTCCTTTTCTCCATCTTGGTGATTTTAAGTAATGCCACATACAGACTCTTGACGAAATCTTCACTTGCTTAATTGCTTAGGATATGATGAAATCGTCAGCTCTTAGCTTTAAAAGGTCGTATTTCTTAGGGACCCACATTTCTTAGAGTGAAAGGATGCCCCACTTGTTTTGCAGGAGTCTGGATCAGTGTTGCGCTGGGGAATGTTTCCCTCCCACGGCTTCACCCTTCTTCTTGCTGCTCAGTTTATTTCTGGGGACCTGCGCGATGCTGGTGAAGGAGACGGGCGTGACGGTGTTCGGGGTGTGCTTGGTTTATGACCTCTTCTCCCTCTCCCACAAGCAGGACATGTAAGTCATGACGAAGTTTTGATATCAATAGCTACCTGGGCAGAGAGGAATACTTACACAAATGGTTTCCAAACTACATTTAAAGAAATAGAAGTACCTTGGGAGGTTCAGATCAGAGGAGAATAACAGGTTAGAGGCGAGTCTCAGTGACTTGGTGACACTATCAGCAACTTAGTGATACCTTGTTTTAAAAAAAATAATAAAAAGGTCTGGGAGTGTAGCTTGGAGGTGAAATGCCCATGGGTTCAATCCCCAGCACCAAAATATAAGCATAAACAGAACTATACTCTAATACTTTGCTATCTTAATAAGTCTTTTTGTAATCTTAATTTTTGTTAATAGGTCTTATTTACTATATTGCACTCTAACATTAGGTTATTCTTACAATGAATTCATTTAAATGTCTTTCCATCTCACTAAACTTTTACATAGAGTATTCTAATATTAGAGTATAATAAGACTTAAGAGAAATGCATTAACACTCTTTAGACTCTATACTTTCATTAAGTCCGATAAAGACTGTGAGGTTTTGGGGAGCCCCAAGTTTGGAATTGAAAAGTATCTATGTTACTGGTAAGTTTATGCTGCACACTACTGAGAAAATCTTGATTCACACAAGGGAGTGGTTTTACGTGTAACAGTTTTGAACAGCTTGCTTTGAACTTCTGAATTCAAGTGAGTATTATCCACCCAAGAGCACTGCTAACTTGGAGCCTGTTGCCTTACTCTAGTAATGATGTTGCCTAAGAGCTATAGGAAGTGCCTGTTGGAATTCCACCAGGAGTCAGTCTGAACCAGGTGGGGATACGTATACATCATTTCAAGTTGTAGAACAAGTTAGTAGTCCACCTTCATTTAAAACATTTAAGGTGCCGGGCGTGGTGGCGCACGCTTGTAATCCCCGCGCTTGGGAGGCAGAGACAGGAGGATCGCACAGGTTCAAAGCCAGCCACGCGCGCTGGCTTAGGAGACCCTGTTTCCAAATAAAAAATATAAAAATAGGTCTGTGAGTGTAGCCTGGAGGTAGAAGGGCTTCCAGGAACCCCAGTACCACCAAAAAAAAAAAAAAAAAAAAAACCCAAAACATTTAAGGCATGTTCATTTTATTCTGTGGCTTGCAGAAGATAAGAATAACTAAGGCATATTATAAGTTCCAGCACATACTATAATTTTCCTCTCCTATCAAATCTATAATTACTAACAATTTTATATACAGACCCCATTTTTTATAATTATAAGGCCCTTAACTTTGAACTTTTAAAATAATGTGCCTGATTTATTGTTTTGTTGAAGGAAGAATATTTTTAAAAACCTACCTTTTAATCCCTTTCTCTACCTCTCTTTTCTTTTTCTCTTCTCTCTCTTTTTTCATCTCTTCTTCCTTCTCTCCCTTTGTACTGGGGATTGAACCCAGGGTCATTCTACGTCTGAGCTAACCCCCCCCCAGTCTGTTCTATTTTTTATTTTAAAACAGGGTGTCACAAAGCTGCTGAGGGTCTCATTAGGTTGCTCAGGCTGACCTCGAACCATAATCCTCCTTTCTCAGCCTCCCAAGTACTGGGATTGCAGGCATGTGCCACCACACCAGGCTTTCTTCATCCTTCTAGCCACCCAGTCAGCACATAGCTCATTCTGTGGCTGAATAAGAGGGAGACAGATGAGCCTCTTTCTCCCAAAGGTTATAGAAGGTCTTGGGGAGACAGAGCTCATGTAGGTGGTCATGAGTAATTGACTACAGTTGTGAACAGGGGTAAGCAAGGACTGAGTGTGGGACTCACGTCCCTTGAGTACTGACTGCGTATACCAGTATACCATTTGCTCGTACCAGCTGTCATCTTCGTCCAGTAGGGGAGAAGACAGGCACTGAGCCCAGGTGCAGCCAGGACTTAGACCTGTGTGTGTGGCTCTAGAGATGCAGACTTGCCCTGAGCACCAGTGCTTCCATGGGAAGAGCACTGGGCGGGGCTTGGGGACCACACAGGACGTCCCTGATCAGGAGCCACGAGGCACGAACCCACCGTGGGCTCCTGAACCCCTTTCCGAATTTCACAAAGTAATGACGCTAGAATGACGCAGACATACACAGTTTTGTACAAACTTAGGAATCTACCTCCCACTCCACACTTTTTTTTTTTTTTGGTGTTACTGGGGTTCCTGGAAGCCCTTCTACTTCTGGGCTACACTCCCATACCTACTTTATACTTTTTAAAGATTTTTGGAAACAGGGTCTCTTAAGCCAGGGCGGCTGGCTTCGAACCTGCGCGATCCTCCTGTCTCCGCCTCCCAAGCACGGGGATTGCAAGCCTGCGCCACCATGCCCGGCCCACTCCACACTTTTATCTGTTAACTTAGAGTCGATATTTCATTATTATGAACTGTCATTGCGTGGTTCAGGCAGCAGGAAAGGAACAGCCATAGAAGGATGAGGTGGAAATGCTCTCCTTTCAAAAGAGGGGTTTACCTAAAGTTTAGGACTGGGCACAGGGATGGTGTAGGGGTTGCCTTTGTTTGATGTTGAACTGATCTCTCAGAGGGAATATTTAAAAGGAAAGATCAGTTCCTGAAAGTTAACTACCTTTTTCTTTTCTTTGTTTTTAAAATCAGGATACTGTTTCCAACATGTAGAAAGTGGCGTTCCCTGACCCCAGTTTCTACCCCCCTTCTGTAAACATATACTCAGTCCTCAATTTGGCACTTTTCTGTGTATGCATGTGTGTGTGTGTGCGTGTGTGTGTGTGTGCGTGTGTGTGTACACGCACACGCACGTGTTATTGGGATTGATCCCGGGGGGCTTTACCACTGAGCTACCCTTCCGTACCTATTTTATTTGCGTTCATTTGATTTTGAGACACAGTTTTGCTGAATTGCCCAGGCTGGCCATGAACTTGCTGTCCGCTTGCCTCAGCCTCCCAAGTAGCTGGAATTAACAGGGTTTGCGCTTGTGTCTGACTTCTGTTTCTGTTTCTATAGCATGATTTCATGTATACGTACCAGCGAATAGCAAGTGGGTTATTTTTCATGTCTTCAAACTTTATACCAGGGTTTTCACTTGCTTTTATTTTTTTGTCATTTAGCATTGGGCTTTTGAAATGTTCAGTGTTAACAGATGTAACTCTGTTTCATTCATTTTAACTCAGCTATAACATTTAATGATTACAATTTGTCCTCTTCTGGATTTGAAGATTTCCACATTTTGCTGTTAGAAACTATGCTGCCATGAAAATTTCTATCCTATATTCTTGTGCGAATACCTGTGGGTTTCTCTCAGACATAGCTGGTGCTGGGACAGAGGGTGGCTATGTGTTCCTGTCCACTGGATCACCTCCTGAGCCACTGCTTCTGAGATGGCTATAGCCGTCGGCAAGAGCCTCCTTTGTTTCACATTCTTGCCATCATTTGCTACTACCAAACTCGTGAGTATGTGTGTGTGTGTGTGTGTGTGTGTGTGTGTGTGTGTGTGTGTGTGTTTTACTGGGGATTAAACCCATAGACATTCCTCAGTCCTTTTTATTTTTATTGTGAAACAGAGTTTTGCTAAGTTGCTGAGCCCAGCCTCAACCTGTGGTCCTCCTGTCTCAGCCTCCCAAGTACTGGAGTAGCAGGCGTGTACCACCACACCTGGCTCAGTGTCAGTCTTTTTAATATTTGCCCATCTGGCAGGTATAGGTTTTATCTCAGAGGGTTCATAATAGAAAATGTATCAGAGTACATTGCATAGCTCAGCTATGAACACTATTTTACAAAACCATTATAATGTAAATCCTGAATACCACTTTGATCAAACATTGAGAAAATATAGTTGGAGGGCGAAGGACAAAGAAGTCTGTATGTTGGTGACCACCTAAGAGGCATTGAGTTCTATTCTATAGAAGAAAGTCAACATAGTAATTCCTAAAATTAAAAAAAAGAAATAATAATGTAATTATGTCTTTTAAATGTAGAGTGATAAATACCAGAGACAAAGAAATAATAATGTAATTATTTTTTTTATAAAAATAGTGGCAAGCCGGGTGCCAGTACTTGAGAGGCTGAGCCAGGAGTATGGCAGCGTTGCTGAGGTCAGCCTCAGCGATTTAGCAAGACCCTGTTTCAAAATAAACACTATAACAGGCTGGGTGTGTAAATCGAAGGTAGAATGCTCCTGGTCTGATCCCCTGTGCCTAAGGAAAATAATAAGCAGTGGTACACACTAGAAACAAAGGGCTGGAGACTTGAGAATTGGTTTTGTGGGCAGCCAGACTGGGGGCTGGGCGGGACAAGCTGCTTCTGGTGGCCGGCTTGCCATTCCGTCTCACTTCGTTTCCCCCTCTCTTCTGTGCACAATTAGGAGCAACGGGATTGTCCATCAGCGCAGCCCGCAGCCCGGGAGCCGGCCCTCCTCGCTGCCAGCCCACCAGCACCGTGAGAACGGGAGGCAGCGGTTCCCCCACAAAGGAGCTTGGGGTGGCTGCCACCCCGCGCTGTCACCAGCACCCAAGAGCAGTGGCTTCCCGGCGTCTCCAAGAGCAGTGTGGTCCCTGATGAGGTACGGGCTGGGTCTCCATGCCCAGCATCACCCTGCAGAGCCTGCGATGCTGGCGAAGTAAAGCGCCTGCTCAGCCCTTTGAGGCTGCAGTCACACACACGCCCCCCTTCCCTGCTCCTCTCCAGCCCTCTCCCCTCCTTTCCTCTCCTAGACTGGATGAGCAGGAGTAGCCAGCGTGATCTAGGGAAGTCTAGCTGTCTGGTGTCCTTCTGAAGCAGGTGATGAGCTGAGGCCTCCTGGGGCAGGTGCCTCCTTTCCCGCCCCCTTCTCCTTGCTCTTCCTTGGTACCAATTCTTAGAGCACCAGTGTGGGAGGATATCCAGGGGCCCTTCCTCGCCGAATGTTTTTTCAGGATGCAGGAAGATGAGTGTGAGGCCTTCCTCTTTCCTCCTTTCCTTCCTCCCTCTTTCCCTCTGCTTCCCCTCCTCTCTTCTTTCCTTACTAAAAGTATGGTGCAGAAAAATCATAGGAGTGTGTGGAATTGCTGAAGACGAGAAAGAGGAAACACAGTCAGAGTGGAGAAACCTTGACCTGCTATGGAGGGTCACGAAGGGCAAGAAGAAGCAGATGGGGAAATTGCACGTTTTTATGGAAGGCAAAAGAGGAGAGAAAGGAGTTAGGAGAGGGGTGGAGACTCTCAAGGTGGGACAGGAGTTGGCCTGCAGGTTGACTGAGCTCTGCCAGGGTGGTGGGTGGTGTTCAGTCCATGAGGTCCCTACCACCTGACGTGGGGCTGGCCTCCTAGTGTTGATGCAGATGCTTGTGAAATGAATGACTTAATAAGTGGAACACAAACAGGCGTTGGACGTAAAAATAGATCAAACGTTTTCAAACTGGTGTGGTGTGCAGGCCTTTAATCACAGTATTTGGGAAGCTGAGACAGGAGGAGTGCTGGTTTGAGGCCAGTGTGTGAGACTTCATTTTAAAACCAGAAATAAAATAGGGTGTAGCTCAGAGGTAGAAACCTTCTGAGTTTAATCCTTAGTACCACCAAAAAGAGAAAAAGGAAAAGATAAGACATTTTCAATAAATTTGGCAATGGAGGTATGGGGGAAAGATATAACTAGAGGAATGATACATTTTGCTTTCATTTTTGTTTGGGGGGTGTTTGTAGAGAGGAGAAAGATGCCAAGACAGAATGGAATGAGGTGAAATAAGGATTCAGCGATGTGCTGGTATTCAGTGTTTAATAACTGTGTCCCCAGAGGGACTCCTGATTTATAGGGTGGCCAGCCTCCATGTAAGTGCTCCTAACGTGGCTAATCCAGGCGTCAAGTGTGACCTTCCTGACCGTGGAGCAGGGAGGGAGGTGCCTGGCATGATGCACTGGACAGCATCTCAAGGTAGCAGGGACATGAGGTTCACTGGGAGGTGACGAGCTTTGAGTTCTTATTCACTGTACTTTTAATGTGATTTAAGTTTAACTTTATATAATTTAATTTTCAACTGAGATTGTTTTTAATAACCAGCTTTGAAAATATCTGGAGATGTTGTAGCTGTGGCAAGCCACCACTAGCCAACTCCAGTACCCCAGTGAAGAAAGGCTCCCTCTCCAGTGCCCTGGCAGGTGGGCCGGCCCTTCCCCTGTGTTGTCCTGTGGACCTTCACAGTGACTGTTGAGGGTCCGTCTTTTAATTTCCACTACTGTGAGGGAACTGAGAATCTAAGAGGTTAACAAACCTTGCCCAAACTCATGGAGTTGGTATTGAGGTAGGATAGAAGGTGTAGTGGAAATAGGGAGAAAGAAAACATAAAGGAAGAAAAGGAAGCAGAATCTTAACTCAGAAGTTCTGTGTACTTTTCCAGGTCTGTCACTCCCAATTCCCTGGAAAGCTGTAAATCTTAAAGTGAACCCCAAACTAGTTACCTGTGATAATAACCTTGTACCCTGTTAGTTAACCATCCTAATCATAGTTTAATCAAGAAAAATAGGCTATCTTGAGGAACCTGTATAGGGAACTTACCAACATACCCATTGATCAGACAATGGAGACCACGTCAAGGACCTGGGAAATGGCCAGACCACATAAAGTGCCTTTTGATTCATCACCAGAGAGATGCTGCCTCACTTATCTTCCCACTCTCATCCCTCACCAAGCTGCCTTTAACAGAAGAGCCATAGCCAGGCATGGTGGCACAGGCCTGTCATCCCAGTACTTGGGAGGCTGAGACAGGAGGATTGGCAGGTTTGAGGCCAGTCTCAGTGACTCAGTGAGACCCTGTTTTTAAAGCAAGCAAGCAAACAAACAAAAATAAAGGCTGGTGGTAGAGCTCAAGTAGAATTCCAAAAAAAAAAAAGTAAGAAGAGCTCCAAACCCCAGGTGTTGTCTCTCTCCCTGGAGATGGCCTGCATTCTCCTTTGAATGAGTATTCCTTGCTTTCCTAAATAAATCACTGCCTTTGCTGACACATCTGAAACCCTGTTCCTCACATATGCTAAAGATCCCGCTGTCCTTAGCTGGATTCCTCCCTCTGTCTGAGAACTGCTGGGACCCTCTTCTGGAGGTTTCTTTTCTCCCATGCAACATGTGGCAGGCACAGGATCCGAACCCAGGTGGTTCAGCTCTTTCTCCCATGCTCCACCCACCTGCCACGCTCTGCAGTCCAGAGTCCTGACTGAGGACTGAGCTCTGCAGGGGAGGCGGGACTCCTGCGGCACTCGGTGTGCGGCTGGCTTCCGTGTTGCACCGTTGGGGGTGGGGAGATTCTTGCAGTATTTTTGTGTCCACAAATGAGATACCACCTGATTTGCTTGGATGTTGGTGCTAATACATCGAGTCAGGTGAGAATATTGGTGCGAGCCCATGGAATTAGGTGGCCTGCCTTTGAGATTATGTCTTAATTTTTCAACCCTAAGTTGTTTTGGAAGGAGTGATGGTTGGAGACCTGTAAACCGCACAGCTGGAAGTGGGCCGTATTTACACCAAGTTACTGTGTAGACAAGGACCACTCCCCCTCCCAGGAAGGAAAGTTGTCACGTGTTTTCAGAAAAGAAAAGCGTCATATATTTGAGTAAAATTTTGATTTGTATTAAAGTTGTGTTTGGATCTTTGCTTTAAGGTCACTGATTCTGCAGACACTAGAGTGTGAGTCTTGGCTCCACTACTCAGATGGTCCAGGATGAGTCGTTTTATCTCTGTGAGGCTAAAGGCAGCACATTACTCTCAGATTGGTCGTAAGCATGCAAATTGGTACCTGGAACTTGGTGGCCACCCACCAATGCATGGCAGCCCATAGCGTCCTTATGATTAGCCCAGGCTGGGAAAGACTACATTTTTATTCTTGTGTGGGTTTCAGAACACCAGGATGCATCGTGGAAGTGGTGAATTTGCAAGATGCAGAGGGGACTGAGTTTGGGTGGGATTTTTCCTTCCTTGGTTCAACTTCAGTATCCACATTGCATGCATTGGTACCAGGCTGACAAAAACGTGAGCTAGCCGGCCGTGGTGGCGCACACTTGTAATCCCAGAGCTTGGGAGGTGGAGACAGGAGGATGGCGCAGGTTTGAAGCCAGCCTCGCTGGCTTAAGAGACCCTGTTCCTAAATAAAATATAAAATAGGTCTGGGAGTGTAACCCAGAGGTAGAAGGGTTCCATCCCCAGTACCACCACCAAAAAGAAAAAAAAAAAAAAAGTGAGCTAAACACTGTCAAGTAAAGTACTGTTTTCACAAATTACCTAACACAGGGAAAAATCCAAACGCAGGGGCAAAATCTGACTGCATGCCATTTATTTAGTTGCTTGCTTTTATGTGTGACTTAGTAATTGTCTTGGGGTAGAAAGTATAGTGAAAACCTAGAACTGAGGCTACAAACCCTGGATTGAGATGACATTTCAGCTGCTACCACCTTTTAACAGAATTACTGTATGAAAAATGTTTAATAACGAAATATCCCTCTTTATCCTCCCCTCTTGAAACATCAGATTTGTACACACACGAATACTTTCCTTTTCACATGAAAAAGTACAGTAGATTCTAAATGTAATCTTGATGACATTCTAGATTTTTTTTTTTTTTTTGGCAGTACTGGGGATGGAACTCAGGAACATTCTACCTCCGAGCTACACCCCAGCCCTATTTTTTATTCTTTATTTCTCACTGAGTTACAGAGGGCCTAAGTAGCTGAGGCTGTCTGTGAACCGCGATCCTCCTGTCTCAGCCTCCCAAATGCTGGGGTTACCAGCATGAGCCACCATGCCCGGCACATTCTAGATTCTTAATTGATCTCCCATAAAGTGGGAATGACCATAATAGATGTTCACTTTTCAGCAACACTTGCTAGGTACTTAACTATGTGTACAAGGCACAGTTTTCAGAACTGAGACCATGGCAGTGTGGCAGGCAAAGTCCTACCTTCATAGAATGGAACTGAATCATGGCTGTAACTTTTTATTTAAAAAATGAGCTCATAAGACAGTGGATAGATTTTAGCTTTAGTAGATATTAAAAGTTCTTCTTAACCGGGCATGGTGGTGCATGCTCGTTAATCCCAGTACTTGGGAGGCTGGGACAGGAGGATCGCGGTTTCAGTGCTAGCCTCGGCTGCTTAGTGAGGTAGGTCCTCTGGAACTCAGTGAGACCCTGTTTCAAAGTAAAGAATAATAATAATAAAAAAATAGGACTGGAGGTGTAGCTCAAGGGTAGAATGTCCCTGGGTTCAATCCTTAGTACCACAACAACAACAACAAAGTTTTTCTTATACATACATCATATATAAAGGATGCAAATCAAGACACCAAGAGAGTTTTAGGACTAGAGAAGAATCTGGCTCTGTGGTGAAACTGTAAGGGAATTAAATTCAGAGCACTTAGAGAAGCACATAAATATTTTGGCCTTCATAGAGGGAAGTGGGTTTGGAGTGTCATTTAAATACTCATTTCTGTTGACCTTGCGTGGCTGTGCAAATTAAACTTCAGAGGTTGGATTTTTAACTTGTATGCCACACACATC
Source organism: Muscardinus avellanarius (assembly GCF_963383645.1). Taxonomy (NCBI): domain Eukaryota; kingdom Metazoa; phylum Chordata; class Mammalia; order Rodentia; family Gliridae; genus Muscardinus; species Muscardinus avellanarius. The sequence goes on from NC_137797.1 coordinate 87,563,089, forward strand.
ATATTCGACGAGGAGGGCAGAGGGCTTCACGTGGTGTGAATGGCCTCATGGAGGCCTTAGAGTGACTTGGTGAGCTAGCGAAGTGAGATTTGCAGGTGACGGAAAATAAGATGTGTGTTAAAAGCCTGTGCTGGGTAATGCAGGGGCTTTCTTCCCTTCCCACGTCCACTTTTCCATCGGTTGATCTTAGGTGAGCCATCTCAATCTCCATTTAGCAGCTGCTTTTGCACATTAAATGACTGTCTAAAAGGGTGCAGACTTTACTAACAGACCTATGTGGAAAACATCCAGCAGTTGAAAGTGAAGTTGGTGGGTTCATATATCTAATGGATCTTCCATTTTTTGCTTTAAAATCCCTTTTTACTTTTTATTTTGTAGTACTGGGAATTGAACTCAGGGTGCTCTACAACTGAGTTACACACTCAGCCCCCTTTTAAAAATATTTTATTTAGCCGGGCGTGGTGGCACACGCTTGTAATCCCCATGCTTGGGAGGCAGAGACAGGAGGATCGTGCAGGTTCGAAGCCAGCCATGCACACTGGCTTAGGAGACCCTGTTTCCAAATAAAAATGTAAAAAATAGGTCTGGGAGTGTAGCCCGGAGGTAGAAGGGCTTCCAGGAACCCCAGTACCACCCAAAAAAAATATATATATATATATATATATTTCATTTAATTCTAGTTTTATTTTATTGTACCGAAAATTGAATCCAGGGACATTATGCCGAGCTGTGCCCCCAACCCTTTTTATTTATTTAATTTCGAAACAGGGTCTTACTAAGTTGTCGAGAGTCCTTTTGAGTTGCTGAGGCTGGTCTTGAACCTGTGATCTTCCTATCTCCGACTCCCAAATACTGTGATTATAGGTTTGTGCCACTGCCCAGCTCCTTTTTATTTTTTATTTTGAGACAGGGTCTTGTTAAGTTGAGCAAGCTGGCCTCAAACTTGCAATCCTCTTGCCTCGGCTTTGGAAGTAGCTGGGACTGCAGGTGTCACCAGTGCCCAGCTAACATCGCTTAACGAAAGTGTAAGTCTCGTGATGCATGCTGGTAAGAACACAGACCATCTCGTAGATGTTAAGTAAGATCTCATTTTCAAGGGACTTTGAAAGTTATATAATTGTTGCTAATAAGTTTGCCTTCGCTTCTGTTACTTTGCTTAAGGAGCTGGAATTAGCACTCTTTCATAGCATGGCATAATCACTTAGGTCTTTAAATGGTGCAGCTGATCACTGTGGCTTATTTGGGGGAAGTGGCCCGTGCTGGTGACAGATCCAAGAAAGCAGTGACTGCATTCGGTAATGACAGTGACCAAACCACCAGCACAGTTAAAGTCATTGACTGTCAAACCACTTTACACCGTCTCTGCCTACAGTGCTGTCATCTGGGCACAGTCTCAGAAATTACTTACTTTTCTCATGCTTGTTCCGTGTACACTCCAAGCTTCTTCATCATGTGTGAATTTCCTTTTCGCAGAGTGAATTGACAGTAGCTTTAGCTTAGTCTTTGCACCCTTTGATTCTGCTGGACTTCATGCTGAGTGAAGTCTAGGCGTCCAAGAAGGGAAGTGGGTTATTCAAGCAGCCGTCCTCTTACGGAAAAACAGACATCTTTTCTGGGAAGGATAAGCAGATGGTGACGTTTGCTATGGGGATGATGGAAATGCTGAGAAGATTATTTTGTAAAATAAAAAAAAATAAGTAAAATGCATTTTCAAAAACAAATGGATTTTATCAGTTAGTGCCGTAAGACTTCATAATTATGAACCGTGTGTTTTGGGCTAATGTCACTAGTGTGCATTTAATGTTCTTTGCTGGGTTGATTTATTCAAGCTGCTTCCCCAAGTTCCTTTAAAAGGCCTTTCTAAAAATATGATGAAACTTAGCAGAAAAGTATCTTCTTTTGTGAATAGAAAATTCAAAGAAAAAATTTGTTTCTTTTATCTGGTACTGAGGTTTGGACCTCTGAACGACACACCCAGGTTTTTTATTTTTACTTTGAAACCTTACTGAGTTGTTCAGTGCCTTGCTAAGTTTCTGAGGCTGTCCTCATACCTACAATCCTGGCTCAGCCTCCCAAGCACAGGGATTACAGGTGTGTGCTACTGCACCCAGCTAAGAAGTTCTTTTCTTTTTTCTTTCTTTTTTTCCTCCATTATTTCATCATCATAAGTTGAGAGCGATGTTATCCTCTCTGAACCAGCCCTACTGTTTGTGTTGTAGCATGGATTACCTTGATGAGTTTATCTGAAAGCTTATTGAATTCTGCTTTGGTTCTTGAACTGAGTTTAGCACGGGAATGGATCATTTCAATGAAGTGTTTCTGGGCTCCATTCAGAAAATAGCACTTAAAGCTTCTTTCAGATAAATCGCATACTAAGGAGGCAAGATGTCTTTAATTTATGGGCAGCAGTTGGTGGTGTTTCTACGTGCTGATGATTCCTGGTTCGTTCTGCTTCATCTAGGATTGGGTACCAGTCCTTTGTACTCTTCTGTCCCCTGTGAGTTTCAGTGGATGGTAAGCTCTTCCCCTTCTCCGTGCAGAGCAGTAAGCTCAGGCATCTGCTTCCAGTGGGATGCACAGGGACATATGTTGAAAGGGAAAACTATTAGGATGCAGGCATTTCTGGTTGGCATGCGATTCTGCCACTGTCCCGGCAGGCTCTTGGACAAGGATCTTAGGTTCCTGCTTTCCCACCAGTTTAGCAGACACCATCTGGAGTCTCAACTTCTGGCCCATGTGGCTAAGAGGGTGGCAGCTGTGCCTTCAAGGACACCAACCAGCTCTCCCTGCTTTTGCAAAGCACAGAGAGAACTCAGGGTGTTACAGGGAGTTTGCATGAATTTCTTTGCTCTTTTAGTTATTGCTACTGTCATTCAGTTAAATTTTTTCCCTTTTCTTTTTTAATGTAGGCTTCTGAGAGCTGGGAGTGATTGTAATAAAAGTAGTGTCAGTTTATCTTAACGTTGTAAACACTCAGGGAATATGTAAATAATTCCTGCACAAGAATGTTATTCTGTGGCAGGTAGTATATCATTGTGGTTCCATATCATTTGGTGGGTTTCCAGTTTGTTGCTTAGAAAAGTATCTGGCACATCTTAAATCTCTGAACCCTGTATTGTAGATTCAGTGTGGCAGAATTGTTAAGATACACACAGAGTAAAAGAAACATGTAAAATACAATTCAAGAAGAGTTTGGAAGGACATTTTGTCCAGCAGAAGGGAAACAACTGTAGAAATGCAAACATCTTGGAATTCTTATAGTTTAAAGCCGTATCACAATGAGGATTTCTGTTGTCATAATCAACATGACCAGTACTACCATGGCACCTGCTAGCCAGAAACTATATACATATAGTTTATGATCTTAATTCTCACCAAAGTCCTGGATATAAGCTATGTTCGTAGCAGTAATGAGAATGGACTCGTGCTAGACTAGCCTACCAGGTACATACGTAGCTGAAAAATGCTTAAATCCATTTTCCTTTTAAGTAAAATACCTACTCCATGGAGTTAAACTGAAAAATAAATGAGTTTAATACATGAAAGAAGCTTATAATAGTATTTAGTGGAGACTTTTCATAATGCTATGATTTAGCGCCCCATGATTATTTTATACAAAAGCCACTGAGGAAGAATTACTGTTTAGAAAAATTTTCTTTTTATAAGCTTCACCTTTTCTGTTTATTTTATTTTATTTTTGCTGTACTGGGAATGGAATCCAGGAACATTCTACTTCCAAGCTAACCCCCCTGCTCTTTTTTTTTTAAATTTTTAATTCTTTGAAAGAGGTCTCGCTGATTCGCAAAGGGCCTCACTAAGTATCGGAGTCTGGCCATGAACCCGGATCCTCCTGTCTCAGTCTCCCAAATGCTGGTATTACAAGGGTGTGCCACCACGCCCGTCTCCTTGTAGCGTTTATGATGGAAAGTTGTATGGTCTTGTTTACTGTATTTGGCCATTCACTTTATGAGTTAATAGTTGTTTAGAAGAAAATAGATTTTAAGCGAAAACCATATCAATGATGGAATGGAAATTGATCAAAGTTTAGCAGGACAGTGAATGCCTGTGCTCTCTCTTAACAGAAAAGTGCCATCCTCATCATAAGTTGTCTCAAATTTCCTAAGTTTTCTTAACTTGTGAAATGGTTGACTTTTTAGATTAAAAACTGATACATTTAGAATTACTTTTGAATAAAACATTTAGTAAACAAGTCAGTAGGTTTAAAATCAAATAACAGACGTCATTCATTAGGTTTTTAGGTAGATGACCTTATGACAATATAGGCAGGTATATTTCATGTTACATATCTATGAGTTTATAATGCTTTTCATATTGTTCAAACTAGTCTGTGTTTATTACTTTATAAGCTGGAAAGACATATTGATTTTGAAATCACCCTAAGCTACTGTCTCCATGAGGGGCCTAGCATTAATATTTGCCCTTAATGATGTAGCCTATACAAATATTGGTAAAGTGTTTAAAGAGATCACAAGTATTGATTTTTAGGGGATCAAGGCAGTTAATATATCATAATTGGACAAAATAAAACAGTCAAACCCAAACAGCCAGCCAAAGTTGCACAGAGGGAAGGAAAAATGTTTGTATCTTATGTTTAGAGCTAGACATGCCCTAGGTATATTGTGAATAGCTGATAACATTTCTGTTGGAGTGGTGGAGTATTTTGCTCCACCACCCTTTATATTTGTATCCTATAGGTGACTTTTCTTTGTGACCCTCAAAGGAATGTGTCTTTGTAAAAAGAACAATTATGACATTAAAAGCTTTGATTAAAAGCCGAGTGTGGTGGCTCATGCTTATAATCCTAGTACTTGGGAGGCTGAGACGGGAGGATCTGGGTTCGTAGCCAGCCTCAGCTACTTGGTGAGGCCCTCTGCAGCTTAGTGAGACCCTGTTTCAAAATAAAGAATAAAAGATCGGGAAGGGGGTGTAGCTCGGAGGTAGAATGCCCCTGGATTCAATCCCTGGCAACACACACACACACACACACACACACACACACACGCACACACACACGCTTTGATTAGAAAAACAGCATGTCTCTTTAAAAAAAAAAACACAGAGTTTGGGTTGTCATACGAAGTCAGGAAGAAATAGTACATTTTTTCCCTCAAAGCAATTTGCTTCTCTCTTCTTTACCTGCTACACCGTTCAGGTATGTCAGACTGTGAGCCAGTCTCCAGCTCTTTATAAGGAGACAATATGAGTGTGATTATGGTTGACTACCGAGGGAAAAGAATGTCGTGAGCATAAAGCTTTCGTTGTTACCCTTCACTGTGGCTTTGAAAAGCTTCAACAACATATAGTTGACGATTAGGGTTTTTTTTTTTTTTTAAGGGGCTGTTGTTTGTTTGGGGAAGAGAATAGCTGTTTCCTGGTTTGTGCTGGAGATAAAGAAATGAGAGGCTGTCTGGCTGGTAGGATGCTGGGTTCTTCTTGGCTTTGGATTTGTTAGGTTCTTGGGCCAGTTAATGACCTGCCTGGATCTTGGGTTTCCTTCATTTTCTTTTTCTTTTTTTTCCTTTTTTTTTAGCCTTGTCTGAAATGAAGAGGGTAGACAGTGCAAAATGGTCTCCATTTGATACTTTCTCTGCAAGGGTAGTCTCTTCAAATGCTCATGAAACGGTACTATCATATTTTCTCTTTCTTTTAAATTACCACTGCCCACTGGCCTGTGCAGAGCTGGGACTTGTGTGGGAGTTTCCGATGGCCCTTAAGTGAGAGGTAATGACAGGCTCCCACCAGTGCTGGACAGGCATTGGTGGCCATTTTGTTGTTTTTTTCTTTTCCTTTTCCATCATGGATTCTTGACTGCCTAAGTTTTTGAAACTTAGGTCAAATGTATTAATGAACAATGTCAATATTCCAGTAGATGGAGCTTTTATAAATAAAACATAGATTACCGTTCAACCATCCTAGATGCAGGCAAAACTTCATTTGAGAATGGACTTCTGTCAACTGTTAAGACAGTTTATTTATTTTATTAATAAATATCTACTAAGTAGTTGTGATATGCAAATATCTTAAGGATCATTTGCTTGCAAAGAATAAAACTTTTAAGAAAAGACCAGCTGATGTGTGGTGGTGCTGGCTAACAAATCCCAGTACTTGGGAGGCTGAGACAGGAGGATCACAAATTCGTGGCCAGCCTCAGCTACGTAGTGAGACTGAGACCCTGTTTCAAAATAAAGAATAAAAAATAGGGCTGGGGGTAGAATGCCCCTGGATTCTATCCCCAGTACTGCAAAACAACAACAACAACTACTACTACTACTACTACTACTACTACTACTACTACTACTACTACTGGTTAGGCAGTAGGATATTCTTGAATCTAGTCTTACTGAGCCTGAACCTGGTTTCTAGACTCCAGAATTTAATTTTTTTTTTGTCTTTTCATGCTTTATACTAGTCTCTCTTTTGTTTCTTCACTGTCTTTCTTTTAAAATCCGTTTTGTTTTCCTTTTCCCTTCTTTTTATAAGTACTGGGGATTGAACTCAGGGGCATTCTACCTCTGAGCTACACCCGAGTCCTATTTTATTCTTTTATTTTGAAACAGGATCTCAGTAAGTTGTGGAGGGCCCAGCTAAATTGCTAATGCTGGCTGCAAACCCGAGAGTCTCCTGTCTCAGCCTCCCAAGTGCTGGAATTACAGGGATGTGCCACCAGCCCGGGCTCCTTTCCCCTCCTTGACTTCATTCGAGGAGTGCGGGATGGCTTCAGTTTCAGCCTCCTACAGCCTTCCAGCTCAGTCATCTGCAGATGGACTGGAATTACTGCATCCTGACACCAAATCAATTTGTAAAGAGACTTTGATCGGCTCTGCTTAGATTAGCTTATGTTTTGGTGAGGGAAATCACACAAAAAGATAATTTTTCTGAGGGTGGCAAGTGAATAATAGAATTATGGGATATACAGAAGAGGTGATCTTAGCCAGCCTGGCAAGTTTGTCTCAAGCTGGGTCTTAGCAGATGAGACAATGAGCTGGAATGGGGGGGACCCTCTCTTCAGGCAGAAAGCCCTGTGTAAGCTGTGAGCAAAGGCACAGAGGTGTACAGCTACAGAGGGAGGGTGTGCTTGTGAGTGTGTGCATGGGTGTGTGTAGCTGAGGACAGGGGCCGGGGAGACAAGACTGGGGGCTGCAGGAGTTCTGTGCTGGAGGGAGCTGGGAGCTGTGCAAAGCGCTTTGATCCTGGCGACGAAGGGCAACAGTACACGGGCTGCTTATCTGATTTCCATTTCTCTGTAGGAAACTTTAATCATAAGGCCAAATGGAACATGTTGTTTAAGTGTGAGGATTAGAAAATTTAAACCATTTGATACTGGATTTTTTTTTTTTTTAACCCAGGGCATTTTACCTCAGAGATACAACCTTTTTATTTTCTGTTTGTGAAACAGGTTCTCACTAAGTTGCTAGTTGCCCAGGCTGACCTTGAAACCTGTGATCCTCCTGTCTCAGTCTCCCAAATATTGGGATTCTAGGCATGTGCCACTGTGCCTGGATTTTGATACTGTTTTATTTTTGAGGATGATATAAGAGAAGTTCTGAGAGATTTTTTTTTACCATAATTGAATCCCACATATTTGTGAAAGTTCAATATTTTTTGTTAAGATTGTCTCTTCTAGCCAGGCATAGTAGTGCATGGCTCTAATCCCAGTACTGGGTAAGCTGAGACAGGAGGATCCCAGGTTCCAGACCAATCTCAACAACTTAGCAAGACCCTGCTTCAACATAAAAAATAAAAAGGGCTGGGGTGTAGCCTGGAGGTAGAACGCCCCTGGGTTCAATTTCCAGTTACTCCCCCCGCCCCAATATTATCTTTTCTGCAAAAGCTTCTTTGATCACTTTTGTAGTTTTATAATTTTGTTATTTAAGAAAAGTTGACAGGAATCTGGAGGGTGTATTTGTATTTTTGGTTCCCTAGTAGGGAAAAACAACATCATTTTTTTTATACCTAATTGACTGAAGCCTCCTCAACTTATGATTATCTTCCAAGGGACAGAAAATAACTGAAAACTAACAGGGTTGGTAATAACTTTCTGTGAATCATTCAGGATGCAGGGTTGATAATTTTGATTTCCAGTTTCTGATTAAAATAATCATTTCTGCCTACGTGTGTTATGTCTAAGCAGCTGTTGCGTTTTGTGCTGGAGCAGATAATTGCTTTTCTACATGGCAAAGAAAATGAGCAGATGTGAAATAAATATCTTTTTTCTGGCTGGATCCATTGGAATCTATACAACCTGGTATTGACTGCGTTTTCCTGAGCAGCGCAGCAAGTCAGCTCAGTGTCTGATTGCAGCTGCTGAGGGCCAGGAACTCCCCCTGGCAGAGACCAATTCTGACATGGTCTCTATGCCAGTCTGTGTTCTAGAGCACAAGAAACAGATTCTGATGTTCACATAGAACAGTATGTTTACTTGAAGGGCTCTATGGATGCAATTTTCCAAGTATTTCTAAAATTTCCTTCCTTTATATTTTTTTAAAATTATTATTTTTTTGTGTGTTGCTAAGGATTGAATCCATGGGCATTCTACCTCCAAGCTACACACCCATTCCTTTTTTTTTTTTTTTTCTTTGAAACAGGATCTCACTAACTTGCTAAGGGCCTTGCTAAGTTGCTGAGGCTGGTCTCAAACCTGTGACCCTCTGGTCTCAGCCGCCCAAGTATTGGCATGACAGGAGTCCATTAACACGCCTGGCTCTCGTCCACATTTAATAATAGTTCTGTGTTGCACACTCAGTGATTGGCTATGTGGGTCTAAGAGTCACACAAATGGGGCTTAAGTCCGAATTCTTCATTACTTAGTAGTGAAAACTTTAACTGGTTTCCAGCTCTATAAAGTAAGAATAACTATAAAAACTGTTGTAAATGGCATGCTGTGGTTCAGTGACATAGATGTAGTCCTGGTCTCCTGTTATTCTACCCGCTGAGTTTTATGTTGGAAGCAGGTACTGCTCTGTTGTGGAACTTTTTATGTTTGACGTTTCTCAGTGCTGGAGAGAGGTGGGAGGGGCAGAGAGGGAGAGAGAGAGAGAGAGAGAGAGAGAGAGAGAGAGAGAGAGAGAGTGTGTGTGTGTGTGTGTGTGTGTGTATGTGTGTGTGTATTACTTTATGGTTCAAAGCTAATGCATATCTGTGAAACTATTCCCCATGGACAAAGCAAAGCAATGTTTTCTTGTGGTCATGGTGACGACCTAGTGTGCCACTAGGTTTTTATCATTGTTTTAGAGACAATTATAGTGAGGAAAAAGATTGTTTTTCTCTTTTTTTTTTTCTTTTTAAGAAATATAAAAAATCATCCAGTGGTGGTGGTGCGCGCTTGTAATTCCAGCATTTGGGAGGTTGAAACCAGAGGATCGCAGTTCGTGGACAGCCTCAGCCAGTTAGTGAGGCACTCCGTAACTTAGTGAGACCCTGTTTCAAAATAAAGAATAAAAAACAGGGCAGGGTGTGTAGCTGGAGGTTGAATGCCCCTGAGTTTCATCCCTAGACCCACACACACAAAAAAAAAGAAATATAAAATATCATAGCCTAGTTGGGCGTGGTGGCGCATGCTTGTAATCCCCACACTTGGGAGACTAAGACAGGAGGATTGTGCAGGTTCGAAGCCAGCCTCAGCTGGCTTAAGAGACCCTGTTTCCAAATAAAATATAAAATAGGTCTGGAAGTGTACCCTGGAGGTAGAAGGCCCCTGGGTTCCATCCTCAATACCACCAAAAAAAAAAAAAAAATATATATATATATATATATATATTTTTTTTATAGTGCAGAATAAGCTACTATCCCCTTTACATTACTGAATCTATAAAATGTGGATAGCAAAGGCACCAAGTACATGGAGTTTTTATGGTGATAATTAAGTGAATGTATGTATGTTTATATATATATAAACATATATATATGTTTATATATATATATTTTTTTTAGAGACAATTATAGTGAGGAAAAAGATTGTTTTTCTTTTTTTTTTCTTTTTATATATATATATATTTATATATATATATATATATTACAAGCATATATATATATGCTGAATATATATATATTATATATATATTCAGCATATATATATGTATATATATAATATATATATTATATATTATATATATAATATATATATAATATATATATAATATATATAATATATATATAATATATATATATAATTTTTTTTTATAGTGCAGAATAAGCTACTATCCCCTTTACATTACTGAATCTATAAAATGTGGATAGCAAAGGCACCAAGTACATGGAGTTTTTATGGTGATAATTAAGTGAATGTATGTATGTTTATATATATATATTATGCATATATATATATATAACTATATATAGTCTGGTCTCACTATATATATATATATATATATATATAATAGCCTTAGCACCTTAGTGAGACCCTCAGCAACTTGGTGCGACCCTGTTTTAAAATAAAAATAAATAAGGACTGGGGACGCAGATTGAAGACAGAATGATCCTGGGTTTAAACTTAGGTAAATTATTTTTAAATGTTGGAGGAGAATATAAAAAATAATATAACAAACATCCATGTTTATATTTTTTCAGTCCTTTTTTCTTTCCCAAGGACTGGGGGTGGGTACGGGTCTGCTTCAACATTACTGTTGGTCTCTTTCCCTTTGTGTCCACTTGGGCAAGGACTGTCTGAGACCAGATCTATCCCACAAAAGTTATGCTTCATTCTCGGGTTAATCTGGTCATAGGATATATTTTCACAAGAAATATATAAGATCTTTGTGGCAGGCATAAAACGTACCCATAGCAATCTTCAGGTTCTATCTTGTCTTGATCCCCTTAACACACAGTCTATACTAGGCCTGCCCAGTATCTCTGAATCTGGAATAACCCAGAGAGATCTACTCTGGGAACACCCTGAATTACAGGAGGCTGCCTCGGAGATGTGTCTTCTTTTCTCCCGTTTTCTGCTGTGCCACTGCCAGTGCAGGTGGCCACAGCTCTCCTGACCTCCTGGTCCTGAGCCACATCCGAGCCAGCGATAACCGTGATGGTGATGGTGATGCCTAGCAGTTCTCACCTTGCCTTGTGAGGGCCTTTTTTGCTACTGAGTTACGAGTGTACTCAACTTTCTTTCCTGCCCACTGACTTTGATGCTAGCATGTTTATAAAACCTCAACACTTCAATGAAGGTACTTTATAAGTATTTACTAAATGCTTACTAAAAATAAGGTAAAGTCCTCTTATTGAATGTAATACTGAATTCCAACATATAATCCCCCAGAATGTATTGAGCATAATTTGTAATTGTGTAACAGCTAAAATGTATTATTTACTGTGTTCACACAATGTTTGTTAGTTTGGTTTTGTTTTTGTCCTGGGGATTGGACCCAGGAGCATTCTACTTCTGTGATACACTCCCTACCCTTTTGGTTTTTCTGTGTTTGGGAACATCGTCTCACCTACTAGGTTGCTGCAAGTCTCACTAAGTTGCTGAGGTTGGTCTCAAGACTGCAGTCCTCCTGTCTCAGCCTCCCAGTTACTGGGATTTCAGGCATGTACCACCATGTCCAACATGTTTTAAACATACATACATTCACTTAATTATCACCATAAAAACTCCATGTACTTGGTGCCTTTGCTATCCACATTTTATAGATTCAGTAATGTAAAGGGGATAGTAGCTTATTCTGCAAAAATTAAACTAGTAACAGAGAAGCTAGGAACTTGCATCTTGAGTCTTTGTCCTTAAAGCCCATTCGCTATAAGGAAGGCTGATTTTAATGGAGATCTCATGATTCCAAAGAGCAATCCAGCTGTCACTTTAAAGAACCCTAGGGACCTGTGCCTTGTCAGGATCCAGCCTTCTGAGCAGGTGTTACTGTTTGCATCTGTCATGGGCTTCAACTCTCCGCTCAACCAACCAGGTCAACCTAGTTCTTGGGTTGAATGGGAACACGATTGGTATATGGTTGGTTGTTTTTAACCATTACATATTTTTAACTACGCAGGAAGAGGCCAGTGTTTATGACAGAAGCAAAGCTCACACAAACAGATCCACCAAGTTCTGTTCTGACTGTGGTTATACAGAATTGGAATAACCCTGGAGGCCCCAGGTAATCCTCTTGATCACAGTACAGTTAGAAATGGCAACAGATAATCTTGAGGTAGAAGTATTTGCACTTTTTAGAAATATCCATCACAATGGGCTTATATCCTTAAAAGCAAAAGTAGAAAATAAAAACCCCAATAATCAATAACTGAAACTAAGGCAAAATAAAATGATATTGTAAAAGAAATTAGCTTTGTGAAAAATTGCTAGTGATAGCTCAATATTAAATACATGGGGAATTTGGTACCTTCTTAAGTCTTTTGTTCAGATGTTTTCAGATATTATCAATTTAAATATATATTTACATATACATATATGTTCTGTTTGGTATGTAGAACTATCTACATAATTTATGATCTTTCAGCTTATTTATACAGGTCCCCAGTCTGCTTGCTGTGGCAGCCCGAAGGAAGGGTACTCCAAGTGTTAGAAAATGCAGGAAGAAGGAAGGACTAGTACCTGGAAGGGGTCAGAAGTTCATCCATATGAGAAATTCTTGTGTCTCCTTGATTGCAATTGAAAAAATCAAAGCGTGGCTGTTATTCTTCAAGTTGGTAAAGGCTCGAAGCCTCATTAGAAACAGACAAGCTCAGTAGGGTGTGTCAGAAGTAAATCATCTCCATGGGTATCACACTCATATTTTTTCTGACATTTAAGAAGAGGAAGGCAGTATTTCATTAGGAAAGAAGGAATCATAGTTTAAGTGGGTCCTTTTTTTCCACTCAGTGAGAAAGCAGATGTGCCAACATACATTTTCGGGCACATTCTGTACAGGGCACAGTAAAAGAAGACAGAGGATCATTGTATTATGAAAGGTACAGAGATTCAAGCACTAGTAGTTATTTTTCCCAGTGAAGTGTTGTCTGTAGATCTTTAAAGAAGAATAAGTAAGCACCGTTAAGTGCGTTAATGTGCTGTGGAAACTGCTGTGTGAAAAAAATGGCCTTGGGTTGTCAAAACAAAGAAATGGGGAGCTCTCTAAGTAAAAGAATAGAGGGAGCTCAGCAGTACTAAAACAGGTGAATCAGAGGACAGTGTGTGGAGTGCAGAAAGATGACTGATGGCATAGAAACAGAGAGACAGATGAGGGATGAGTGAAGAAGGATCTCAGAAGGAATTCACACTCCCGGGGAGGCAGAAAGCCAACCCGATCGCACACTTGGTTAAGTTGCATCTAGGAGAGGGAGAAGGCAGCATGTGCTCAGGAGATGGAGATTTTTTGCTAAAAATGTGTTAATTCCAGGAGAAAGAGATGTGTGTGGTAAGCTGCTGGGATCCCGGCCTGAATCTGTGGCCTCTTTGTGCCTCCGGGTCTTTGGCATTTGGATTAAAGAAAGTGATAATCAATAAGCAACTCCCTAGATGATGTTAGAGATTTTCCATTGGTTATGGCTTTTATGTCAACCCAAGCCATTCTAACAAGGGACAGACGCTGGCCCATGCTGTCGCTGTCTCAGGATTGTGGGTGCGGCAGGAGAGGGATGTGGCACCTGGAGTCGGGCTGCTGGTTCGGGTGCAGCCCTGCCACCTCGCCGTGGTGATGCAGCAAGTCTTTACTCTCGCTGAACCTCAGTTCCGTGTGTATAAAATGGGAAGGATCTGAGCATTTCCTCCTAGAGCTGCTTTCGGGGATACTCAACACACTCAGATGGTACTCAGTGCCTAGCATTCTGTGAGAGATGACTCGCAGACTTTTCCTTTATCTCATCGAAGGCAGGTAATAACATATCCAGGTTGCTTTTCTTGTTTCCATGCGGGAAAGCTGAGCTCATAGAAAATAAGTTTCTAAGAGAAAAACATGAAATCAGTATTCCAGCCTAGGTCTTTGTGGACCTAAGTTCGTGCTTTGAAGTTGAGCCTACAGAAGAGAAAGCACTGGAGCATCCCCGGGGCTGCCGGGCTACCTACCACTGAGCGCGGATGGGAGGGGCTTGGGCCCGGAGGCCCTCGTGTCTGGAATGAGGTGGCTGGACAAGAAGCCAGCTCCAGCCTGTCTTGGTGAGCTCACTTTAAACTGCACTGAAATGTCCGGACAGGGACGTGGGAAGCAGTGGCCTCCTCCCTCTTGACAGCGATGAATGTTGATTTCCAGATGAGTTCTTTTTCCTCTCACCAAGACCTGGTGATGCTTCATTGTGGCTGAAAATAAAAACAAACGAAAAATATTTTTTAAGTGACACAGGCCCGTTAATTTCTGTATGGGGGAGGCTGAGACAGAATGATCACAGGTTCACAGCCAGCCTCGGCAACCTGGCAAGGCCTTAGCAACCTGGTGAGACCTTGTTTCAAGGTAAAAAAAAAAAATGGCTGGAGGTGTAGCTCAGAGATACAATACTCCTGAATCTGATCCCAGCACCATTCCTTCCCCCACACACAATAAGCTATGCTTAGTGGTACATGCTTATAATCCTAGTACTTGGGAGACTGAGACAGAAGGATCACAGGTTTGAGATCAGCCTCAGCAATTTAGTGTGGCTTTCAGTAACTTCAGGAAAACTGTTTCAAAAACAACAAAAATAAAAAGGGCTGTAGGTGTAGCTTGGAGGTAGAATGCCTCTGTGTTCAAATAGTACTTGATAGATTCTAAGCAAAGTGACAAGAGTTTTACTAATTAATACTTGAAAGTACCTCTTACTAACAGACAGATAAGCACTGTTAGTATTCCTTGAATGTAGACACCCAGGCGCATAGATAGTGGGAACAGTTTTAGAATAGGATTCATCTGGCCTTATAGACAGTCTGGGGACTGTGTTCCCATACAGCCTTTCTCTTGGCTTTTCTAGACAGACTGTCTTCGGGCTGTCGTCTTTCCTCCTGGCCCGGTGCCTTCCTGCTGTAACCGTTCCTTCCAGCCAGGTGACTGCTGCACTTCTAGTGAGATTTGCCTCTGTTTCTGGTTGCTATGGTTTTTCTCTCTTGCCATCCACCTCCATAAATGCACCTGTTCCACGTAGTAATTTTGTCCTGTCTAAAGCTAGTTCCTTCATCACTTTTTCCTGAGTACCCAGGCTAGTCTGGTTTCTCCTCATCTAAGTGCCTTTGCATTGGTATGGCTTCAGTGATTTGCAGCTACCACTTGCTACCATGTATTTGTAACCCTTATCATGTGTGCCCTTTTCAAAAGATTTTGAGATCTTCATGTTGTTGATTTTTTATTCTAGCAGAACTTGATAGTGTGTATTACATATGACTTATACTTTGTATATGTTCTCCATTTGACTACAATTGGCTAACTGCAGGAAAAGAATATTCTAATAAAAAGAAGCAATCATAATGTATATTTTAGTTTATGGGAACTGGAATAAAATCACTTAAATGTTGTAGTAGATGAAAAAGAGTGATCATAAGAAAAAAAAAACTAGCCAAGAAATAGCAATGGAAAGAATACTCAGGAACCACATGGGAGCTAATACTCTGATTCAGAAGAATTAGGTCAGTTGTTTGCCAGAAATCTTCGAATAGATCACAAAATGCAGTAACTACAGTGACGGGAATAATCTGTGTACATTAGTGTAGCCATACACTGGAATTTTATTTCCTTTTTAAGATTTAAATGGATCAAACTTAGGAACATATTTGAAAATTGACTTTGGTTGTCTGACGCCTATCAAGTCCGAAGAATGAAGGAGAAAATAAGACTAATATTATAGTCAGCGCCTTTGCTACATTTTCTTATACTGTAGTACTTGCTTTAAAAGGAATAGGCAATTAGTTCCTAAACAGTGTGATTTAAAAATTTTTTTTGTTTCAAGAGCATAATGTGTATTTTCTACTGCTTTGCTTTTATATTGTTAAAAGGTTCACTTTGCTAGAATTTTAAACCATTATTCAGCCTATTTCTTTGCTGAATTAAATTCTCTTTTAGTAAGAACTAGAGTTCACTGACAGAATACTGGAAAAAATAGATTTTCATTCATTTGACTTTACTCTTAAATGGTCACCGCTCTCCCACATTCCAGTATGTTGTTTCGGTCAGTATCCTCACCACTGTGATCCAAACACTGGGCACAAACAACCTAGAGGAGGAACACTTACTTGCGTATGGATCTGGAGATTTCAGTCCTTAAGAATATAATCTATGTTACACTGGCTGCCAAACCGGAGGTGGGTTACAGGTCTAGTCATCATGGCAAGGAGTGGGGGAGAGAGAGAGAGACAGACAGACATAGAGACAGAGAAACACAGAGGAGAAAGAGAGGAGGTATCAAAAGAGTCAGAGATATATATGCAGTTGGGCAAGGCTGCCACACACACATGCACATGCCCGCACACACACACACACACACACACACACACACACACACACACACACAGTACTTGGCCATGCCCCCAGGGAGCCTCCTCCCAATATGGCTGCCCTCATAGCATAGCATGATATCTGGATAATTTTGTATCCAAAGTATAACATAGGTGGAGCTTACTCCTGTTTAATTTAATGGTACCAGAATGAGGCTTGCAAGAAGGCTTGCATAAAACTTATGCTTAATATCAACAAGTACCAACATTGTGAGGGGCTTTCTCCCCTGTCAGACCATTACTAAGTTCAGTTTCTCACTTTTTTTTTCTCTCCCTTTTTAAACTCTAAGTGAGTTAATCATTCCGATTTGGGAACTTAAGAACCATTGTTGCTTGTCTTATTGTCTTTGTTTGTAATTGGGAATAGCTGAAGAAAAAGCAGGTGCATACCTTTGTTGGCATCCAGAATTAATGAAATCATCTTATTGCTAATGCCATCTCTGCTGCAGATGGCCACGTTGCCGTCCTCTGGTGATCTTTCTCCAGAGATGGTTCTAAACGTAGAATCTCTGCTTGCTGGCAGTAAATCTGACTTTTAGAGAAGAAAGAGTGGAAGAAAAGAATCAATAACGTTTTCTGCTCTCGAGGCAGGGCAATATTTCGACGAAAACATTCAAGCAGATGTGGAAGGATGATCTTGCAAAGCCTCTAGCTCAGAATTTTAAGTGACACATATTACTAATAATACATTTAGCCTAATCCATCTGCCTCTTAAGAGTGTGGCTAGTTTCCACAAAGTACATTTTTAAATAAAAAATAGCCAGAATTTTTGTGGAAGGGATCTTGGCTGGTGGTGGGAGTGAGGCAACACAGGGGTTTGAGCTGATGAAAAGCCACAAAACTCACCTTCCTGTGTTTATGTCTAAAAATAGCACTTTCTCCGGTAAATTATTTTCAGATCTTCGATTTTACTGAATGAAAATGAATAGATTTGAATTCAAATCCATGTGGAGCTTGTTCAGCTGAGCCCCTCCTAACTGCCCACGGCGGCAGCCGCCTGTGTGGCTCTCTCTCCACTGCCCCCTCCGCCCTTGCTCACACGTCTGCTGTGGAAAACCCTGCTGCCTTGGTGAGCTGTGGGGCAGGCTCTGTTGATCTGCCACTGGGGAATAGTTTGGATGAAAAGAGAAAAATATTTAACCATTGAGAAGGATGTCTGATCTGCGCACCGGACAGTGTCAGGCCCAGAAGGATGTCTGATCTGCGCACCGGACAGTGTCAGGCCCAGAATATGAATCCCAGGAGTGCAGGGACTTTGTCATTTCTATTTTACATTTCTGTCCCCAGCACCTGGCATAGTGGCAACTGCTTATTGCAGGAAATGCTTAGTGAATGAATGGATGGAGACATAGATGCTTAAGAGGAGAGAGAGGACACCTGAAAAGTAGGATCATTGGAGGAGGATTGTTTACCAGGTGGGTTAACATGGGCAGAGCACTATCTATCCCCAGGCCGGTGACAGTGAAGATTGTCATCGCTCCAAACCTGGGAAGACAGAGTCCTGCAGGAGAGGTCACCTTGAAAGGAGTCTTGGCCCACCGCAGGCAGCCCTGAGTTGACTGGGGAAGCAGGATTCTGGGCAATAAATTCCCTGATCTCCAGCCATCTCCACCCATTGTGAATAGACTGAAAGCCAGAGGGTGGGACTGCTCTCTGACAGAGACCACACCAGCCAGCCTTCTGGGTGGGGGTGGCATCTGGATGGGAGGGATCTGCAGTGGGCAGATAAAATTCCTTGCCATTAAGGAGCTTCCAGTGTAGCAGCGAGAGAGAAGAGTGAGCATTTAACAGCATTTGGTCAATAATTAAGAATTGCTGACCCCCACAAGCACCTGTGCAGCAGGTGTTGTGATGATTGCACAGGTGGACGCGGAGAGACTGAGAATTCAGGGAAGTTGCCTAGGGCCACACAGCAAGTGGAGGGCAGAGGTTTGAACCCAGGAAGTGTGTCTCTAGACTGTGTGCTTTGCTGGACTGGAAGAGTTAGAAACGCAGTGTGGAGCAGAGCTTTTTAAACTTTCTTGTGCCTGAGAATCTTTGGGCATCAGGTTTAAAAGCAGTGCCTGATCCCGCGTCCTGAGCTGGGTCCTGAAAGCCTGCGTTTCTGCCATGCGCTGCCACTCATCCTTGCTGGAGGGACCGAGGGCTTGGATTAGAAAAGCGGGACCAAGCCCTGAGGATGAGCCCGGGTAGCTCAGTGCAACCAGCCACACCGCTCTCTGCCCTCCCTTCCCTGACATGAGACACGAGCAAGTGGATGATTTTTAGGGCCCGTGCAAGCTTGCAAAGCCCTGCTTTCCCCTGATGTGAGCCCCATGGGACGCTCCCTTGGCTGTTAGGTTGGAGTTGTCCTGATCAGGACTGTCCAGGAGGCCCAGAGAGGGAGCTGGGCTCAGCCTGTCCCCGCTGGGCACTGGGGCCTGAGGACCAACAGGGTATGTGCTTTGTCAGCTGTCCCTCCAGGTCCACCACGTCCAAAAACGATGCTGCTCCCTTTTGCCCCCCAAATTCTTGCTCCCTGTCACAGCGGATTAGAGCTGATTTAAAAATGGAGCTTGTATCCAAGGTGCCATGTTATAACACTTATTTTGTGGCTTGAAATTTCAGCCCCAAACTTTAGTATTATCATGAAGAACCCTCTAGCATCTTAATAAAGTTCTGTTAAAGGGATTTTTACTATTAGACCGATCAAATAAACTTAATGCCGTGTGGCCAAACAGTGCTCTGTTTACAAGTGAATTCTCAAATTCTTTGGAGCAACTGAAGAATACAGTTGCTTGCCACCACGGACAACCATGAATGGAAAGCCACAGCACTCATTACTAAACATTCAGAACAGAGTTCAGTCTCGTGGTTCCCCAAGGGCCCAAGCTTTCCACCTGTGATTTTGGGGCTCCTGTTAACACTGTCCATCTTAGCACAATGCTAAACCTTAGACTTTGTGCTTCAGAAAATCAGACAGAGACTGCAATACCGGGCCTTTCTTTCTTCTTTTTCTTCTCTTTGCTTGGATCGTGCAGAGAGCTGGAGCACAAGCTCCACCAGTCACCAGCAAATCTCCCCAGACGCGGTGCTCCTGTGCCATTGTGCTTTACGGTTTCTCTGCTATATTTTGACATTTGGGGCAATTTAATTGCACTTGAGGGTGCTCTGGGCCTAATCAGGGTAGTGCAGCAGAGTCGTACCCCTGCTGTGCTCAGCAGAACCTCCTGGAAGGTTGTAGGGAAGGCTGTTTGCTGTCTTGTTACCCTGTTTACATAATTCATTATCTCCTAACTACATCTCTCTCGTATGTATAAATCATGCAGATACAGTATTTGGAAGGGATAATCTTTTATGTCTACATTTAATGTCTCAATCTAAGCAAATCTGTAACCTTGGAACAGCCTCTGTATTGAGGGTATTACAGTACTTGTCTTTTAATTTTTCCTGGTCTATTCTCAGGATTGTTTTCCTTACAGGCTAGTGATACTCATTGTGGTTTGTGAAAATTGTATTGGTATAGCTGGCATTTAACTAGGGATGGAATTTGGGGATTGTTACCAGAAACTTGAGCAAGAGGCTGGACTCTCTAGGTCCCCTGTTTCACAAGGCTCAAAATGGAAGAGAATTGGGGGAGGGAGGTGGAGAGAAGAAGAATAAGGATTGAGGAAAAGAACAGTTCAGAGGAAGTTACATGCATACAAGGTTTCAGGACCAATCTCACTAACATGTAAGGAGAGGGAGGAAAGGGGGAAGGGAGTGGGTATATGGAGGAAATATACCAAGTGATGTGTGCACGCATGTTCGTTATCACTTTGAATCTCACTATAAAGTATAATTACATTGCATCCATAAAAGCATAAAAAGGCTTAGAGTCAAATTGGCTTTATTAAAAACCAGCTTTGTAGGAAGATAGAGGGAACATTCTTGTTTCAAATATCCATCTTACAGAAAATAACTCAAGGGCGAGAACTGAGGCTTTTATAGGAAGAGGCGGTAGCACTGGGGTGTGGCTGGGGTGTGGCTCAGTGGTACAGTGCTTGTCTAGCATGTCTGATGCTCTGAGTTCAGTCCCTAGCACCCACCACAAAAGCGCCAAAGCAAGCAAAAAATCCCAGCTGAGTATGGTGGTGCATGCCTGTAATCTACTTGGGCGGCTGAGACAGGAGGATTGCAAGTTCGAGGCCAGTGTGTGGTAACTTTGAAAAAAAAAGAAAAAAAAAAGAAAGAAGCTAAGGGGTGTAGCTTAGAGGTAGAATGCCCCTCCTAACAAAGGAGGGGAGAGAAGAGGTGGAAAATGGACAAAAGGAGTGTGTGTGTGTGTGTGTGTGTGTGTGTGTGTGTGTGTGTGTATAGATGTGCAGATTTTGTATATATATAGGCAGATTTTGATAGAGAACCCGTGAGTCTCAGCCAGGTCTCAGTTTCTTTCAGGTTGGGGAAGAGCGGGGCATGGTCAGCACTTTACCCTTTATTCTCACTATTAGGAAATGTAGAAAACAAGGGATCAGGCAACTGTGGATTTAGGAGGGGTCTGTTTCAGGATTGTTAAAGGATAAGAGCTGCTGTAGCTTTAGATATTGTTGCAAAGCTGGAGGGGAGTTTGGAGGGAAGACAGAGAGGGAGGTTGGGGCTGGCCCTCCTGGAGGAGCACCTTCTGCAGCGCTACTCGTGTGCTTGCCTTGGTCACACTCCTTACTTCCTGGTGAACGCACAGAACCAGACATGGACTGAAGAGGACCTTATTAAAAACCTAGGGAGAGCTTGTCTGGTGTCGTATAAGGAGCTTGTCTGGTGTCGTATTGAGATTCCACGCACGGTGTGGAATCTCTGTTACTAGCGGAGTAAATATTGTGTTTAAATGTCCCTGGTGTCTGTAAAGGGAAGCTTTCATGCTAATTGCTTTTATCTTAAAGAAATCAAATACAGAGCTGGGTGTGGTCATGCACACCTGCAATCTATATACTTGGGAGGCTGAGTCAGGAGGATCACAGGTTCAAAGACAGCCTCAGCAGTCTACTAAGCCTCTCAGCAGCCTAGTGAGACCCTATTTCAAAGCAAAAAATAAAAAGGGCTGGAGGTATAGCTCAGAGGTAAAATTCCTCTAATTTCAATCTCAAGTACCACACACAAAAAGAAAGAAAGAAAGAAAAGATCTTCTGTCAAAGCAAAAAATTAAAAAGGGCTAAAGGTGTAGATCAGAGGTAGAGTGCTCCTCATTTTAATTCCCAGTAACACACACACACACACACACACACACACACACACACACACACACACACACACACACAGAGGAAAGGAAAATATCAAATAAGGTAGTGAGCAGAAATTGGCGTGCTTTCCCGAGACAGAGACTGATGTCTTCTTTTCACCCCTTTTAAATTCTCTGCATCTGTGGCTCAGAAGCCCAGCGGCTCAGGCTGTGAGCCTCCCAGGCCCGTGGGTCAGTGGTGCCCTTGAGCCTGCATTGCTTCCCGGCAGGATTAGATGAAGCACCAGAACACTGTATGTGTCTTTAGATCTGCTCAGGCCAGGACTTGGCAGGCAACTTAGTTGAGCTGTGGAATCTTGGGCTTGGGTTGGTCTGTTTATAAAGGCTTAGGTCTTACAAAAGTTAGGAGACCAGCTGGGGGCAGTGGCAAGTACCTGTAATCCCAGCTGCTTAGAGGCAGAGGTAGGAGGATTGCAAGTTTGAGGCCAGCTGGGGTAACGTAGTGAGATCCTGTCTCAAAATGAAAAAGGAAAGGGGCTGGGACTGCAGCTCAGGGCCAAGGTCCTGGGCTCTTTCCCCAGCACCCACCATGGTGTATGAAAGCTAGGAGAAACCAGAACGGAGTTTGTCCCCTTCTGCAGGCCGTCTGCTTTTCAGATTCAGAGGCACATCTTTGAGGTATCCTTGGCAGAGAAAAAAGATTGAATTTGGCATTTGACTGATAGAGTTAAACACTTGGAGGACTAAAGTGTCTTAGCCTGGAAGTCAGTCCAGAGATGACTCTGAGATGCTGTCTGGAAAACTGAACGCCTAGAACAGGATAGACTGGTGGGCGGAGTTGATCACGTTAATGTCTTTCCCCAGATGACAAAAACTTTATTACCAGTGAAGCATCTTGTCTCTCTACAGCATATGATTAATTCTAAATCAGAAATAGTGTATTCTATAGTACCTTTGTAATTTATCTGGACCAGTGTATTATAAACACAATTATTCACTGGTAGTTTTCAGTTCTTTATTACATGATAATCTAATAATCCAAAATAAGATATTATTACTACATTAAGAGATTGGCAGAGATACAGCCACATTTTCTGATAAGTTGCAGAGGGCCTCAGTAAGTAGCCGAGGCTGTCCGCGAACCGGGATCCTCCGGTCTCAGCCTCCCAAATGCTGGGATTACAAGCGTGCGCCACCACGCCCGGCGCGCACTGTGTGGTATTTTAACTCCTGTTTGTTGCCTCACTTTTATATCATCTACTTGTTTTACCTTAAAAGTTAATTTTGAGTGGATAAAAATTTTCACTAAAATTGATGTAAAGTTTCAAGGATCCCCTATGTTTTGGGCACCCTTCTCCCAACCCATGTTCTTTCCAATATTCTGAAAGGCAATATTATTGGTTTTTTTTTTTTTTTTTTTTTTTTTGGTGGTACTGGGGTTCCTGGAAGCCCTTCTACCTCCAGGCTACACTCCCAGACCTAGTTTATATTTTTATTTGGAAACAGGGTCTCTTAAGCCAGCGAGGCTGGCTCCGAACCAGCGCGATCCTCCTGTCTCTGCCTCCCAAGCGCGGGGGATTACAAGCGTGCGCCACCACGCCCGGCTGAAAGGTAACATTGTTGTAAACTGTGTTTTCCTCTTACTTTAGAAGCTTTTTCGCATTTGTATCCCTACATGATAAGCTTATATACATTAAATCACACACACTGGTTATTTGCCTTTGCACTCCTCACTTTCGTTCCTAAGATTCATCTGCTATTGTTGGTAACTATCTTCCATTCATTTCTCAGCTGTATAATACTCTGTACAATGCTGGATACACTTTATAATGATTCTATCATTTATTATCCAGAACAAAATGGAAAAATTATCTTTCCAATTTTTCTAACACAAATAGTTCTTTTTAAACATTTTTTACATGTCTGATTCATAGGTACACAGATTGCCCTAGGTTATATTCTTTCAAATGGCATTTTTCAGGTCATACGTCATGCATATCTTTATCATTGTTAATTAGAGCACTTCCCAAACTGGTTGTAGCAGTATACACTGAAGCTCTCAGGGTATATGTAATGTTTCATATTTTACTACCATTTGATATGATCAGAGTAATGTTTTGCAAATTCAGCATGTATGAAATATTTTCTCACTGTGTTTCAGCTGTTATCCCTAGCTACTAATGAGGTTGGTCTTTATTCATCTGATAATTTTATCCATTTGGGATTTCTTTCCCTATGAAGTGCTTGTTCAAGTCATTTGCTGATTTTTCTACAGCACTGTTAATTTTAAAGTAGTAGAACTTATCAGTCTTTCCTTTTAAGGTTTGAATTTTTGGTGTCTTTATTCTGAACTCGTGAAGATGTGTTGTTTTTTACACATTTCTAAGACAGTTTGAACTTTTTTTTTTAGCAGTACTGTGGATAGAACCCAGGAGAGTGTATCTCCAAGCTACACCCCCAGCCCTATCTTTAGTCTATTATTATTATTATTATTATTATTATTATTATTATTATTATTATTATTGTTATTTTACCAGGGATGGAACCCAGAGGCATTCTACCTCCAAGATACACCCCTAGCTCTATTTTTATTTTTTATTTTTATTTTTTCTTTTTTTTAATTTATTTTTTTTTAATTGGTGCACTGTATTCATACATCATAGTGGGATACAAACTTTTGTAGACATACATGCACACATCTCCCAGTCAGCCTCCACCAGATCCCCACACATTTCTCTCCCCATCCCTCCTTCCCATGCTTGGCTTAGTGGTTGACATCTAGTATTATAGCAATTTATCCAAAATTAAAAATGATAATTTCACATAACAGTTTCATTTGTCTGATACCAAGCTTTTGATGACTTAAAGATAAGATTTCAATATTTCTTTTTGCTTTCTTTCTTACCTGAGCATATTTTTTTTTCTGTTTTTTTAGGTGAAACTATCATATATTTATATATTTATTTTTCAGAAAAAAAATCTATCCTAATATGGAATATGTACTCTAGATACCCAAAACGATCTTGAAAAAGAACAAAGCTAGAAGATATATATTTTCTGATTTCAAACCATATAAAGCTACAATAATTGAAACAGTGTAGTACTGTTCTAAAGGCAGATATATAAACCATTGGAGTTAAATAAAAGCCTAGAGCTAAATTCTTCCCTATATTGTCAAGTTATTTTTGACAAGGTTTCCACAAACATTTGGTGATGGAAATAATAATCTTTTAACTAAATATTGTTGAAAAATAATACTTACATGGAAAAGAATAAAATTGGACCCTTACCTAATCCCATATACAAATATTAACTCAAAATAGATATAAGACCTAAATATAAATCTTAAGACTATAAACTTTTAGAAGAAAATCTGGGTCATAAAACCTCACAACATTGAAATTGGCAGTGATTTCTTGGATATGATTTCAATGGCACAGGCAACAGAAGAGTATACAAACTCCCTAAAAAATAAAAAAATATTGTATATCCAAAGACAATGTAAACAGAGTTAAAAGTTACTAATAGAATGGGATAAAATATTTCCAAATGCTATATCTGAAGGTATATTAATATTCCAACTAGACATCCTAAAAATTAACAACAATAAAGGCAAACAATACAATTTAGAGATAGGTAAAAGACTAACATAAATAATGAATCTCCACAGATAACCAATCTTAGTTGTCTGTTGGATGGAAAATCTTGTTTCTCTGGTTCTGGTGTGTGTTACCTATTTCTTCTTTGTAGTTAATCTCTTTGAGTATTTTCTCTAGCGCTGGTTTTGAAGACATAAATTCCTTCAGTTTCTGTTTGTCATGGAAGCTTCTTATTTTTCCATCTAATTTGATAGAAGGTTTTGCTGGGTAGGAAATTTTTGGCTGGAAGTTGTTTTCTTTCAGAGTTTGTAATATGTTACTCCAAGCCCTTCTGGCTTTCATGACTTGGTTTGGGAAGTCTGGAGTGATTCTAATTGGTTTGCCTTTGAATGTCACTTGGCCCTTTGTTTTTGTTGCCTTTAAGATTCTCTGCTTGGCTTCCACATTGGTCATTTTGACAATTATGTGGCATGGGGATCCTCTTCTCTGATCCTGTCTAAAGGGATTTCTATAAGTTTCCTGGACCTGTGTATCAACCTCTTGCTCTATGTTTGGAAATTTTTCTGCTATTACTTCCTTGAAGAGATTGTTGTTCCCTTTGGTTTCACTTTCTTTTCCCTCCTCTATTCCAATAATTCTTAGGTTAGCTCTCTTAAAATGGGCCCATATTTCTTCAATGTCAGATTCCTGCTGTCGGATATTTTTTCCTAGATTAGAAACTATGCGTTCATTTTTGGAATGATCATCTTCTAAGAGCGAGATTCTGTTCTCCATGTGTTCTAATCGGTTGTTCATGCTTTGAATTGAGGCCTTTACTTCATTAATTGCATCCTTTATCTCTTTTTGGCTCTCTCTGAGTTCTTTTCGAAGCACCTCTATTATTTCTACAGTTATTTTCCTGATTTGATCTTCTAGAAATCTCTGATTTTCTCTTTTATCGGGTTCTGATGTTGTGGGGTTGTGGGCATTCATTGCTCCAGTATTATTCCTCTTTCCCATGATTTCGGAAGTTTCTGCCTTCTCTGGGTTCTTCCCTTGGGTCACTATGACTTCGCTTAAGGTGCTCTGGATCTCGAGTCAGTAGTATCTCAGACCCCACTACTCCTTTACTGGGTTGTATCACAGAGTCTCCAACCCAGGGAGTCGATAGAGGCTGCTTTAGACTATGGGCGTGCCAGGTTGGGCGTTCTCCTATGGTGTGATATCTCTGCCACCGCCACTCCCCCAATGGGTCAAGTCCCAGGGAGTACAGTACTGGGATTTCTCCTCTGTGGCCTGCAATTTGACTCACTGTTCTTGAGTACGCAGATGTAGCTGTACTGGACTCGGTGAAGTCACTGCTGCTGCCGCCGGTGGCAATATGGCGCCGCTGCTACGCCCTCGGCCGTGAGGCTGGAGTATTTTTTCTTCTTTGGTTTTGAGTTCCACTCTGCGTCCCTGCAGCGTTGCTGAGCTCAGCCACTGGGAGCTTTAGATGATTCCTGTGCCAAAAGATCCCGCCTGGCTGTTCCACAGCGGCTCACCTCGGCTTGCTGTAGCCGTCCAGTGAATTCGCCGCTGCTGCCGGCAGTATGGCGCTGTTGCCGCGTCCTCGGGTGTGAGGCCGGTGTATCTCCTCTGTGGCTCTGAGCTCTGTTCTCAGTCCGCTTTCTCTCTGGAGCCTGGTGATTTTTTTTTGTTTCTCTGGTGATGGTGTTTTCTGGCTATGAAAGGCGCTGATTTTGTGGTAATGGAGATTGGTTGTTAGCGGGGCTCTTAAGCCCTGCTTTTCTCGGTCGCCATCTTCCCGGAAGTCCCCTAGCTCTATTTTTAATTCTTTACTTTGAAACAGGGTCTCACTCAGTTGCAAAGGGCCTTGCTAAGTAGCTGAGGCTGGCCGTGAACTATGATCCTCTACTCTCAGCCTCCCAAATGCTGGAATTACAAGTGTGTGCCACCATGCCCAGCTCAGTTTTTATTTTTATATATATTTTTTATTTTATTTTAGCCTTCCTTTCTTACTTTTTATCTTCATTTCTTTTTTTTCATGTGAATAACCAATTCACAATAACCAAGTTAATGATTGTTGAAAAGTCTGCCCTTTTACCATTGGTCTATGAGGCCCACCAAGCCTGTTATAAATTATATTTCTAAATATATGAGTCAGCTCTGGTTTCACTTCTGCATTCTTTTGTCTTCCATACTCCTGTCTAATAATTATTAGTGCTAGTTTTGAAATATTTCTCATGTCTCCCATAACTGCTCTGCAATTCTTTATAGCTTCTTGGCTAGTTTATGAACCTTTACTGCCCTAAATATTTTAGAAGTTTCTTTTTTATAGGAATTATATTTGAGACTATTGAATAATTTTGAGAGAACTGACATCTTGATAATACTGAAGTTTTTTATCATAGAGAAATTGTATATATTCGTCTGATTATTGTGGTCATCTTTAGTGTTTTTGCATAATGCTTTATATTTATAAAAAAAACTATTTTTGTAGTATTGGGGATAAAACCCAAGGTTTTGCACATGGTCAGCAAGTGCTTTCTCATTGAGCTACATTACCTGTCCTCTTATTTATTTCGAGAAAAGATCTCACTAAGTTGTCTCTTGCTTCACCCTCTCAAGTAGCTAGGAATATTATAGGTATGCTTCACTACACTCATCCTGTTTTATAATTTTCTATGTCAAACCCATATCTTCCTAGACTCTTAATTATTTGATACTTTAACAGAAGAGATTATTTAAAATTTTTATTTTCAATCATCTTAGTGTTAGAGTAAAGAAAGAAAAGTTTTTTTTTTTCATATTTAACCACCTTGATAAACTCTAGTTCTAATAGTTTCTTTGTAGAATCTTTTAGGTCTTCTATAGATGCAATAATATAATCTCCAAACCATTTCTTCCAAGAGATGTGTGCATGTATGTTCCTATCCCTCTATACCTCAGTATGGTGTATGATTTCAATGCACCAAACAAAAGCATATAAAATAAAAAATAAAAATTTACTCAGATAAATAAAATATAAATAAATAAAAAAATTTCTTCCTTTCAAAACTGTATATGTCAGAGACAGGCATGGTGATACACGCTTGTAATCCCAGTACTTGGGATGCTGAGGCAGGAGGATCACAGGTTCACGGTCAGCCTCAGCTACTTAATGACTCAGTGAGACCCTGTTTCAAAATAAAAAAGTAAGAAATGGGGCTGGGGGTAAAGCTTGGAGGTAGAATGCCCCTGGGTTCAATCCCCAGTTCTGCAAAACAAAACCAACAACAACAACAAAAACACCCTCACAAAACTGTACATGTCTTGCTTATTTTTTTCTGTCTGAGAACTCTGCCTTAGACCTATAACATACTGTTGAAGTGGTAAAACAGGCTGGTTTATAATTTCCTGATTTTGGAGAGATGGTGGTGATGATTACCAACTTCATTGCACAGTCATCATAGATTACAGCTTCCAACATACAATCTGTTAAAATTTACTTACACTTATTTTATGGCCCAGTATGGAGACATAATACCCAATAGGTCACGTCTGCCACTGTTTCATACATAATCAACATTTACAAAAGCTTTACATACGTTTTGCTTTGTGAGTACAAATTATTGCATATTATATGCTAGCCACTGCCAAAGTGTTGTGTAGGGACCCTGACGGACCTCAGTCCTCTATCAAAGGATCCATGATGCCCCAACTATTCTTAAAAGAACATCCAAATATTATTTGCCGTTTGCTCTCATCATCTCCTGAGTTTTCTAGAGACTTCATGGCCTGTGATAGTACATCAAAATTAATACAGAATCACATAAAAGAATACAGCAGTCATCTGTTAAGCCAGATGTGAAAGAAATGTGTAGAAACTGTAAAAATCCATTTATTACTGAATGTTTTTGTTTGGTCTTAGAAAGTTACTTTTCATAAATGTTATATTGTTTGACATTGTGATTTAGTAACTGGTAATAAATTTTCAACTCTCCTCTCATTTCTTTTTTTTTTTCCTTTCTTTCCTTTTTTTTTTTTTTTTTTTTTTTGGTGGTACTGGGGGTGGATCCCAAGGGCTTTCTACCTCCAGGCTATACTCCCAGACATATTTTATATTTTACTTGAAACAGGGTCTCACTAAGTTGCTGAGAGCCTCACTAAGTAGCTGAGGCTGGCTTCGAACCTGTGCGATCCTCCTGTCTCAGCCTCCCAAGCGCAGGGACTACAAGCCTGCATCACCACGCCTGGCCAACTCTCATTTATGTAGGAAATACCTGCAGAAATAGCCCATATAAATGAAACTGTCCTAGGATTCTCAGTACACTTTCACTGTGAGGTATAAAGGGAGGTGGAGTGAGTGTCACGGAAGCCCGCGACCCATATCGGTGAGCAGCTCTGACTTAGGAGAGCAGGCCTGTTGATGGAATCATTCAGTGTTTGCTGTTGTCGACTTCTCTTTTGGTCCTTTTGATCTCTCGGTCAGTGTGTTAGAATTTCTCCTGTTGATGTCGACGTGTCTGTTTCTCCTTGGAGTTCTGTCAATTTTGCACTTCCTATGTTCAGGCTCTGCTATCGGGAGCAAGTGTAATATGTTGGTAATTGACTTCCTTGTCATGTGGAAAGGGTTTTTGTCTTCAAGTATGTTATGTCTAGAATTCTTGTAGCTATCCAGGCTTTCTCTGGCATGTGTCTCATTGTTCGTGTTTGCCTGATATGTTATTCTGTCTTCCCAAAGCTTTACTCATATTTTAGGTATAAAAGAGCTCATATGTAATATTTACTTATGTATATTTCAGCAAAGTTGAAAGTTATTTAAGATGTCAAAATGCAGTCACTCACTACATAACCTATTATAATACATTTTATTTCCATTGTTTTCAAAATTTCTACACACACACGTACATTTTTCATTTTCTCTGTGTGTGTGTGTGTGTGTGTGTGTGTGTGTGTGTGTGTGTGTGTTACTGGGGAATGAACCCAGGGTACTCTATCAATGACCCACACCCTCAGCCATTTATTTATTTATTTATTTATTTATTTATTTATAGTACTGTTATAGTACTGGGGATGGAACTCAGGAGTGTTCTACCTCAGAGCTACACCCCCAACCCTATTTTATTTGGAAACAGGGTCTTCTGGGTTGCTGAGGCTGCCCTCAAACATGTAATCTTCCTGTTGCAGCCTCTCAAGTACTGAAATTATAAGTGCTACCACACCTAGCTGACATGAAAATTCTTTTTTTTTTTTTTTAAGGGGAGAATTTTTCTTTTTTCTTTTCTTTTTTTATTGGTGCATTATATTCATACAACTTATTGGGGTAAAAAACTTGTGTGTACAAACATGCACTCATCGCTGATTTAACCCCTACCCAAATACCACCCCATTCCCTCCCCGTCCCTCCCTTCCTTGCTTGGCTTAGTGATTGACTTCGATATGTTTAAGTACACTGTGTGCTTTAGAGATTTTTCTCTTCCCCCTCCTTTCTCTTCCTTTAGCTTATCTTGTTTGCTCCTCTTTTCTCCCTAACTCTCACATATTAGGGAAAGCATCTGATTTCTTATTTTTTGTGACTGACTAATCTCACTTAGCATAATGTCCTCCAGTTCCATCCATTTCCCTGGAAATGACATAATTGAGGTTTTTTTTGATGGCTGAGTAAAATTCCATTGTGTACATATCCCACAGTTTTGTAATCCATTCATCTGTTGATGGACATCTTGGCTGGTTCCATAGTTTGGCTATGGTGAATTGTGCAGCTATTGAACATAGATACACATGCATTAGTTTGGTAGTTTGGTTTCTTTTCTTTTGGGTAGATACCCAACAGTGGTATTGCTGGATCAAATGGTAGGTGTGTTCCCATTCTTCTGAGGATTCTCCATACTGTTTTCCAAAGTGGTTGCACTAATTTGCAATCCCACCAACATTGTCTTAGAGTTCCCACTTCTCCACATCCTCGCCAGCATCTGTTGTTGTTTGTGTTTTGAATGATTGCCATTCTAGTTGGAGTTAGGTGAAATCTCAGGGTAGTTTTGATTTGCATCTCTCTGATTGCCAGTGATGTTGAGCATTTTTTCATGCATTTATTGGCCATTTGAATTTCTTCTTTTGTGAAGTGTCTATTTAGTTCATTTGCCCATTTTGTTATTGGATGCTTTGTTTTCTTAGTGTTGAGTTTCTTGAGTTCTCTCTATATTCTAGATATTAGTCCTCTATCGGAGGGGTAGGTGGCAAAAATCTTCTCCCATTCTGTTGGCTCTCGATTGAGGTTCTTGATAGTTTCCTTTGCTGAACAGAAGCTCTTCAGTTTCATGCAATCCCATGTATTGATTCTCCTTTTAATTTGTTGTGCCTTTGGGGTCTTATTGAGGAAATGTTTGTCTGTGCCTATGTGTTGTAGTGTTGGACCTATGCCCTCTTCAAGGAGCTTCAAAGTCTCTTATTGCTCAGGAATTTTAATATACTAATTCTCTATCATTGTTTCTGTGATAAACATTTATTTCCCCACATTTTGGCTTCCTTTAAATTGGGGTCTACTTTGAGATCTTAATTGTTTTTTTTTTTCCTTTTTTCCTTCTGGTAAATAAATAATGGTACATTAAAAATTTGTGACATTTTTTTTTTTTTTTGGTGGTACTGGGGGTAGAACCTAGAGGCTTTCTACCTCCGGGCTATACTCCCAGACCTATTTTATATTTTATTTGGAAACAGGGTCTCACTAAGTTGCTGAGAGCCTCACTAAGCTGCTGAGGCTGGCTTCGAACCTGTGCGATCCTCCTGTCTCAGCCTCCCAAGCGCAGGGATTACAAGCGTGCGCCACCACGCCTGGCCGTGACATTTTAGATTTGATAAAATTTGAGAGCTGTATTTCAGATAATTCCTATTTATATTTATAAAGTCTTTGTGGGTCTAAGTTTGACATTTTTTTGTTGTTTTGTTTTTAATCTGTAGACTCTTTTATGCTACTTTGTTTATTTGTGGATTTTTCTTTTTGAGGAACTGGGAGTGGAACCCAGACATTCTACCTCCGAGCTACACCTCTAATCCTATTTTTTCCTTTCTTGAAACAGGTCTCACTGAGTAGCTGAGGTTGGCCACAAACCTGTGATCCTCCTGTCTCAGCCTCCCAAGTACCGGGATTACAAGCATTGGCCACCACACCTGGCTCTATTTCTGTGGTTTTTTTTTTTTTTTGGTGGTACTGGGGTTCCTGGAAGCTCTTCTACCTCTGGGCTACACTCCCAGACCTATTTTCTGTATTTTTGAAACAGGGTCTCTTAAGCCAGCGTGGCTGGCCTCGATCCTCCTGCCTCTGCCTCCCAAGCGCAGGGATTACAAGTGTGCGCCACCACGCCCGGCAATTTCTGTGTTTTTTGACTTTTAGCTCTGAGCTTATATCTCTTGGAACGTTTTCATTGTGACTCCATAGATGCCTGAGTTGTATGATCTTCATTTACTGCATTTGAAGCTAGCACTTTCAGTTTATACTTGGTGTGTTTTGGAGAATGCAGTTGCCAGGGTTTGGTCTGGGGGAGTCCCTTCAGGCTCCTGTGTGGGAGCCGTGGTTCCCGTGTGGCAGTGTCCAGAGGTGGGTTTTTGGCAAGTGACCGGGTCATGAGGACTATAACCTCATCTGTTAATTCACCTACTGACAGCTGATGGGCCCCTGGGTGGTGGTGGAAACTGTAAGCAGGTGGGGAATGACTAGAGTGGCAGAGTCAGCCATCAAAAGTACGGGTTCTGAAATGAGGTGTGAGGATGAAGAATTCAACTCTTAAGAATTTGATTCCAATAATTTTTTAATTCTAACATGGGGGAAGCACCAGCCTACTATCTCTACTGGCCGACCCCTGCTCCTGGTTCACTATCTCTAGTGGTTGACCCCTGCTCCTGGGTCAATATCTCTACTGGTCGACGACTGCTCCTGGGTCAATATTCTCTATTGGGCCGACAAGGGGTTCATTTCTCTGGAGGTATTTATACGTTATAGGTCAGTCAGTATCCTCATGCTATCACCACTGGAATAAAATAGAGACCAATCCAAAATATATACATTACAGGTAGGTAAATCAGTACCGTCGTGCCATCACCACCTGATCTTCTCTTAGACCTTTTACTTTAAACTTTCCATGACCCCAAACCTTGTTGACTCTGGGCACAGGACAGTCAGCTGAATCAGTAATATTCTTTTAGGGGAAAACCTTAATGGCTTCCCACAATTCCCCCTTTCTTATTATATTCAAAGAAGACTGTGCCTGTCTTAGGTTGTTTCCTTCAGGTATCAAGGATTACCCGTCTTTTGATAAGCTGTATATCCTGTTTTAGGTTTCCTTGTCCCAAGGAAATCTTACCCATCATTGGCTACCAGCCTCTTAAATGGGGGTACTTTTCAAACGTGACTTGTACACTTCTGCTTAATAAAAATGTTTTCACTTTGTCCTAAGACCACACTTTGTCCCGAGTCTCTAGCAAACAAGGTATTGGGAATATTATGTAAAATAGGCATTTCAGTAAGACATTTCCTCCAGTTAACACTATGATTTTTACATGTTAAATCAGTTTAACAGTAAACAAGTTATTAGTGGGCTAACATTTTTATCTTCTTTCCCTGTGTAATCAGGGCCCCACAAGACCAAACCTTTAATAAAAGCACAGTTACTACTTGTCTATAATACCACGGGTGTCAACTGCAGATGTCCCATCTTCTTGACATCCCTAGAAAAACATGAATGTACCGTTTTTTGTCCAAAATAACCAAAAGTACTAATTCTTTGTCCAAAATACAGTTACTGTCAGTCTTTGTACTTGTCTGCAATACCATGGGCGTCAACTGTAGACATCTCATCTTTTTTTGAATAACACAGTTATTATCAGTCTTTGTCCTTGTCTGCAATATCATGGGCATCAACTGCAGACATATCATCTTTTTATGTTTTTAGAAAAACATAAGGGTGTACCAGTTACCAGTTCTTTGTCCAGAATAACCAAAAGTTTCCCCAATGGGTGTAAAATTCAAAGCAAGAAGTCCCAGCAATCGTGAGTTGTTACTGAAGACAGTGATCTCCCATTGTTCCCAAACAGCTGGATGAAATATGGTATGATCTGGAACGTAAGCCCATGTTTCAGTCATCAGCATTAATCCGAGAGTCTTCTATTTTTCTTTGATCCATATGTCGCACCAGCCACTCAGGTATCCACCGTGCATTATCTTCATCCTGTGAAAAAACACAAACATGCCCTCGTCCCCATATAAGTATGGGGATGGGGCCTTTCCAAATTCCTGTGCAAGCATCTTTCCATTTTACTAGAGCAAAATTGTTTTTGGAGGATGGATGCCAGTATCTATCTGCTGCTGTGCGACCAGTTTTGTCAGCATTCAAGATATTAATAACACCTCCTTGACCCAGTTTTGTTGGCATTTAAGAAATCTAATAACACCTCCTTAACCATCAGGGTCTTCAGTAACCGGGAAAACTCTGAATCCCCTAGTTTCTTCCCTGTTTTCTGCAGCCTGATTTATAGCCACCTGAAGCAGTGATATTAAAGATAACAACTCATCTCAATGGTACTGAGCAGCAGTTTCCTCAAGCTGCTCCTCTTCTTCAGTATCTAAAGTATCCTCATCTTCCTTAGGAAGCTTAACACAAAGCATATCTTTTAACATATGCGCAAAAAACAAAAAACTAATTCTTTGACCCATTGTATATTACAACATTTTTTGACCATTGTATAGTACAACTCTTCTAAGACAGAATATTAAGCTCTTCTAAGACAGAGCACCTTCGTGTTCTTAGTTTCTCTAGTACAAAGCATCTCTTTTAATTAACCCATTGTATATTACAATTCCCACGTTTTTCACCACCACCACAAATCTTCGAGCACGCTCATGTTCTATTCAGCGGTGTCCTTCACTGGATCCTCAGTTTCAGAATCTCCCCGTATGGGCCACAACCTGCCGGAGACAGCCGGCAAAAGTACAGGTTCCGAAGAGAGGCGTGAAGATGAAGAATTCAACTCTTAAGAATTTTATTCCAAGAATTTTTAAAATTCTAACGTAGGGGGGCCGCCAGCCTACTATCTCTACTGGCCGACCCCTGCTCCTGGGTCAATATTCTCTATTGGGCCGACGAGGGGTTCATTTCTCTGGAGGTATTTATACAGTCACAGGTCAATCAATATCCTCCTGCTATCACCACCGGAATACAATAGAGACCAATCCAAAGCACATACAATACAGGTAGGTTAATCAATACCCTCGTGCCATCACCACCTGATCTTCTCTTAGACCTTTTACTTTGAACTTTCCATGACCCCAAACCTTGTTGATTCTGGGCGAAGGACAGTCAGCTGAATCAGAAATATTCTTTTAGGAGAAAACCTTAATGGCTTCCCACACTGGAGAAAGTAGG
The DNA here is from genome assembly GCF_963383645.1 of Muscardinus avellanarius. NCBI lineage: Eukaryota > Metazoa > Chordata > Mammalia > Rodentia > Gliridae > Muscardinus > Muscardinus avellanarius. The sequence goes on from NC_137797.1 coordinate 87,598,663, forward strand.
CCACTGGGGGTGTGTCCTGGGGGGATTGCATTTGCCCCCCGCCCCCAAGTGTCCTGAAGCTTTTCTCTGCCGTTCTTCCACCATGATGTCCTGCCTGACCTCAGGCCTAAGACAATGAAACTAGACAAAATTGTAAACCCAATAATTCTTTTCTCCTCTAAGTTGTTCTTGTCAGGTGTTTGGGTCACAGAGATGAAAAGCTGACCAACACAATATTGGTATGAATTCAAGCTGAAACCCTTTTCCTCCTGGCCCATCCCAGTGTTTAGGGCACTGAAATTTCCGTGCCATATCCTGACCGTGAGGGTGTAATCCTTTAGAATGCCAGCTTTCTGCTGGGCACAGGAAGGCTCTCATTGGCTCTCCATCTTGGAACATCTTTGGTTCTTATGTTCTTAAGTGCCTACCAGGCCATGCTGTAGAAAGCTCAACCACAGCCCTGCCTAGCCAAAGCTTTCATAGTCCTCTTACATTTTTAGTATCCTACTTTCTCTTGAATCTTCATTTTGGAGAAGTTCTTACTGATCTCATCAATATATTTACAATATGAATTTTAAAAATATTTTATCTGTTCATTCTCTGTTGTTTTACCAAGAGAGGATTTATCTACAGTGCTGCCAGAGCAGGAGAATCACGACTGCTTTTCCTTGTGTCTAACTACAGACTCATGTGGACTAAGATTTGTGCTTCTTTATGTGGTTGCTGAGTGGCTTTTGAACCAAGATTACATACCTTAAGGGGACATTTTTTTTTTAATCTAAAAACATTCTTTGGCTGTCCACAAGGAATTTCAGGGTCATGTCTCTCCCTCCTATCCTGCTGGTATTCAGTGTTCCCTCTATATCTGTACTTCCCTTTCTGTAGGTTGTTACATATCATGGTGATGTGATGACATCCAGGCCACACAAAGTAAACCTCTTGTCAATGAAGTATTTGTACTTTGGGAGTAAGATAACTGTTCAATCAAGAAGTTGCTATTTGCCCCTAAGCCCCCATACTGATTTTAAAATATTAATTTCAGGTTACTTACATGTTTTTAAAATAAAAATAAAAGCATGAACAATAAAGTATAAAATATCAAGATTCAGAGTCAGGATTGATAGCATGAACTTGTAGTTCCAGCTACTTGGGAAGTCCCGGCTATAGGAGGACCACTTGAGCCCAGGAGTTCCCCGGCGGCACCAGGAGCTCCATCTCAGTCATTATTGTTATTATCAAGGTACACGTCTGTAGGAAAAGTAGAATGAAAATATGAGTTCAAGAAGAAAAGGCATGTTGCAAAGCTGACAACAGCTATCTTGGAATATATCTCATATACAATACAATTCCACTTAATTTTTAATTTTTCTTTCATTTGTTTAGTTTTTCTTTCACGTGTTCATTTACATGTGAGTAAAGTCTTAGTGAAGTGCATGTGTGGCCCTGTGGCTGGGTGTTTTCCTTTTTCCAGAGCAGCAAATCACATGCATTATGAAAGGTCAGACATTTGTACCTTATCTCAATAGCTTATATTTATCATGTGTAATCAAATATAGATGAATAAAATAAGTATTTCTACACAAAAAGGGTGTTTTTAAGCATTTGAATTCATAAGGACACTGAAAATTAAAATACTATATAAACATTCGGAAACATTTAAATATATATTGAATATTTATTATATATGCAATATTTACTATATATTCAGTAAGTTGAATATTTGTTACACACACTATTCTAAACGGTTCACTACCGTGCTATCTCATTTGATCCTATGACAACTACTTCCCCTAGGTACTATTATTATTCCAATTTCCAGAAGAGGAAACAGGTACTGACCTAAGTTAAAACAGCCAGTAAGTGTCAGAACCGTAATCTCAACTACAGAGGCCAACTCAAGCCTATCAATCACTATTCTAAGCTGCTTCTCTTACAGAATAGTACAGAGAATTAAATTATGGCTTTTTAATAGGAAACTACTATTTTTCTATGCTGTTATATGTCCCATAAATAGAAAATACTATAAAGAATAAATGAAAACACAGCTCTCCTACCTAAATTCAGTTTCTTCTATCATGAAGCTTAGTCTTTTGTTTTATTTTTGTTTTCGGGATTTTTCTTTTCTTTCTTTTTTTTTTTTTTGGTACTGGGGATTCAACCCAGGGACATTATTCCGCTGAGCTACACTCTCGTAATAGGATATACATATTCCCTGCCTATAATTTTTGCTATGAAATAATACTAGGTCTGTCAACACAAAACACAACAACATTGTATACAGCATTTTGGATGAAAAGGAGTATTAACATTGAAAGCATGAAATTTCATTAAGATTTATTGTTTGTTGTTGGAATCATATATTAGGAATGAACGGCAAATGAAAAAAGAACATATGCTTTATAACAGAAGGTATAAATGATTTCTCATCATTTTGCCTTTAGAAATAGTGTTTTCGAATATCTAAATAGTCTTCAGAGGTTGAATATGTAACCTACGAAAATACATTCAGTGACAAGTCGTCTCCCTTTTGTCCCTGCTCAGTTCATTTCCTTCCACTGAAGTGATCCTAGAATTCTGTAATTAGGTTGGATTAGGTTGTGGAAGAGACTTTTATACCTACATGGCATACTTTTGTCCCATTTAGTTGATGACACTTTAGTTGCTTTTATTTTATTTGTTTATTTTTGTTTTGTTTCTGAGGTACTGGGGATTGAACCCAGGGCCTTGTGCATGCCAGGCAAGTGCTCTGAGTAGCTCAATCATTTCCCTTGAACAGATTCCTTCTACTTGTTTTGGCATTTTGGCAATAGAATTTCCCTGCCTAATAATGTTCTCTCTTTTCAACAAAATATCATCAGATGTTTTGTATTGTTATCGCCCAATACAATGTTACTTTTGTATTGAATGCGGTACTTTTTCTAGGTATAGTTTTCTTTGCATTTACTATGTCTTAGGTTTTAAAATTACCGAAATCTATAAATTTATACATTTCTTGCACAATATGAGAAAATTTGGGTCATTCATTCTTTAATAATTTTTTTTCTGCTTTGTTCATTCTTTTCTTCCTCAGGATATAAGACTACTACTACTACTGCTACTACTACTACTACTACTACTGTTCATTCCTCTGCCAATGTAAGACTACTAGTCTACAGAAAGCTCCACTGAGACTCAATATTTCTTTTCTTTCTCTTGTTTTCTCTTTCTTTTGTTTCTTCAGATTAGATAATTTTTTTTGATCCATTCTCAAGTTTACTGGCTACAACCAATATACTTTTAAAATTTATTTATTTAAAAATAGAACTGAGATTGAGCTCGGGGTCTTGCTCAAGCCAGGCAGGTGTTCTGCCACTAGCTATACCCCCATCCCTGGTACACTATTAAGCCCATTCATTGAAGCTTTTTTAAGATGCTGTGTTTTGCCAGGCATGGCGGCACGTATTTGTAATCTTAATACTTGGAAGGCTGAGACAGGAGGATCTTTGTGGCCAGCCTCAGCTACTTAATTAGGCTTTCTGCAACTTAATGAGATCCTGTTTCAAAATAAAGAATCAAAGCTAGGGCTGGGAGTGTAGCTTGAAGGTAGAGTGCTTCTGGGCTCACTCTCCAGTACTGTCCCCCCAAATTAATGATAAAATGCTATGTTTTTAGTTTTAGAATTTTCATCAGTACCTTTAAATGTATAATTTTAAGCCATGCTTGGTGGCAAATGCTTCTAATCCTAGTACTTGGGAGGCTGGGGCAGGAGGATTCCAGGTTCAAGGCCAGCCTCAGCAACTTAGTGAGACCCTGTTTCAAAATAAAAACCAAAAGGATTTGGGGTTGCAGCTTGGAGGTAAAATGCCCCTGGTTTTATCACCTACAACCTTTTATTTTTTCTCAGAGCTTCTGTTTATTCATCATAAGCATATTTTCTTAGTACAGTTATAACAGCTGCTTAAAAATCATTGTGTTTTAATTATAATACTTGAGTCTTCATAGATGGCCTTTCCTTATGTTCAGGTCATATTTTTATCTTTCTTATATCTAGTGATTTCAGATGGTATCTTGGACATTGTTAATGATATTTCACAGAGTTTCTTGATTCTGATGTATTTTTTTTAAGAATATTGATTTTTGTTTTGTTTGTTTTGTTTTAGTAGGCAGTTAATTTGGCGGATCTCAAACTTCCCACCTAGTGCTCCTGCAGTGGAATGATAGCTGACATTTCTGTTCAGGTTTCATCCCCTTAACTGGGATGCATATAGTTCTGTTTTGTGTATGTGTAACAGAAATCAGCCAGAGATTTGGGCAGAGTTTTTTTTGGGGGGGTCTGGGGATGGAACCCAGAGGCATTTAACCTCCAAGCTATACCCCCTGTCCAGTTTTTAATTCTTTATTTTGAAACCGGGTCTCACTGAGTTGCGGAGGGCCTCACTAAGTAGCTGAGGTTGTCCGCGAACCGCGATCCTCCTGTCTCAGCCTCCCGAATGCTGGGATTACAAGCGTGCGCCACCACGCCCGGCTTGGGCAGAGTTTATGTGCAGAATTTAGGATACTGTTCTGTGGCTCTGTTCTTTGTGGAATTTCACCCCAGACTTTATAGCTGCAAGGTTGCTATGGTGTCTATGAGTTCTTCAAGATAGTGGGCCTAATAATCTCAGAGGTAAGTTTCAGGACACAGTGGTGCCTACTGTGCGCTCCTCTCAGATGAAAGCCTTAATAACCAGAAACCGAGTGGTGTCATCAACAACTTAGTGCTGTTTCCTTCTGGTTTTGCCTGCTTTTGATTACTCTTGAGTACCTTCAGAAACTATTTTTTAATATTATATACAGAATTTAAAGGTTTGTGTGTGGGGGAGAGGGAGAGTTAGAGGAAGTTGGTTAGATACTAGATTACGCTAGCATTATTGGAAATAAATCTTCCCTGTACTTGTTTTGGCATTTTGCTTAAAACATTCCCAGTACCTAGGAAACCAGTGTTCATTTTGTTTTCACTTATTGCAAGTGGGTTGCATTATATTGTATTATATAGTATTTCTTTTTGATAAGTTCCTGCCATTGCTTAGTCATTGCTCCCACCAAAACTCATACTAAAGCTTAAGTCCTCTATACTGGAAGATGAGGCCTTGTGCAAAGCATCCCCATCACAGGAGCAAACCCTCACAAGGGAATGGCGCCTTTCTTGTGGGAATGGTTGAGCTACCATGGGAGTTTGGTCCCCTTTCCTTTCTCATGAGGCCCTCCCCACAAGCCACTCCAATGTGGCTGCCCAACTTTAAATTTTCATAATTTTAAAAATTTTAGTCTTTCTTTCTCTTTCTTCTTCCTTTCTTTTCATCTTTTTATTTTGTGGTGCTGGGTATTGACCCAGGAGCATTCTATCACTGGTCCACACCCCAGACCCCCTTTTTTGTTGAGGTAGGGTTTCGGTAAATATCCAAGTCTAACCTTGAACTTGGGATCCTCCTCTCTCAGCCTCCCAAGTACTAGAATGACAAACATGAGCCTAGCTACCAGTTTTGAGTTTTGCAACCATTGGAACCAGGAGCTAATATAAACCCTTTTTTTTTTTTAAATAAATTTCCCAGTTTCAGGTGTTCTGGTTTTGGACCAGGAAACAGAGTTAAGACTATCTAGATAAAAGTTGCTTAAGAGTAATTGTTGGGTCATTTGTTTACAATGAAGTTCATGTCCTTTCATTTGTGGAAGGATTATAAATTCCACTATGACTAAACTTTGGAGATCCCATAATAATTACCAAATGAACATGCCACTGTCAAATTCAAAGTGGTTATTTCAGGAGAGTATTTAAACATTTAAACTGAAGAATATGATTGAAGACTCTTTAAAAAAATGCCTTAGAATTATTAAACTAATTTGCTAAACTTAATTGTTAAACTATTGTTTATTGATTTTTTTAATTCAGAAAGATAGGGTTTGTTTAACTTTTTATGGAAATAGCTATTCATTTATTATATTAGGAGAAAAAGTACATTTTCAGTGGGTCATACACTAACAAGCCGACAGTGAGAAGATTGCCCAGTAAGTCCAGGCTATTATAGGCAAGTTCTGAGGCACTACTCAGTTTAGACTGGGGGATCTCAAGCCATTCTAGGAAAATGTTTTAGGCCAAAGAAAGGGCTTTCTCCTAAGCTAGTACAGGACCCTTTAAACAGTTTAGTCCATATGCCACCTCCATTTATTTAGAAAAACTATGTGCTTGCTCCCTCCCACATCTAGGTTTGGGTTTTTTTTTTGGTTTTTTGTTTTTTGGTGGTACTGGGGTTCCTGGAAGCCCTTCTACCTCTGGGCTACACTCCCAGACCTATTTTATTTTTGGAAACAGGGTCTCTTATGCCAGCGCAGCTGACTTCGAACCCGCGCGATCCTCCTGTCTCCACCTCCCAAGCGTGGGGATTATGAGTGTGCGCCACCATGCCCGGTGTAGGGTCTATCTAAAATTTTTCATAATAAATTTTGAGTGCTTACAAGCTTACAAAAATTGTAATTTCATATATATATATATATATATATATTTATTTATTTATATTTATATATTTTTTGTGGATCTGGGAATGGAACCCAGGGGCATTCGACCTCCAAGCTATACCCCCTGCCCTATTTTTTATTCTTTATTTTGAAACAGGGTCTCACTAAGTTGTGGAGAGCCTCACTAAGTAGCTGAGGCTGGCTGCGAACCCAGATCCTCCTGCCTTAGCCTCCCAAATGTTGGGATTACAAGCGTGCTTTACTGCGCCCAGCTTTTACATATATTATTACATATTGACAATATAAAATTGTTATATTGCTGTTTTCCATATGTCCAATGGAATATCACTTCTAAAAGTGACTTGTTATTTATGGTCACAGGTTTCAAAGATATGTCAATAAGTTTCTTCTTTGCCACTTGGAATTTTACATTATTCTCTTTCCACTTCAAACTAATATTGCCATTCTCCATGGCATATTGAATCTTACTGTAATTTTATGCAGTTTTATGTTTTTTAACTATTGTGTATATTGTCATTCTTTGCAGCAAAAATCTGCAAGTAAATTGGCATGATTTAAAAAATTTTTCATGTTCTTAGGCTCTGAGTACTAAAATTTATTCTGTATTAATTACAATTATTAATTAATGATTTTTCAGAATACTGGTATTAAGTCAGTATAGTATAGTAGTTAAGAGCATAGATTCAGGAGTCTGAATAAATTAGGTTCAAATCTCAGCTCTAATTCTAGTGGTTCTAGAGGTTTAGCTGCCTTATCTATAAAATGGAAATTAAAATACTATTAATCTAATGTGAACGTTAGGAAGTTTAAATGAATTAATGTATGCAGTGTACTCAGAGTAGTTGCTAGGTCATAATAAATACATGTAAATATTTTATTATCTTGTCAATACTTATTGAAAGTGAAGAATAAAATGTCATTGTAATGTGTCTCTTAATGAGATGGACATGTAATTTTTAAAAAAGTTAGTTTGTGTCAGGCATGGTGGCGCACGCTTGTAAATCCCCATGCTTGGGAGGCGGAGACAGGAGGATCACGCAGGTTCGAAGCCAGCCGTGCTGGTTTACGAGACCCTGTTTCCAAATAAAATATTTAAAAAATAGGTCTGGGAATGTAGCCCGGAGGTAGAAGGGTTTCCAGAAACTCCAGTACCACCAAATAAATAAATAAATAAATAAATAAATAAATAAATAAATAAATAAATAAAGTTAGTTTGTGCATGGAATGATCAATATTACTTATTGATGACATACATCAGGGTTCCACCATGGTTGTTCTGATTTTTCACCTGTATGCTTACAACAAGGAACCTTTTTATATAGACGAGAAGAAGAGAATGAAAAACCCAATTCTTTGAGCCTCTTTTGGAGCCCCAAATCAATTCTTGATGTTTTATAAATATCACTTATAACGATATTTCCATGAATGACACTATTAGATCCTGCTTCAATTTTGTTGAACGCATTCAATTGGAAACCATCTCACTTGCAAACTGATTTTCCTCATCTTTATATAGTCATTTTCTATGGCAACAACAGTACCATCATTTTGAATGATAGCTTTTTGGATGCCCTGAGAGAACTTACCATGCATACCAGAAGACTGTTGTAAAACAAGGTAAGAAGAGGGAGTAAGAAGGGCTAATATGAAAGGCTAAATGGAAACAGAACTAAGAAGTGGTGTTTGAATGCTCTTTGTGTGGAAAGCTTCTGTATACCCCTGGTGCATTTGCCCCAAGGAGAAGATCATGGCTCTTTGGGCTGTTCCTGTTTTCTGGGTCGTCTGGGCCTGACCGACATTTGCCAGTTTGTCTTCTGATCCTTATTGGTGTTTCCGTTTGGGAGAGGGCCAGTCATTCTGTGGTCCACAGGTACGTGAGATGCCCCATATCCTTTACTAGAGGGGGTGTGTGAAAAACTATTTTTACAGTACTATAAAGACCCCTGCCTTTTTCTCTGTGTTGATAATTTGTACTGAGAGTGTGATAGCAATGGTGGGTAAATTCGGCCCCCATCGTGGATCATGACAGCGGCACTAATTGTTCTCGTAGTTATTGTATATTCTTGCACACATTTGTGGTTTAAAAAGCTCCATTCTCACTTAAGAATATCCCTAATGAAGCAGTAAAAATTATTTTTAATTAAATCCCAGCAGTTGGGTAGATGTCTCTTTAATATTCTGTGTAATGAAATAAACAGTACGTACAAGCACAAAGGGCTGCGGCTGCACAAGGAAGAGCAGTGTCTTGAGGAAAAGCACTAGTAAGACTGAGCTGTAAGCTGACGGAGCTACATTAAAAAAACTGACACACAGTGGGGCGTGGTGGCACACCTCTGTGATCCCAGTATTTGGGAGACTGAGACATGAAGATTGCAGGTTCAAGGCCAACCTCAGCAGCTTTGCAAGACTGTGTTTCAAAATAAAAAAAAATTAAATGGGGTGGAGATGTAGCTTAGAGGCAGAATGCCCTGGGTTCATCCTCAGTACCAAAACAATAATTTTTTTTGTAGGAAAATTTACAAACTTATTATTGTAGTTTTTTGCATTGCTATAACTGAATACCCCAGACCAGTTTATTTATAAAGAACAGAACTTTATTTTCTCAGAGATCTGGAGGCTGGAAATCAAGTTGCTAGCAGGTTAAAGCCTGGTCTCTCTGATTCCAAGATGGTCCCTTGACTGCTGTATCTTTCAGAGAGAGAGTTGTATCCTTCTATGGCAGAGAGAAGAACACTATTTTTATTTTTTATTTTTTTGTAGTACTGGGGATGGAACTCAGGGGCATTCTACCTCTGAGCTGCACCCCTAGCCCTAGTTTTTAGTCTTTTTATTATTTATTTATTTATTTATTTAGTGGTACTGGGAGTGGAACTCAGGGGCTTTCTACCACTGGGCTAAACTCCCAGGCCTATTTTATATTTTATTTGGAATCAGGGTCTCCCTAAGTTGCTGAGAGCCTTACTATGTAGCTGAGGCTGGCTTCGAACCTGTGCTCTCCTCCTGTCTCAGACTCCCAAGCACTGGGATTACAAGCGTGTGCCACCATGTCCGAGTAGTCTTTTTATTTTTGAAACAGGGTCTCACCAAGTTGCAAAGGGCCTTGCTAAGTAGCTGAGGCTGACCGTGAATGGTGATCCTCCAGTCTCTGCCTCCCGAATGCTGGGATTACAAGTGTGTGCCGCCATGCTTGGCCGGAGAACACTTTTTAATAGTGGCATTAGTTCATTCATGTAGGGGTCCTCCCTCATGACCTTGATACCTATTATTAGTCCCCAGTTCTCAACACTGCAGCTTTGGGGATTAAATTTCAAGCACACAGATTTTAGGAGACACATTCAAATCATAGTAACCCTGGTATTCCACCTTGGGTATTTATAATAGTCATGCTCTTCCAAATGAGTAGTGAACCTGGCACGTCAAGGAAAATAATTGACAGTATTTATTGCCAATAGAAACATTCAGGTCTTCCAGAAAAAAATAGAATTTTGAAAAACATGTTACCACTATGAATTTGATAGTTTCCCAATACCAAAAGATTTTTGGTGAGATTGCTAATGTTATTAGCAAGTAGGGTTTTCAGAATATTTTATAATGAAGTATGTCAACAGTTTAAAATTTTTATAGCTTAGGAACCTAATATTTTTCAAACAACCAATGTCTGATGTCACAAAATCATACGTGAACACGTTAGTTGGAGTTGTGTGTTCGCTAGCTTCCTGTGACTGTAACAACATAACTGATAAAATTAACTGAGAAGATTCATTTTGGCTCACAGTTTCAGACGTTTAGTCCGTGGTCATTTGGTTCTTAATGCTGGGCCTGTGGTTAGTAGAACACCATGGCAGGGAAGGGAAGAGCTGCTTGCTTCGTGGTGGCTAAGAAGGGGGGAGAGAGGGAGAAGAGAAGAGAGAGGAGAGAGGAGAAAGGGAGAACATGCTTGCACACAAGAAAGGAGCTGGGGACAAACTGTCCTTCAAGGAGCTTCCTCCTACTGGGCCTCACCTCCCCAAAGGATCATGAGCTAGGGACCAAGCCTTCAAGCCTTCAATACGTGCACCTTTGGGAGCTTTCCTGGTGTAATCTATAATATCGTGTCTACGGAGCGAAGCTGACTGTGTGTGTGTGTCTCCTATTTATAGAGAGAATGAGCTTTATTTTAGGAGTTGGCTTATGCACTGGTGGAGGCTGGCACCTCTGAGATCTGCAGGTAGGATAGACATTCAGGCAACTGTTGCTGTGTGGTCCCAAGAGCACATGCTGGTAGGGCAGGCAGACTTTTCACATTGCAGCCTGCAGGCAGAACTCCTCCTTTCTTAAAATTCACTCTTCCTTCTTCCTTGGGGAACCTGAGTCTTTTTCGCTTATGGTCTTCCAGGTGACTGGATGAGACCCAGGCACATTATGAGGGTGATCTGTCATAGTTCCCGGTGGCTATTGGTAGTATTTTTCATGTGTGTTGACCACCTATTTATTTATTTGTGTTTCTTCTTTTGAGGAGTATCTATTGAGATCTTTTGCCCATTTTTAAATTGGATTCCTGATGGGCCTTTAAAAATTCTCTATATGTATTGTGTCAGATGAATAACTGGCAAGTATTTTCTTCCAGTAGGTTGCCTCTTCTGTTTTTGTTTGCTGTGCAGAAGCTTTTTAATTTGGTGTAATCCCATTTGTCGTCTTTAAACTTTTGTTGGGTGTTCTTTGGGGGTCGTATTTAGAAGATCTTGTTCCCATACTAATGTCTTGACCCTTCTGTTTTCTTCTAGTAGTTTCAGATTTTCCCTTTAGACATTTAATCACTGTCAGTTCATTTTGTAAAGGTAAAAAGATGGGGGTCAAGTTTCAGCCTTCTGTGAATGGATATTCAGCGCTCTCAGCAGCATGGGTTGAGGAGGCTGTGCGCCCGTGAAAGGTTGTGGCGTCTTTGTGGTAGATACATGAGTTTATTTCTAGGATCTTCAGTGTGTTTCACTGGTTTTTAAGCCTCCACTGTGCTGCTTTGGTGACTATAGCTGCATGGCATATCTTGAAATAAAGTGTTATGATGCCTCTAGCTTTGTTCTTTTTTTGTGGTCCTGGAGATGGAATTCAGGAGCATTCTACCTCTGACCTACACCCCAGCCCTATTTTTATTTTTATCTTTTATTTTGAAACATCTTACTGAGTTGCAGAGGGCCTCACTAAGTAGCTGAGACTGGCCTCAAACTGCGATCCTCCTGTCTCAGCCTCCCAAATGCTGGGATTACAGGCATGCACCATCATATCACCAGATGGCTGTGTTTTTTTTGTTCTGCTTTCATGTGAATTTTTTTTTTTTTTTTTTTTTTTTGGTGGTACTGGGGTTCCTGGAAACCCTTCTACCTCCGGGCTACACTCCCAGACCTATTTTTATACTTTTTTATTTGGAAACAGGGTTTCTTAAGCCAGCGTAGCTGGCTTTAATCCTGCGCAATCCTCCTGTCTCCGCCTCCCAAGTGTGGGGATTACAAGCGTGCGCCACTACGCCCGGCTTCATGTGAATTTTAAGAGTGCTGTTTCCAGTTCTGTGAAGATTGTCATTAATATTTTCATGGGGATTGCATTGAATCTATAGATCACTTTGAGTAGTATGAACATTTTAACATTATTAATTCTTCCAATCTATGAACCTGGGGGGGTTGTCTTGGTTTTTATGTCTTTTTTAATTTCTTGTATCAGTGTTTTGTAATTTTTCCTGTAGGGGTCTTTTAATTCCTTGGTTAAGTTTATTCCTAGGTGACTGATTGATTGATTGATTGTAGTTATTAAAGGACTGCTTTTGTGAGCACAATTGTTTGACAGTTGCTACATTAGTAAATAGGAGGTGATTTGCTGGGAAGATAATTCTTACTATGGCAGCACATATAGAGGTCAGATGTTTCCTGGAGGTATTGACCTCTTTGAACACTTAACTGATATAATGTTTTTATGTAAGAAGTGGCCAGCGGGTCCACCAAATATCAGACCAATGGTTTGAAGTGAAGGAACTGGTTAACTTGGAGCATTCTCTTCCACATGAGGTCTGTTTGAGGGGAATCTCTGGTATGTTGGAGAGGAGCGCCCTGCGACGCAGAGACTCCCAGAGATGAGCCAGCTGCTGGGGTGGAGTTGCTTCACATTTTGATGAGTTCATGAGGAATTGAAGCAGCTCTTTAAAGTCTTGTCTCCAGGCCCCACATCTCAGATTATCTCCTACATTCTGGCCCAATTAATTTGCCTTCCTCACTTCATTAGAAAAATTGTGCCATATACAGTGTGCAGCTTGAGTCAAACCAGTGACACCAATATGTTCAGTACCCTTGTTTTTTTTTTATTTTGCAACATGGCTAATAATGTACACAGTATTAATATATTTTAGAGGAAAGGAAAGCATAGCACTAATGTACAATTTGAATTCAGGAATCATTTTAACTCGACCATCCTTTTTTCTTTCTGTACTGGGAATTCTACACTCTAGCCCATTTACTTATTTATTTACTTATTTATTTGTTCATTCATTCATTCATTCATTTTGGAACAGGGTCATGCTAAGTTCCTAAGGCTCGCCTCAAGCCTGCAGTCCTCCTGTCTCAGCCTACCAAGGACTGGGATTACAGTACTAGTACCTGGTAACAATTCTTTTTTTTTCTTTTTTTAAATTTAAGAATGCTTATTTATACAAACTCCAAGATACAGTAAGTGCGACAAGGTGCAAAACTGGATATAAACATGTTGTTATTCATATAAAAGTGAGGGAGAAAACACAGGATGTATTAGTTGTATTAGTTATCTATTGCTGTGGGGAAACCTTTGCTCTCAATGGTCCTTTCCACTCTCTCTTTCCAAGTCTTTATATAGAACTAGTTCCTGAATATATTATTTCCCTTCTTACCTTTTAAAAATGTCAACTTCTACATCCCCTTAAAAAAAAAAAAAAAAAAAGTGGTCCTCTAAGGCTGCAGGTAGGTTTTGCCAAGGAATCCGAGGTCCAGGTTGATGACAAGCACGGACATTCGCGCCACCCGCTGCCTCGGCCACGAGGCTCCTGAGCCATCCCTGAAGCAGAACTCGTTTCCAGCGAGTGCAGAGAAGAGCAGCCCGCAGGCTCATTGGCATGCCTCAAGAGCAGGAGCAGCCGGTGACTTACAAGGGCTCTGCCGTGTCCTAAGGCTCCAAGACCGTCTGCAGGCCTGACAAGGTGGCGCAGGCTGCGTCTGAAGTAGCTCGGGGAGAAGCCAGTTAGCTTTGTGGCAGCTGCTGACTAAAGAATGTTGTTCAGTGAAAATTAGGAAAATGAATGAGTAAACAGAAATAGACTCTTAACTGTGTTTGAGCAGAGACAGACTGTTACACCCGCCAGCATAACAGGGCATAGCAGTGGCAGGACCACCAGTGTTGGCTCTTCATCCCTTTGTTCCAAGGCATCTCACCCTCGTGCTGTGGGTTGACTCTCAGCCTTGTGTCCTTGTTCTCTGTAACGCTGATGAGATTCTTGCTCTGCAAAGGGGACACACTTTAGGCTTCTCAGTGTATTTTATCTCCACTCTATTATTAAGCCTGTAGCATCCTCAAGGAACCTGACTCGCAGGTTAGAGGAACGACTGTTACTTAAGTTATTAAAAAAACCTTTTGTTGAAAAATGTAAACATGAAGACATTGTGGAAAATGCTAAGCGCATTTTGGAGAGCAGATGTTTATCTGGAAAAGCGTTGTTCGGTTGTGATAGGCTTCATTACCACTTGGCATCTAGTTCCTGTAAGGAAAAGATGGCCAGGGAAAGAAGAGAAAGGCTCAAGAGAGTGGGGTTTTCTGCTTTCTATTTCCTTAGTTTTTTTTTTTTCTTTTGAAAATCTGTAAAATTCTTAATTAAAAAATTCTATCTAAATCTATTTCTATTTTAAAAAGTGGAATATGAGCATGCAGTATTCTATTGTTATTTGTGTTTAATGTGGAAATATTTTTCCTTTTCTTTTTTTTCTTTTCACTTTCCTGCCTACAGTATTTTTGTTTTGTTTTGTATTCTGAAGATTCCAGGTATTGGATAAAGCTCTTTTATGTGAATTGTCTCAGTAAATACAGAAACATACAGAGTTTCTCGTATTATTTTTACTATTCCAGTTTTTTTTCTTGGTACTAAGGATTCTACTGAGGGGTGGTCTACACCCCTCTGTTCTGCACCCCTAGTAATATTTATTTTTTATTTTGAAACAGTGTGTCTAAGTTGTTGAGTGTCTCAATTTCTGAGGTTGGCCTCGAACCCATGACCCTCTTTGTCTCAGTCTCCCAAGCACTGGGACTGCAGAAGTGCACCACCAGACCTGGCTTGTTCCTGTTTTACATAAGAAAAATTTAGTCTCTGAGGGGCCCGGCACCATGAACTCGAGGTCGCACATGGTGACATCAGTATTTGAATTCAGGCAGTGGATTCAGAATCACCTGTGTTCTGAAAACTATTGTATAGAACTGTTTCTTAATCTCTAATATTTTCTCCACATATTGAAACTTTCACATTTGCATTTTATGTGTGTTTCAGATAGAACAGAAATTTTCATTTTCTGATATACAGTGCAAAAAAGAAGCAAAGCCAGTATTTTAAAGTATTTTTCTTGTATTGACTTCTGACACATTTGGTATACTCTTTGAAGATTTTTACCTTATTGTAGAACTAGTCTGAAGGTATATGCTCTTGGCAGAAACAAGGCTTTCTTGTATTTTTGTGTTTACAAGGAAAATTACTTTACTCTTTTGGGAGAAGACTGAGGTAAAATTCTGTTGACATGTGGCCTTGATGCAATGTGCTGATTTTCTTTGTAAGGGTCCCAAGTTTGAGATGTGTGTTGTGGCAGAGGCTCTGTCTCCTGCCATGTGGCCCTGGAAAAGTGGTATTGGGGTCTTGGTCTGAGGGCTCGGAGAGTACATTCTAGGTCTATACTTGGGTGTGTTTGTATCACGGATACTATTTACATGGAAACTGGCATTCAGCCATGAATGGACACCTCAGTTCCTTCTTGCCATAAACATGAGTTTGCATCTGTCACCGTAGTATTCTGACTTTAATTCTTTCAGAAAGATACTGAGGGTGGCATAACTGGCTGTCTCTCTTTCAAAATGCACCCAAGCAAGAATGGGCGAGAGGCTACTAGAAGGAAGATGTGTGGAATCGAGCCCTCTGAACCTGTAACCTTTTAGCCAGACTGTCTGTCTGAGCCAAACCTAGTGGCTCACAGCTGTAATCCTAGTAATTAGGAAGCTGAGACAACAGAATTGCAGGTTCAAGACCAGCCTTAGCAACTTAGTGAGACCTTGTGTGAAAGTAAAAAATAAATAAATAAATAAAAGGGCTGGGGTGTGGCCAGTAGAGTGCTCCTGGGTTCAGTCTCTTCTACTACTACTACTAATATTACCACCACCACCATCACCATCACCACCACTAACACACACACACACACACACACACACACACACACACACACCTAAAGCTGTAGTGGAGGAGGGCCAGGTACTGGGGGGTGTTAGTAGACAGTGGAAATAAAGGAGGCGCAAAGCAGAATTCGTAAGTATATTGCATTTAGCAAAGCAAACCTTTTTCTAGAAGAAAATGTGGAATACATTTTAGATAAGCTACATCCGTGACTTGGGGCCTTATGAAGACCAAGGTGATGATGGCCGTGGCAGAAGCTGGTCCACAGAAGGGGTGCCATGACACCTCTGTGGGGGTTTGGGTGGGCTGTAGATAGAGAGGGTCCTGCGGGCATGGCTGTAAAGCTGGGACAGTCCCAACATAGTCCTCAGCCACCTCTCAGTATCCACAAAGACAAAGGTAACAAGTCAGTGAGGAGTTAATCACTTGCCTAGTAACTGGCTGTCTCCACCAGACCCGAGGTTCCCAGACTCAGCTAATCCTTTTCTTTAGGGTTTGACTGCTCTTGTCTTCTTCTGCCACCACTGAAACTCCCTGCTTTTCTTCAGTGATGAAATACATTATTCTACTGACCGCTTTATTTATTTATTTATTTATTTATTTATTTATTTATTTAATTTTGAGTCATGGAGTTCTACCACCCTTTTATTTTTTATTTTGAAGCGGAAGGTCTTGCTAAGTGTTTGAGGCTGGCCTCCGAGATGTGATCCTACTGTTTCAGCCTCCTGAGCACTGGAATTGCGGTCCTGTGGTACCACGCCAGCTTCCACGGGCTGCTTCCTAGCCACTCTTTGCACTGCTCCCCTCCCTGTGCCAGCTGTTACTTTTAAGTTACTATGTTCAGTACACACACACACATACACACCCACACCCATACACACACCGCTGTCAACAAAATAGTGTCATAAAAACGGAAGCGCAGAAACTAAAGTTTACCAAAAACTACTCCTGTACAACGTTTGTGACAGAATTAATGGTAAACTCCAGGGAACTGATTCTAACTTTTCAGTGTTAAAATAATTACGTCTACGACTGTGTCTGTTTCCAAGGGTTTAGGATGTTTGGCTTCAGTGTTCCAGATGAAAGCGTCTGCGCTGAGCCCTGCAAACGCGTTTCCTTAATCACTTCTTCACGTTCAGCATTGCAGCAAAGCAGCCCAAATGTCGACAGAAGTACCCACCTCCCGGGCCAGACGCTGAGGGCGCCACGTCATAGCAAGGTGGCTCATTCAAACGCCTGGATATACTTTTAATGCGTTTATATCAGATAGAGTGAAAGTGCAGTGTTTGGGCAGAAGGAACGTCCAGTTCTTGTGTCTCAACACCAGGGGAGTACGGATGGGATTGCAAGACTCTTGCTCTTTTCTTCGCCTTTGATGTTCTGGGCTGCTAAGGCACTTGCCATTTTGGAAATGTATACCACATCTAAGCCTTTCTCTTCTTTCAGGGCCCCTGGTCAGAATTCAGCCGCTCCAGGAAGCTGTACCTGACCACCCCATTGTATCTTTCTCTGAACCATGTTGACATTTTTGTTTGGGTCCCTACACTCATTTACTGTGTGCCATAATGAGAGTATGTGTTTCCCTTTGAGTTACTGTGTCTTGTGTACCTATACCGCCAGTCGATTGATTTTATTTCCACTATAGGACACATTTCCTGGGAAACCCATGAAGATGGGATAAAAAAATGTTAGAATTATAGCTTTCATTGATTGATGATTATACCAGGGATTGAACCCAAGCCCTTGCACAAGCTAGGCAAGTGATGTATGACTGGGCTCTATCCCAGCCCTTTATATTTTGAGGAAGAGTCTTGCTGTGTTGCTCAGGCTGATCTCAAACTTGCGATCCTCCTGCCTCAGCCTCCCAAGTAGCTGGACTTTCAGGTATGTGCCACCATACCCAGCACAGTTTTCCTTTAAATAGTTTATTATAACTTATAGAATGGTACTTCTCCCTCCCCTAGGCTAAAGCAGATATTTCTTGGGGATTAGAAAATTTCAGTGACTGGGGAGTAGAATGCATGATTTGGGGGAATCAACTTGCACACATGAGGGTGTCTCCAGAGTAGGCTAGTTCTAGTGTAGGGGAGGAAAATGGCTTTCTCTTGATGGCCCTTATTTGGGGCAGACTCCTGTAACAAAAGACATGTTAACAAGAGAAAAAACAGAGATTTGTTATCATGTATAAACAGGAAATACTCAGGGAAATGAGAAAATCTCAAAAAGGTGGCTTTCAATCCAGGCCTAAATCCCACAGTCATTGAATCAAGAAAAGAGCCTGGGGAAGCACAGAGGGAATTGCATCTGGGGATTTCCTTTGTGGGTGTGGGTTTTCTTATAAAAGGGCTATATCTGGTCTGTTTTCAGACCTTTTCCTGGGTCTGTAGTTTCTTAAAATAATCATCTTAAGGGAGTCCTTATGCCAAGGAGACTCATTTTAGGGTGGCATTTTCTGGTCTCCTGCACGGCACGTGGTGCCTGGACACAGCTCTCTGAGCTGCCGCATTGGGCTGGCTCTAGACCTTGGGGTTTGAAGAGACCCTGGTCCTTCCCACAGCATCCTGTCAAGCACAGTGCTGCCCTGTGTGTGCCTCTAACCTGGACTCTTAGCAACCTTGTGGTCCCTATTTCCCGAGGCTTTCCATTCTGCGTGGATGATAAATACTTGTCCATCCCTTCTTTGAGGAGTGGCTCTAGAGATATTTGTCAACAACATTTTGTTCTTCTAATTTCTTTTTCAGGATAAACAATTTCATATCCTTTAGCTTTTGTGTGTGTGTGTGTGTGTGTGTGTGTGTGTGTGTGTGAGAGAGAGAGAGAGAGAGAGAGAGAGAGAGAGAGAGAGAGAGAGAGAGAGATACTAGAATTGAACCTAGGGCATTCTACCTCTGAGCCACACACCCTATTGTATTTCTTACTTTGAAACAGTGTTTCACTGAGCTGTAGAGGGCCTCACTAAGTTGCTGAGGCTGGCTCTGAACCTGTGGTCCTCCTGTCTCAGCCTCCCAAGTAGTGGGATTACAGGTATGCACCACCATACCTGGTTTACCTTTTCTTTATATCATGCAATTTTAGGTTTTCTTGTTATTCTGATTTCTCATTCTTAGATATAGTGTTCAATCAGTGTCACTAAAAAATGAGATGTCAGAGTTGAATTCTGCTTGAAGCAGAGGGGAGCCAACACTTCCCTCTTGGGGTTCTGTTCACGCAGCCTTGTCGAATCTTGTGCGGCAGACAGATCAGCTCTTAGATTACAGTGAATATGCGATCAGCAAACTCCTCAAAGTCTTATATTCCTGTTTAGGTTCAATTTATTCTACTTGTACCTTCTACCCATGAAGCTGGAAGGTCTTCAATTTTGATACTTCCCCCAAAGAAATTGTCCAGTTGAATTTCAACTTATTAGCTCTGATGTGCTGTTTCTGTCTGAGATCTCTTTGGGGATTGATCGTGTCCACCTCCCAAGAACTACTGCCTCCTCTCCCTCTCCCCGACAGATATAACATCCCAAGAGCTGTGGATATCGACATAACCAGATAGTCTCTTTCCCTTTTGAAATGACTCCATCAGCCCTCTCCATACTGACCTTCTGTCACTGAATCATTACTTACTTGTTTCATTCTGGAGACTGAACACAGGGACATTCTACCTTTGAGCTATACCTCCAGCCCTCTTTTTATTTTTTATTTTGAAACGAATTCTCACTAAATTACTGAGGCTGGCTTCTAATCTGCCATCCTCCTGTCTCAGCCTCCCTAGTACTGGGATTATTGGTGTGTACCACCATGCCCAGATAACTTATTTATTTATTACAACTTCTAGGTGCATGGTTTAAAATTGAACCACATTGTTTTTGATGCCACAAAACAATGTTCATACACCATTGTTACTTTTTTTGAGAGTCAATTTTATCTTATTTTCTTTTTGTTGTTGTTTTTCCTTATGGGCACCTGGAATTCGTACTCATCCTGGCGGACTCTGGGAATTGTAGGTCCAGTGCTATTAGCATCTATTTCACCTTTATGTGTTTCTGTCCAATTAATTTCTTTTGTTACATTTTAATAAGCCTATAACTCTTATATAAATTTATGAATGACTGAAGCAAAGAGAGGACTGAACTGAATGATTTCTAAGATTCTTCTTAGCAGAATAAGTCCCTATAATGTTACAGCTGTTATTGTCACATTGTGTTTGTCTTTGGCAAAAAACAAATAACAAAAACAACGCAACTCTGTACCCACCGTACTCTAATGGAAGCCACTGCTATCTCTTAAAACCCAACTGGGTTGCCCTTAAAATTATTCTAAATCAATAAAGAATAAAGTTTATAGTCTTTCTCAGGTGGAACTAGATTCTGCCAATACTAAATTGCTGCAAGGTTGTTTAAATCAATCAGGGAAACTAGTGGTGAAATAAATTGTTTTAAAAGCCCTTCTCTTGCCACTACTGTACTTCAGGCTTCTTCTGAGCTTCATTATTTCAAAGAAAATTCTTCCCCTTTGAAAGAGGATTTCCTGGGTAGGCACTGTGAACCAAAGCGCTGATTCTTTGAGCATCTCCCATGAGCTTCCATGCTTTCAAAAGACAGATTTTCTTGCTTTGATTTTCCTCTCCCTTCTGTTCATTCTGCGCCTATCAGAGCACCAGCCATTTTTTTCAGCATATTATTTTTTTAACTAGAAAAAAAGGCCACAATCCTTAGCTATTTAAGACTTTTTTAAATTTTTATTTCCACGATGAACCAGACTTGAAGAGTTTGAGGAAAGCATCTCCTGAATGAGTTGTTTTTTTTTTTTTTTTTTGCACTGATCAGCCTCAGGGGCAGGCTATACCCACCTTTTTATTTTGAAACAGAATCTCCCTGTTATGTTGCTGAGAGTCTCACTAAATTGCTGAGGTTGGCCTTAAGTCTGCGATCCTCCTGTGTCAGTCTCCCAAATACTGGGATTTATAGGTGTGTGCCACCGAAGGCTGCTCTAAATGACTTTTTACAGGCAAGGGTGTGGGGGATGCATTGACCATTGCCTCCAAGTGTTCACACACCTGTGAATGTCTTACCCTGGAGCGGAGGCTGGATTCAGTGACTCACCTTTGTAGAAGGGAAGTGGTGGATGTCATTCAAGCTTAGCTAAGTCTTGCATCCTCTCACTCTCTTGCTGGCTCACCTGCTGTGAGGGACACGTAGAGAGAGGCCCGGCATGGCAGGGAATAAAAGGGCAGCTGAGGCCCACGTCCAACATCCTCAGGCCCCTGAATTTGGCCAGTGATCCCACGAATAGGCTGAAAGTGGATCCTTCCTTATGCAAGCGGCATGGGTTTTGGAATCATCTGTTATACACAAACAGATAACTAATTCAAAGCTTTTAGTGGACGATGCGTTTGTATTTTCTAGATATTGCTATAGGCAGATGATCAGATTTTGAACGCAAAAGAAGGTACCTAGATTCTTATGTTAGAAAAAGTACATGGGCAGGCACACCAGTAATTCCAGTACTTGGGAGGCTGAGACAGGAGGATTGCATGTTCAAAGCCAGCCTCGGCAACTTAGCGAGACCCTATTTAAACAAACAAACAAACAAACAAACAAACAAACAAACAAACAAGAGGGTTTAACTTGGAAGTAGACTGCCCCTGAATTTAATCCCTAGTACAAAAAAATGTATATGGGTGATACTGATCTTGGAAAAAGAATAGGACTGTCTCATTAAGGTAGAGATAAGAAAATCTTTTTATTCAGTCTACTTTTTAATCTAGGTTCTTGGCACATGGACCTTTCTTGAAAATACAAGATAATATATGCCGGGGTCCAGCCCTAACAGGAGTCGAGGTTCGTGTGTTGGTGAGGGGAAGCTGAGGTCGATGAGAGAAGAATTGCCACACGAAATCAGATTCAAGCTTCTCCATTTTATTCAGGATTTGTTATAACTTTTATACTTTATTTTTTGGCAGAAAAACAAGGGTATAGCCATGCAAGCAGGATCTCCAAGGACGGGAAAGGTTTTATTTTTTATACAGTTTAGGGCAAGGGTGTCAGACATTTAAATAATCATAGTTTGCTTTGTCGCACTTCACAAGGCTGACTCAAACTTAATCTTATACATTGGCTCAAACTAAGGTCAGTTTGAACTTAATGTTTGGCCTAATAACTTTATCCTTGGGAAAAAAAAAATCTTTGCTGCCTGAGTCTCTCACAAGCCTATGCCCATCAGTTTTAGTTATAATGCTTATACATAAAATTCTAATTTTGCATATTAATCCAAATAATCCTAAAATAATTTTATGAAGAAAGGAATGCTAGACATACTTCATGGGGGATCTACGCCGTTGTGGATCCCCTGATCGAGCTTTCTCAAGATCTGTATGAGATGCTGTAGTAAATATATATTTCATATCATTCTCATATATTGTTTTCATATTGGATGTGACTGAACTATTTACTCAACATTTTTACCCCAAACAAAACTTGTCATTATGGTAGGAGGAAACATCTTTAATATGGAAGATAGTTTAACTAAGTTGATTAAAATTTTATGAACTTACCTTATTTTTACCTTAAGAATCTTAAATATTTTCTTCTCCTGAAATTATCGATGTGATGGATTTAATTGGACATTGGCTCTGTTAAGGCCTACCTTATCCCATGCCCCTCTGGTCCAGAGAGGCTTTCCACACTGACTCCTGGGTTACCTCAGCCTCCAGTTAGCTGACATGTAATGCAAGTGTTTATTAAGACCTTGTTTTGAAGGTTCTGGTGTTAGTTTGGATTGCTTCTGAAGCAGACACAAGATAGGATTAAACACAAGAGAGATTGATTGGGGGTCAGCTTATGAGGGTGAAAGAGAGCAGAGCTGAAGGAGGTGAAGACTCCATGGAGGTCTGACCCTGTGAAGGCAAGAAGGAGGAAGGGCTGAGTCCGGGAGAGTCCTGTGCTGTGGGACATACACGTCTGGCAAGGTCTAGACCAGCCTGGTGGCGAGTCCTGCAGCCAGGGTCACCTGTCAGGGGAGCCCGCATTATGCCGCAATGGACCATGGCTAATTCTATGGCTTTGCTCATCATTGGCTTGAAATGGCCTCATGGAAAATGTAACTGAATTATGGCAAACCAGGTCGTGGACCCAGAGGAAGCAGTTGGGGGCAACAGTCGGCCTACTCCATAGCAGGAGGCCTCAGAGGAACATTTTCATGGCCTCCCAGCTTTTAGTGCATTTATCTATCTATCTATCTGTCTATCTATCATCTATCTTAGTAGTGCTGAGGATTAAATCTAGGACCTTGCTTATACTAGGCAAGTGCTCTACCACTGGGCTGTAATCTCAAATCTTAAAAGAAAAAAGAAATCTTAAAACACTTACTTGGGTGAGCTAGTGTTTGACATTGTTGTTATTTTTTTTCCTTTTTAATTTTTTAAATTTATTTTTTATTGGTACAATGTATTCATACATCATAATGGTATAAAGAAAATA
Source organism: Muscardinus avellanarius (assembly GCF_963383645.1). Classification (NCBI taxonomy): domain Eukaryota; kingdom Metazoa; phylum Chordata; class Mammalia; order Rodentia; family Gliridae; genus Muscardinus; species Muscardinus avellanarius. Next base: position 87,622,014 of record NC_137797.1, read on the forward strand.
CTTTTATAGACATACATGCACACATCGCCCAGTTAGCCCCTACCTGATCCCCACCCCATTCCCTCCTCATCCCTCCTTCCCATGCTTGGCTTAGTGGTTGACATCTAGTTTTATAGCAATTTATCCAATATTAACGATGATAATCTCACCTACCAGGCTTTTGATGACTTAAAGATAACATTTCAATATTTCTTTTTACTTTCTTTCTTACCAGAGAATATTTTTTCTTTCTTTTTTTAGGTGAAACTATCATACATTTATTTATTTTTCAGAAAAAATCTATCCTGATATGGAATATGGACTCTAGATACCCAAAACAATCTCGAAGAAGAACAAAGCTAGAAGATGTAAATTTTCTGATTTCAAACTATATAAAGCTACAATAATTGAAACAGTGTAGTACTGTTCTAAAGGCAGATATATAAACCATTGGAGTTAAAAGCCTAGAGATAAATTCTTCCATATATTGTCAAGTTATTTTTGACAAGGTTTCCATGAACATTTGGTGGTGGAAATACTAATCTTTTAACTAAATATTGTTGAAAAATAATACTTACATGAAAAAGAATAAAATTGGACCCTTACCCAATCCCATATACAAGTATTAACTCAAAATAGATAAAAGACCTAAATATAAATCTTAAGACTATAAACTTTTAGAAGAAAATCTTGGTCATAAAACCTCACAACATTGAAATTGGCAGTGATTTCTTGGATATGATTTCAATGGCACAGGCAACAAAAGGGTAAATAAACTCCCTAAAAAATAAAAAAATATTGTATGTCCAAAGACAATGTAAACAGAGTTAAAAGTTACTGATAGAATGGGATAAAATATTTCCAAATGCTATATCTGAAGGTATATTAATATTCCAACTAGAAATGCTAAAAATTAGCAATAATGAAAGCAAACAATACAATTTAGAGATAGGTAAAAGACTAACATAAATAATGAATCTCCACAGATAACCAATCTTAGTTGTCTGTTGGATGGAAAATCTTGTTTCTCTGGTTCTGGTGTGTGTGTGTTACCTATTTCTTCTTTGTGGTTAATCTCTTTGAGTATTTTCTCTAGCGCTGGTTTTGAAGACATAAATTCCTTCAGTTTCTGTTTGTCGTGGAAGCTTCTTATTTCTCCATCTAATTTGATAGAAAGTTTTGCTGGGTAGGAAATTTTTGGCTGGAAGTTGTTTTTCTTTCAGAGTTTGGAATATGTTACTCCAAGCCCTTCTGGCTCTCATGACTTGGTTTGGGAAGTCTGGAGTGATTCTAATTGATTTGCCTCTGAATGTCACTTGGCCCTTTGTTTTTGTTGCCTTTAAGATTCTCTGCTTGGCTTCCACGTTGGTCATTTTGACAATTATGTGGCGTGGGGATCCTCTTTTCTGATCCTGTCTAAAGGGAGTTCTATAAGTTTCCTGGACCTGTGTATTGACCTCTTGCTCTATGTTTGGAAAATTTTCTGCTATTACTTCTTTGAAAAGATTGTTGATCCCTTTGGTTTCACCTTCTTTTCCCTCCTCTTTTTCAATTATTCTTAGGTTAGCTCTCTTAAAATGGACCCATATTTCTTCAATGTCAGATTCCTGCTGTCGGATTTTTTTTTCTAAATTAGAAACTATGCGTTCATTTTTTTGAATGATCATCTTCTAGGAGCGAGATTCTATTCTCCATGTGGTCTAATCGGTTGTTTGTACTTTGAATTGAGGCCTTTACTTCATTAATTGGATCCTTTATATCTCTTTGGCTCTCTCTGAATTCTTTTCGAAACACCTCTATTATTTCTACAGTTATTTTCCTGATTTGATCTTCTAGAAATCTCTGAATTTCTGTTTTATCAGGTTCTGATGTTGTGGAGTTTTGGGCATTCATTGCTCCATTGTTATTCCTCTTTCCCATGATTTCAGAAGTTTGTGCCTTCTCTGGGTTCTTCCCTGGGTCACTACGACTTCACTTAAGGTGCTCTGGATCTCGAGTCTGTGGTATCTCAGTCACCACTACTCCTTTACTGGGTTGTATCGCAGAGTCTCAGACCCTGGGAGTCAATCGAGGCTGCTTTAGACCATGGTGGGTGCCAGGTTGGGCGTTCTCCTATGGTGTGATATCTCTGCCACCTCCACTCCCCCACTGGGTTAAGTCTCTGGGAGTACAGTACTAGGATTTCTCCCCTAGGAGCCACAATTTGACTCACTGTTGCTGAGTGCACAGAAGGAGCTGTCGTGGACTTGGTGAATTTGCTGCTGCTGCCGCTGGTGGCAATAATGGCGCCGCTGTCACGCCCTCGGCCGTGAGGCTGGAGTATTCTGTTTTTGAGCTCCGCTCTGAGTTCCTGCAGGGTGTGCTGAACCCAGTCTCTGGGAGCTTTAGATGCTCCCTGCGCCGAGAAATCTGCCGATTTCCTCCCGGCTGATCCACAGCGGCTCAACTCAGCTCGCTGTCCGCTGTCCCTCTCTGGAGCCTGGTGGGCTGTTGATTGCGTTGGTTTGGTGCCGTCTGGTGAGCTTGCCGCTGCCGCCAGCAGTAAGGCGCTGCTGCCATGTCCTCGGGTGTGAGGCCGGCGTATCTCCTCTGTGGCTCTGAGCTCTGTTATGAGTCCCTCTCCTCTCTGGAGCCTGGTGCTGCAAGGGAAAATGGCGACCACCGCTTCACGCTGCGGCTCCGGCTGCAGAACTGCGGTCTGGTTTCTGGTGTCTCGTTTTTCTAGCCCTCTTTTTTCTGTCCCTTGAAATTACATTTTTTGTTTCTCTGCTGATGGTGTTTTCTGGCTATGAAAGGTGCTGATTTTGTGCTAATAGAGATTGGTTGTTAGCGGGGCTCGCAAGCCCGCTTTTCTCCCTCTCCATCTTCCCCTGTTATTTTTAATTTGGGCAGAGTTGGAGACCAAGCCCAGGGCTTCCCACATGCTAAGAAAGCTATCACTGAGACATACCTTTCAGCCCTGAATGGTGTTTTCCTTCTTTATTTTCTTTCTTTCTTTATTTTATTCTATTTTTTGTGGAGCTGGAGATTGAAGCCAGGGGCATTATACCTCTGAGCTACATTCCCAGCCCTATTTTTTATTCTTTATTTTGAAACTGGGCCTCACTAAGTAACTGAGGCTGGCCTTGAATCTGCAATCCTTTTATCTTAGCCTCTCAAGTACTGGGATTACAAACATGCTCTGCTATGTCTGGCTTGATTTAAAACTTTTTTATTACATGTTTCAAAGATGAGTTATATTGGGAAAAATGTCTTCTAGGCTGGCAAAGGATTTAGTTTGAAAACAACTTTTTGAATAGTATTTTGTAAAGTAAGTTATATATTTCTAACCTGTTTAAATTAAATTTGGAAATTTTACAAAGTGGCATTCAAGACTCAGTCACGTGGACCTAATTTTGAATATGGGTTCTACTGCATAGGAGCTGACTTCTACTCCCCAGCCACGTGACACTGGGCATAGCATCTGCCTTTCAAATTAGAAGATTTTTTTTTTTTTTTTTTTTTGCTAAGTGGGACTTTTTATTCTATTATGAAGTTTTGTTGTTTGTATGCATCTTGGTAAGATGTACCGAACATCAACTTAAATTTATCTCATTGGTACTGTTTTCTCAGAACTAGATTATCAATTTTTTATGCCAAGGGTTATTTTTTAAATTAGATATGAAATTCAGAGAAAGTCATAACATTGTGACTGACCATGAAAAAGAATTGTGCATAACCAAATATTTTCTAGTTGACATGCCAGGGATATTGAGGGACCTTGGTCTGAGTACCTTTTACCTGCCTTTCTATATAATTCCATCAAATAAAGCAAATCCTTAGTCACAAACCTGGTTTCTCTATCTCTTCCCACTTCTGCCTTGGAAACAATAGGGCATTCCTGAGTTAGACATCTTGTGGGGTCTGAAATTAAAGATTCGGCTTGTTAACACAAACCCAGCTGGTCCTCTTCCAGTCTTGATAGTAGATTTATAACCTCACCTATCAAAAAGTCAAAATCCTGCTTCCCATTCATCCTAATAAAGCAGCAGGAGTTTCCTGCAGGGGATGCTGACAAGCCTAATTGTTCACAGCTGGAGAGTGTGGAGGGGGTGGTTTCAGCAATAAGATGTTAACCCTTTCCTTCCCTGTTTCCCTGTTGACTGTAGAAATAAGGCTTGGGCTCCCACTGTAATGCATACTCGAGATTGTTGGGATAGTGAAGATCTGTTGACACTTCTGCATAATTATCACAAGGACCTAGAGGCTGCTTTTGCTAAATCATTGACTCCAGTTGGGCTTTAGATGTCCAAAGGATAACTAAAGGCCTGGAGCCTGTGACCTCCTGTCTGGGCCTCCCAAGGACTGGGATGATAGGCAGGTGTCACCAGGCCCAGCTAAATCTTCCATCTTAACATACACTACAGCATTTGAGCCCTGTGAATTGGGATGAAGTCACATGCTAGTCTTCACAAAAAGTGAGGCAGAGGCCCTAAGAGAAAATTAATACCCACTGCCCTTCCCTCTTGTTTCCTTGGCAACGTGTATTGCAGGAAGGTTCAAGACCATGTGTAAGTAGTGACAGTGTGGTGTAATGGGGGGGGGGGAAGCATAGGCATTAATGGGTTTGTCTCAAATCTTTCAGATTAAAGGATCTTTTAAATTTTCTATGAATTTCTTTGTGTATTACTAAGAAATAATATGAAAATAGGTAGTGATTTTACTGTCCTATTGGTAAGGTTCGTGGTTCACAGTCGGGGTAGTTAGGCTTGACTACTTTGGGGTTCTAGTTACATCTAGAAATTAGATTTTGAAAGCTTCTGATATTCTCCACTTCTTCTCATTTTTTGGAATACTTAAGGATATATCATTTTTCTGCCCCTCTTATCCATCATGGCAGTAGAACTCCTTCTTTGTGCAACCTGCAGTTACTCAGAGCCAGGAGTATGTGGCTGGTTACAAATACGTAGAATTGTACAAGAAAGAGTAAATAATGGTGTTGAAGGCTGGAATAAAATATTACAATAAAGAATAAATTGTCTTTTTACCTTGTTTCACAGCTCACTAAAACGCATTATTCTCATCCAAGATGTATTCAATATGGGTCCTTTGGAAAAACACCACTGGAAAATAATGCGAGTTGTGGAAAATAACTGCTATCCATCAAGAGGGGAAATCTGGAAAATCCAAAAGCTGGCTCATGCTTCAGTGAATTGTATTTATTTCAGTCATGGAAAAGGTTACTTCCTATTTTTCCAATAGGCCATAGTCAAATTCATCATGAAATTTACTTCCATAATTTAGGTTGAAGACATCAGTGTAAGAAAAAAAGGAACTATTTTCTCAGTCAAAAGTAAAGCAGAGGGTGTGTTCATTTCGAGTCACCCCTCCATGCCAGTCTAGTATGGAGCTATATTTCTATTTTCTGTAGTTCTATCTTTCTAATAAACTTCTTTAAATCTTCAAAAAAAAAAAAAAGTAAAGCAGAGTGGTAGTAAAGCTGCTTTTATTGATTTTTTTCTTTTTTTTTGGTTGTGGAAATTAAGCCCAAGGTCTCACACATGCTAAGCTGGAGTGCTAATGTTGAGCTACATTCTTAGCCCAACTGCTTAATCTTGATATGGGTATTTTTAAGCCCTTTAAAATGCTCTTAACTCACACATTACATAGGAGAGAGCCTCCCAAAGATCCACATCAAAATTCCTAGGACTTACGAATGTAAGCTTATTTAGAGGAAGGGTTTTTGCAGATGTCATTTAAGAGTTTAAAATGAGATCCTCTTAGATTACGGTATTATTCCCTAACTCCAATCAATCAAGAGTGTCCTTTTAGGGAAACACAAGAGAAGACATACACACAGAGAGAAGGCAATGGAAAGGTGGAGGCAGAGACTGCAGTGATGTGGCCAAAAGCCAAGGAAACCAGGGAACACCCAGAGCCATCAGAAACTGGGAGAGGCACAGAAGGGCTGTCCGCCGGGGCCTTTAGTGGGAGTGGGGCCCTGAAAACATGGACTTCTGGCCTCCTGAAATGTAGAAAATAAATTGCTGTGATTTGATGCCACACGTTTGTGCTGATTTGTTATAGCAGCCACAGGAAGCTCATATCTCCAGGGCTCAACAAAGGTTCATTGAGTGATGTCCATGTCAGTTGTGAGCAGGTCTTTGAGGATATCTCTTTTGCCTACAGGAAGCTTACACAAATCTAGTGAGTTAGATGTGAAGACAGACTTTTACAGTATAATGTAAAAAGGTTTGTTGAAGAATCTGTACAGATAAGTACAAACAGGAGATGGGAAGAATACCAACATTTTTTTCTGAACAATGCCAGTGTTAGGTAATTTGCAAGTAATGCTTGATTTGTAAATAAAAACATTTAGATAAAATAAGGCATTTCGATGTATCTATTAATCTATGACAAGTATATAAATAAAAACTTGAATTTTGAATTTGCTAAATTTTCAGCTGTAGTATACTACAAAAAGGGCCTATTTCATTCTCCTCTGTGAATATTAAGAGAGCTAAAGTATAATTTTTAACCTGCTATCAATCTGCCTGCTATTTCTATAACATTTTTTAGTTCAGGCTATCAGATTTTTCTTTCAGGAAAAGGTTTGTCTAATTTTACAGTGATATCTGGTGAATAGATATTTCTTGTACTAATATTTATCACTACCATTTAAATATCCTACTAATAAAGTATTTTAGTTTTAAGCTTTTTTGAAGTATAATTTATATTTGGTAAAATATACACATTTAAAATGTACAGTACAGTGTTTTAAGATATATTTATGAGTCAGGTGTGGTGTCTCACATTTATAATCCCCGTACTTGGGAGGCTGAGACAGAAGGATCACAGGTTTGAGGACAGCCTCAGCTTACTTAAGCAATACTCTCAGCACTTAGTAAGACTGTTTCTGAACAAAAGCTAAAAATAGGGCTGGGCTATAGCTCAGAGATAGAATGTCCCTGGGTTCAACCCCCAGTGCCACAAAAATAAAATAAAATAAATTTATATAGTTTTGCAAACATTACTATAATAATGTCTTAGAACATTCCTGCATCCCCCAGGCTTCTATTGACATTTCTAGTCAATTCTCGCTTCCAGTTTCAGCCCCAGGCAACCTCTCATCTGCTTTCTGTCCTGGTAGATTTACCTTTCTAAACATTTCATGTAAATTTAATAATAACATATGTGTTCTTTTTTGTCAGGATTAATTTAGCATGATATTTTTGAGGTTTGCCCAAGTTATAGCATATATCAGCACTTTTGCTTATATTAGTTGCTAAAGAGTATTCACTGGTATTTTGTCCATAAATGTTTTGTTTATCCATTCACCAGTAAGTGGATTTTGGATGGTTTTCATTTTGGAGTGTTATGAATAATCAGTGTTTTTACATGGGGGAAGGGGCATAAACACCTAGGAGAGGAATCGCTAAAGTATATGGTGAGCATAAATTCCATTTTGCCAAACTCTTTTCTCAACTGACTGTACCAGTTGACATATCCCATCAGTAAGGTATGAAGGCTCCAGTTATTCCACATCTGCACCATTTCTTTGTATGGTATATTTATTTATTATTTATTCACTGTGGTTGTGGCCATCCTAGTGGATGTGAAGTGGTTATCTCCTCTTGACCAATAACCAATGATGTTGACTATGTCCTTTAAAGCTGTTCAAAGCTATTGACTGTATTTATTAGTTGCCATTGACTATTTCTTGGTTCTCAAGACTTAAGCATATATTCATGTGTGTGTTTTCCTAAGAATGGCATGGAATACATAAAAGAAAAGGCAAAATTTATAAAGAATTGAGAATAAAAGCAAAATAAAGATGTTGAGCAGAAGAAATAAGAAAAGTGGACATATTATTATGAGAAAGGAAGAAGGAAGAATTGTTAAAAAGAAGAGTAAAAGGAAGAATTGTTAAAAAGAAGGAAGTCCTGGTATAGAGTTGCATGCCTGTAATCCCAGTAGTTAGGAGGCTGAGACAGGAGGATTGCAGGTTTGAGACCAACAACTCGTGGTAAATTAGCAAGACCCTATTTAAAAATAAAATAGAACTGGGGATATAGTTCAGAGATAGAATGCCCCTGAAAAGAATCAATTGGCTTACTTAAAATAAAGATCGTATCCCTATAAAGATATCAGTGGAGATTAAAAAGACACATAGTTAAAATATTGGTAATAATTTGAATATTCTCTGTAGGGTGTAACAACAGTACACTGAGGTCGTTTATTTATATCAGAATGTGCTCATGAAGTGAGAATGCACTTGAATTGTTATTAATTACACTTGCCTCATCTCTACAACAGCAGAACTCTGTCATCGATTCATGTGTTCTTTCTTTGATTTGGTATGACCTTTGGCTTCCCCTCTGCAGTTATCTTCCACCTTCTGGACACAGCATTAGGCCATCTCTGGTCACTGGCTTCCATCTGGCCCTATATTGTTGACTCTGATTCCAAGTTTCATATTCTTTCTTTCTTATAGCAGGCTTTCATTCCTACAGTCCACTCGAATTTCTTCTTTCTCTGCCTTTGTCCTCTTCATATAGACTCCTACATGCCACTCTGGGGAAGGAGGCGGAAGTAGGGTTGTTGTTATTTTCAATATGCTTTTGGAATGCAAGAGTTGTTACCACAAAATTTCATTACAATGTGTTATGAAACACCCTGAGATGTTTCTGAGTGATTGAAAATTGTTTTTTCAGTTTTGGCTTTAGGTGATGATCAGTTCAACAGTCACTGGAAAGAAGCCAAATCTTAGACTGCCTGTCTGTTCTTTCTTTCTTTCTTTCTTTCTTTCTTTCTTTCTTTCTTTCTTTCTTCCTTCCTTCCTTCCTTCCTTCCTTCCTTCCTTCCTTCCTTTCTTTCTTTCTCTTTTGATACTGAGGATTGAACTCAGGGGCATTCTACCTTGGAGCTATACCCCCAGCCCTATTTTATTTCTTAATTTGAAACAGGGTCTCCCTAAGTTTCTAAGACTGGCCTTGAGCCTGTGCTCCTCCTATCTCAGCCTCCCAAGTACTATACAGGTGTGTGCTCCTGCACCAGGCTAGAGTTTTCATCTTTTCATTTTATTTAATCCTGATCTCAAAAGGTGACATACAGATTTTCCCAAAATGTAATAAAATCAAATGTCTTATAAATATTTGAAGGACTTTCTTATAAAACTGCAATATCAAAAATAATACCAAAACATACATCTTTCTCTGTATTTAGATCTGTATATCATAAAATTAACATGTGTATTATGAGTTGTGAAGATTGAATACTATGACTATCGTTTTAATAAAAAGACCAGTGATTATGCAGAAAAGTGTTAGACCGTTTGCAGTGATCTTTGTCTTAAACTTATCCCATCTGTTTTGCAGTTCTCCAGGATTTTTCAGAAGCTCTTATTTTGATATTACCATCAGTATCCGTTTATGAACCAAACAAAAGAACTGATCTCATTACTGGATTGTCACACTTCATATATAAGATGCTAAGGCACTATGCCTTCTTAATTGAGATTGTAAATACACTGGGATTCCTAGCTCAGATATTGCCTGGTGATTGGTGTAGCCTGTTTTGAGATATGAATGGCCTGTTTTCCTTCCATCCCATCTCAAAAGATAAACAATATGTTTAAAACAAAGAATATACTGATTATAGCAGTTGTTTCCTCTCAAGTCCTTCAGTATGTTTCACTAAATTTACCACAAACTCTTTTTTTACCATAAACTACCGAAAATTCTCTAAGAAGCTCTGGTATGTATGGATCAGCTTTCTTTACGATGATCATTAACTTGTGCAAATGATGTTATGGAGGGACTGGGTTCAAAAGATACTTTGAGTTCCAGCCATTCCATTATCCAACTGGAATACCCAGCAGGGTGGACAGAGGTATACTGAAGCGCGGCTGTGGACTCTGTGTCTTGTTCAAGCAGAAGAGTTTGGGTAAACGTGCCATCATCTACCTCATATTAGTTGGCATTTTCAAGATCACAGAGTTGCTAAATGCAATAGAGATGTAGAAATTTAAGTAGCTTAATTTCACTTATTGTGATGATTGATTGATGTCTGGGTCCTGGAGGCATGGATGAAAGAAGAATTACTGGAACACAGAACGGAGCACGTTTACTTATCCATTTATCTTAACAGTCCTAGAAAGTGATTATTATTAATTTTAAGACATCTCGACTTGCATCATCGCTATAAGTTCTGTGTGGTTAGAGAAATAGTAAAAATCTCTGTGCCTGGCTGTTCTCATCTCTGTACTTTATAAAAGTTGTAAAAGTAAGTTTGAGCTGGGCATGGCTTGATGCATGTAATCCCAGTATTTGGGAGGTGGAAACAGGACTGCAGGTTCAAGGACCGCCTTAGCAACTTAGTGAAACCTAGTTTCAAAAAAGGAAGGGACAGGAGTATAGCTCAGAGGTAGAATTCCTCTGGGTTCAGTCCCCAGTAACACTCCCCCCCCTAAAGTTCAGAGCCAGCCATGTAGTAGGAATTTTGTTAGAAACAGGATATATTAGAGCTGGGTGTGGTGGTGCACACTTAAAATCCAAGTTCTTGAGAGACTGAGACAGGAGGATCACAGGTTCACTGCCAGCCTCAGCAACTTAGCGAGACCCTGTTTAAAAATAACAACTAAAATAGGGCTGGGGGTGTAGCTCAGTGGTAGAATGCCCCTGCATTCAATTTGTGGTACCACAAAAGAATAAAAAAAGGAGAAGGAGGAGGAGGAGGGGGAGGAAATAGTTTCTTAGGTTGACAGTACAAAGCATTGTCTATAATAGGAAAGGAGTTCTTGAAGTTTTATTAAAAGTTACATAGCACCTCTGAACAAGGGACACATTGCTGTGTTTTCTGTATAACTATTGAGTTGGAACAATTTTTTTTTTGTTCATCATAACCAGTCATTTGCAGAAACAGTATTAGAAAATAACGATAACCAGTGGTGTGTGTGAGTATGCGTAGCCCCTGTCTCATGCTCAGTGTTCTTGCTGTCTTTTTTTTTGTCCTTTTTTTTTTTTTTTAACTGATCCTTAACTACAATTCAGATCATAGCTGGGTAGTAGCAGAGTCAATATTTGAATCATGTTCTGTCTGTTTGTAGAACCAGAGATTTTTGTTTGGTTTTGGTTTTGTAGTGCTGGGGTTTGAACCCAGGGCCTTGTGCATGCTAGCAAATGCTTTACCACTGAGCCAGTCATAGCCTTAGAACCAATGATCTTATACCTCATTCCACGTCAAGATCTGATTAGTAGCCAGGCATGGTGGTGTACACTTGTAATCCCAATACTTGGGAGGCTGAGACAAGAGGATTGCAGGTTTGAGGCCAGCCTCAGCAACTTAGCAATATCTTCAACAACTTAGTGAAACCCTGTCTTAAAATAAAAAATGAAATAGGGCTGGTGATGGTTAGCTCCGAAGGAGAACACTACTGGGTTTAATCTTCAGTACCCAAAAATTTCTGATTAGTATATCTTTAAAAGAGTGAAAAAGATGATTAAAAAATAAAAAGAGGTATTTCTCAATTACCCTAGGGTTGAAATTTATTTATTTTTTTACATTAGAGAGTGAATTGAATAGGAATTTGTTCAAAACCATGCAGTATTAATTTAGAATGAAAAAAATCATCGTTTTGCTTTTGTTAAAATTGTCATCATTGCATCTGACAAATATGATGGTATGAGATAAAGCAGTATATATCCTCTGAAATGAAAAACACTTCTAAAATTACTCCTGATTTTGCTTAAGCAGTTGGGAGTTCAGAGATATTTGAAATTAAGATATTCTCTTTATGTGGTACTGGAGATGGAACCCAGGATCATTACACCTCCGAGCTACACCCCAGCTCTATTTTTTATTCTTTATTTTTAAACAGGGTCTCACTGAGTTTTGGGGAGCGCCTCACTAAGTAGCGAGGCTGTCCGCGAACTGCGATCCTCCTGTCTCAGCCTCCCGAATGCTGGGATGACAAGTGTGCGCCACCGCGCCCGGCTTGAAATTCAGATATTCTTTCTTTCTTTCTTTCTTTCTTTCTTTCTTTCTTTCTTTCTTTCTTTCTTTCTTTCTTTCTTTCTTTCTTCTTACAGGCAAGAAATTTATTTTGGCAGTGGTGTCAAGAGGAGAAAAGAAAGAAAGAGAAAGAAACAGCACGTGCACAGGAGAGGGAGAGAGAAAGGGAGAGGGAGAAGGGGGGGGAGAGCTCAGATACTCTTTTAGCCTCTTTTTCTCTACTCAGTATCAGTAAAACTACTCTAGAAATCTTGGTTTACCCAAAAAAGAGTAAAGTTGAAAAATTAATTGGTGTTTCGTTTTAACCTTTCTGTCCCACCAACACTGGTATGTTTATCTATTTAAAGTAAAAGAAATAGATTGTTTTCAGTGTAGCCCTTAGCTGCCTTGTTATGAAGGCATCCCGGCTCTTTACTAATTAGGAGAGGCATCTGCGAGTTTTGTTTCTTTCAGTATTTTGCATTCTTTTTGTTTTCTTCCCACCTTGGGGTTTCTGCTTTCTGTAAACTTATCTTCAAGAGAAAATTATACAGTTACATTTAACGGCACTGTTCAGAAAAACCCAGGGGAGACTGAGTTAGTGTTTATTTATGTTATACACACAATTGACTGCAGGTTCCTGTGCATACACAGCCATATATGTAAAAGCTCTTTATCTGTTAGGCTCATGCGGAGTCTTGATGAGTATAATTTAGGCTCAGATGTTTGGGAGTTTTCTCTAAATTAATTCTCTTTGTATTAAAATAATAATGTTTATCTCGGTTTTATACATCTTATGTTGGGGTTCTATATTAAGTTTCTCAGTTTTGCGGGAAGAGATGCAAAAGCCTTTTTTCTTCTTTCTACTGGAGATTGAATGTAGGGGTGTTCTACCTCCCACCTAAACCTCCCATCTTTTTATTTTTGATTTTCAACAGGAGCTCACTGAGTTTCTGAGGTTCTTGCTAAGTTGCTGAGGCTGGCCTTAAACCTGTGATCCTCCTGTCTCAGCCTCACAAATACTGTATTACAGATGTGTCACCACACCTGGCTTGGCTTTGCTCTTAAAATTGAAAGTTTACAGAGTTCACTAGCCGTTAGGCATTATCTGAATCCCAAGCCTGGCAGAGTAAAGGAATGAAGCCAGAGGTTCTGGTAATTAAGTTGCTGGCAGTAGGAACCCAATCCTGCCCAAACTGTCTTTTGAAGTAAGGTAACTGCTTGATGCTGAACCTGTGAGTTTTATTATCTGTTGATGTTTGAGTTTAGTGTTCCTCAGTCATGAGGATTTAGAATTAGGTTAGCCAGATGAAAAAAAAAAAAAACTTCTTTATTTAAAAATACTTAGTAGATTCACAGAAAAAAAAACACATGTAAAAGTAGTTCATAGGTGTTCCCGGCACCTTTCACCCAGGGGCCCACTGGTTAGACTGGATGTAACTACAGCGTGAGGTCGCCTGTGCGTAGCTGGGTACCGTTACTCAGGATGGAGGGAAGGTTTTTGGTTTGGGTGCATGTTGCCCAATTTCTATTTAAAAAATTAAAGTTATGCAGAATTTTATTCCCATGAACAGTCCATGATATTTTCTTTCTCAGGGAAGCCATGCGTTCTAATAAAGTTTTCTTCTTTGTAACATAATATTTGTAAATAATGTGACACTGATGTTGTTTATGTAAATTCTTTACAGCATCTCAGAGTTGTTCCTAAAAGTGGAATTTGTAAGTCTCCCCTTGTGTTTGTGTGTCTGTTTATGGTCTGGGGATTGAACCCAGGGTCTTTACCTCTGAGCTATGCCGCCAGTCCTATTTTAGTTTGAAATAGGGTCTTGCTATGTTGCTGAGAGCCTCGCTAAGTTGGGGAGGCTGGTCTTGAACCTGGATCCTCTTGCCTCAGCCTTCCAAGCGCTGGATGGCAGGCGTGCACCACCACGCCCGGCTCCTCTCGCCTTCAGAAGTCACCTCTCACTGCCAGGGGCATCTATCAGTGGTGATAACTAGAGTTGTGAACAGTGGCTCCCATGCAGAAGAAGTTTATTTCTTATCAGCATAAACTCTGAAATAAATGCTCCTGTGATTCAGAAGCCCGTTTTCCCTCCATCCTGTGGCTCTGTGCCTTCAAGCAGTGGCTTCATGAAGCAGGATGTTAAGTGTTAGGGGAAGATGGACCCGGCTGGGCTGGATGTGGTGCCTGCTGGTTCCCTTCACACCCCTCTGCTGGGACTGTGTCACATGGTCACGTCTTCTTGGACGTTGAGCCGAGAAACTATAGCTCGGGAAAATACGTAGTGTCTGAAAGTGACAAACCATTCTGCAACACTTCTGCGTGGTTTTATTTGCTTAGGGATGAAAATCAGATGATTGAGGAGCCCAAACAGTTTTATTTACTGACAAACAACTTTTGTTCATCGCCAATTCTTTGTGGGGGGAAACAGGCTCTGGGGATTGAACCTAGGGTCATTATACCTCTGAAAATCCTCCCAGTCTTAATCAATCAATCAGTCAATCAATCAGTTGATTGATTGACAGGGTCTCACTAAGTTGGCAAGGGTCTTGTTAAGTTGCTAAGACTGACCTTGAACCTGTGATATTCCTGTCTCGGCCTCCCAAGTACTGGGATTGCAGGTGTGCATCACCACATTTGGGTCATTTTTGATCCTTGTCTTTATCAATAATAGATTAGATTGTTTAGTAGATGAGGTTCAAAGTGTTATAGAAATAATGGTTTATTAAATTTCTAGAACAGAGCTGGACATGTTGGCGCACACACTAGTAATCCCAGCATTTCAGAGGCTGAGACAGGAGGATTGCGGTTCGAGGACAGCCCCAACTACTTAGTGAGAACCTTGTGCAACTCAATGAAACCCTGTTTCAAAATAAAGAATAAAAAATAGGGTTGGGGCTATAGCTTGGAGGTAGAATGCCCCTGGGTTCCACTCCCAGGACCACACACACACACACACACACACAAATGTAGAACAGTCTAAGGATAGGAGAAGTTGTCTTTTATTTTTATTTATTTATTTATTTATTTTTAATACAAATTTTTTATTGAACATAAATGGTATACATTGAAACTGTATTTGGTGCCCCCCCCCGCCCTCGTTTTCCCTTTCCCCTCCCACCAATGATTGTCCAGGGTAACCATGCCATATTCATAATTTTACACATATTCAGATGTAGACCTTCATTAATCAAGTTCAGCCTTCCTCCTCTCCTATCTTTCCATTCAAACTTTGCTGGTATTTCCCCTCCTTATCTGGAGTCCTACTAGTATCCTCCAAGTTCCCTAGTTTGGGCATATTAGAGAAAACATATTTACCTTCTCCTTCTGTGCTTGGCTGATCTCACTTAACATAATGCTCTCCAGGACTTTCCATCTTCTTGCAAATGATATGATTTTGTTTTTCTTTATGGCTGAATAGAATTCCATTGTGTGTATTTCCCAAAGTTTTGCAATCCATTCATCTGTTGATGGAGGCCTGGGTTGGTTCCATATTTTGGCTAAGGATAGGAGAAGTTGTCTTTTAAAAATGAAAAAAAAACTTAATCATTTAGTTAGTTGACAATGACTCACACAATTAGGGTTAATTTACATACCATATTTGGGCTGCTATGGTCCTGGGCATATTTTATGGCTTATATTATGTTTGGGAAGAACTGAAGGGTAAGTGTCTGTCAGTGAGTAGCCTTATTGACCCTGTTTAGATTTGGTAAAAACAAAAATAAATAAGTAGTAAAAAAAAAAAATCACAGTATAATAAAAAACATTCAGAAATAGGATTATTCACACTGAAAATCTGACTTTACTTTTATTTATAATAATCTCAATTCAGAAATCTACTATGTTGTCTAGTTAAGAAAGAAAAAACATTAAGAACAAATTAAGGCTGAGTAACATATATTCTTTTCTTGAAAACAGAACCGAACACCCTGAGGTCTGGGCCTTGGTGCTTTAGCCCATGGGCCTGGTCCCCTGACCTCTGCAAGCTCGAGGGCCTGGTGGGTCTGGAATATTTTGGTCCTTGGCCAGATCATATGATAGGAGGCAAGCTGTTTTTCTTCTGCACACCTCCCTGGAATTCCAGCCGGCTGTCACGGTTCCTTCAGGCTCCTTCCAGCGGGTCTGCGAAAGCGTCCTCTGGCTGCCCCCACGGTCAGCTTCCACCAGCTTCCATAAAGTGCTAGGCAGGGACTTGGGGAGACATGAATTCGCATCCCCTTTCAGATGGAACAGGCACCTGTTGCCCATCCTCACGTCTTGAAGAAAGGCTCTGCTCATCTACTGGACAAGGTCTTTCATTGGCTTGAAGGTGAAGTGTAGACAGGACCCCCGGAAGCTGATCTCTGACTCACTTGGGCTGGGATTAGGTTTTGTTCTTGGGCAAAAGACATATAAAATAATCTGGAACTTGTCTGTCTCATGATGGATGTCTACTGCTTTTACAGTACTCACTATACTCTCACAGTATGGTTCTTCTGTGTGGTTGAGGGATCACTCACTAGCTAACTGTGGTGGCAAATGCCTGTAATCCGGTACTTGAGAGGCTGAGACAGGAGGACTGCAGGTTTGAGGACAGCCTCACCAACCTAGTGAGACCCAGTTTCAAAAAGAAAAAATAGGGATGGGAAGGTAGAATGCCCCTGGGTAGAGGAGAGAGAGAGAGAGAGAGAGAGAGAGAGAGAGAGAGAGAGAGAGAGAGAGAGAGGGAGGGAGGGAGGGGGAGGGAGAGAGAGAAAGAAAAGAGAGAGAAGAGAGAGAAGAGAGAACGGACTTATTAGGTGATAATAGTGATAGAATCCAGGAAATTGGAGCCTTGTGTTCAGAGAGGGTGGGAATGATGTTACATCACCCCGTAGTATGAAACTTTACATATGAGGAAAAAATGTAAAGGAAAGAGTGGCCTAGAGAATGTTCATAAACTTTTAAATTACTCAGTGCTGATAATTAAAATAATATCTGACACCCACAGAAATTCATAAACAGGTGAATGTGTCAAAATTTCAGGCATGAGGCTTTGGAATTTTACTTTTGTTGTGTTGTTGGAAACTAAGATTAATTATTTTGGTACCATCCCACCCATCATTTATAGGTATGTTGTGTTTTGAAATGTAGATGGTAAAATTCATTGTAATTAATAGTGTATGCTGGATTTTAATTTAGCTTTTGAAATATCAGCCTCCGCTCTGAGCAGCCAGGGAGCCCTAGTCTACCGGGCCAAGTCAGTCCGTCCCACAGATCGCGGGAGAGGGCACTCCGCGGCCCTAGTATTTATTACTTCTGCCCCTTCATTTCCTCCTGCCCCTTGGGCTACTTCAATAAAATTATGTTGTAAAGGCTACATTATATACACTCATCTAAGGTAGATGAAAAGATTGGTCTGACAGCTGAAAAGCATGGACAAAACAACTCTGGCTTTCAGAGATTCCGATTTAACAAGCTGAACCAATTAATAGATGTTTTCCACCAGAGAAACACGTGCTTTTGATTAAACCCTTCTGAACAGGGAACAGAAAGCCATGGATCAAGAGGGAGTGTGTGCATGCTTGTCTAGGGCGGGAAGAAGAAGAAACCAATATTTCTTTTGAATTTTGGAGAACTTAGAAGTCGGTTCATTTCTTGGTGATTTATTCTCCTGGACTGCAGTAACTGGCTGGAGGGTGGCATTCAGGTCTCATCCTGGTGTTTCCAGGACCTTCCAAGTGTTAGCACTGCAAGGCTTGGCACTACATTTTGACTGGTTGATGGCTTTGGGAACAGTCCATCTACGTGTATGAAAATCTCTTGGGTCTGGAAACCTGGCACTGGGAAGTGTTCAAAAGACTTTTAGTTGAATTAAGTTTGGGACAGAAAAAAAGTGTGTGTTAAAATGTCAGTCTCAAATTGGGACCTGCTATCAGCCGGATTTGTAGAGCGTAGTGTTCAGACTCATAGAGATAGTATTTTTAAACATTCTCTTTGATGAATTAAAAGCCTACTGTACAAAGACTGGGATGAATCTCAAGGGAATCTCAGCTGAATTAAGATAGAAAAGGATGTTGTTCTTCCTCTGAACATTAAGTTACTTAGCACATGGTCTGTTGACTATGTTGAAAATATAGCAACATGTTATAATATTTCAGGGAGCAAATGAAATTGGTTGCAAAGAAAATTGGAAACATTAGATGAAACAAGTCTCTGTGAAAGTCATTAGGACGATAAAGCTGTCTAGTGAGGATTAAATGATAATACATGAAGGATATGAGGCCATCTGGGGTTCTTCCTGTGAAGCAGAAAAGACTCATAGAGTTCGAGGCTTGCGGGGAGGGTGAGCTTCGCTCCTGGAGGTGATCAGGAAAGCGCCCCCTTGTCAGGCAGGGCTGGCCTGCGCCTGGGCATCCTTGTAGAGCAGAGCCCCGCTGCACTTCAAGGCCAGCTCTGGGAATCCACACAGCACATTCGCGTATCTGACTTCAGCGTCCATGTTGAAGTAAAGGAACACAGTGAACAAGAATGTTGACCACCAACCTGAGGCTTTACCTTCTAGGAGCCCTTTTGTTCCTTTCTCATCTCCTTCCAGGAAGGGGGAGCTGTGAGATCTTGAGAGAGAGTCTGTCCCCGTCTGCTCTGGTCCTAGCTGGATTCCTTGACTCACTCCTCCCTGAGTGCCTTTATGCGCTGGACACTGCGTTGAGCCATTTCTGTGGTCATCGCATTGAAATCCTTTCAACAACCTTGTAAAGTGCAAAGCAGTTAGGACCGTTTACAGCACAGGCTCCTGAGACCCAAGGGAGTTAAAGGGCTTGTACCTGGAAATAAAAGTAAAATGTAAAGAAATAGTTAAATATGTACATAAATAGAAATAACATCTATGCGTCTGGGATTTATGGTTCCCTGGACAACTTTCGAACTTAAGTTTTTTTTTTATTCTGTTTTAAAATGAGACTCTTAAATATAGCAGGACATCAGAAGAAAATTTTTAGGAATTATTTAACCAAAAAAAGCATGCTTTTAAGAAAATCATACAGCCTTAATGGTTATGAATTTCCAACTTTCATAATACTGATAGACATCTTATGCAAACAGTAAGACCCCAACAAAATGAATAATAATCAAATGCTGAGTGTTCTCTGGAATAAAAACCACAGTGATTTTATTTCTACTCTGAAATCTTAGTTATAGATTTCTCCTCAGGAGGTTTCAGTACAAGTGAAAATTGGAATTTAAAAAATAAAACCACTGTGTAGGAAGAATTAAAATCGGAATTTTTGACTAAAGTAATTGTGGAGGGAATATAAATTGGATCCTCTGACTGAATTAATTGTGGAGAGAACATAAATTGGATCCTTTGACTCGTCTAATGAAGCCTAACCTCCTTGACTTTTGACATTGAATGACCATGACCTTTTTGGAGTCAGTTAACATTTCCTGGCTTCATTTTTTTCTCCCTCTCACCTACAACATTACCCGAGCTGTTCTTATCCTTTTGATACTTTGACTTTCAGAATAACTAACAGAATGAAATTACATTTTCCCATCCAATCTCAGTCTATATTTCTATGTTTTATGTATAATGATCAAAGTAAAGGTTACTTTGTAAGCAATATAATGAGTTAGGAGTTTAAAATTATTAGGAGAAAAATTTAGCAGATATATAGAATAAGATATGGAATGACAGTATGGTCTTCTGAGTAGATAGACCTGGGAAATATGTTTTGTTATGGTTTAAAAAGATGTTGCGGTGAAAGATGAATGTTACCGTTTGGGGATGAGGGTTACCATTTAGGGGAACAGTCCTCAGGGACCTTTGTTAGACCCCCGGAAGAAATTCCCCTCAAACAAAAACCGCAGGTTCTTGTCCTGAGCTAAGGATAAATATGCAGTAGTCCAGACTCTTGCCGAAGAATTAAAGGCATTTATTAAAAAGATAGAAAAACAGAAGACAGTCACAGCCCCATGCCATTCAGGAGTGGCATGGGGGTGGTTTGAATGAATTTATCACTGATGTCTCTTTATACCTCCCCAACCAGATCTGGGGCAGGTTGTTTGATATGTAAATATCTTGCCCTGTCTCCAGCCAGATCACCCCATCTGGGACAGAGGGGGCAGCTCTGTCTCCACAGACCCTCACACCTTTTGTTACACTCCCAAAATGTGTTAAGTTGCTTATCCAGAATCTGGGATTCCTTCACATCCTTGAGGAAGTTTGCCTCTCTTTAGAAATGTAAAAAGGCCCTTTTTCCTGAAGCTCCAGGCTTTCTTTACTACCAAAGATATATTTTAAAATTGGAAATCTTTCCCAATACTGGTACATTAATACATTTTGAAACCTCTTCCCAATAATGGTACCCGTTTGTCTTGGGAGTAGTTAGCACCTTCCCTTGAGAATTTTCATTTGAATATCAAAGGCAACATCAAAGGTTGGTGGCTCCTCTATTGAAAACCTTGCTCATTAAGGTTTAGATGAGGCGTTTCCTGGGGTTCAAGGAGAGTGCATTGAAGAGAGAAGCTATGGACACTTAAGTTTCTTTTGTTGTTTTTGGTAATCTTTTCTAATGTGAGATATGTCTTTGTTATATTTGGGTCTACTGAAAAGTCTTTTTTTCATGTGTTTTAAAGAAAAGTATCCTTTTAAATTCCTATTCCAAAAGTTTTGAATTCAAATTCTTTTGAGTATGTAATCTTTTTTATTAATATTTTTTCAGACCTTAAAAATCAAAGAAAATTTATCTCTGATTGGCATTCCAGAAGAACTTTCATATATAGCTGTTTATAATTTATGGGTTTAAGGCTGAACAGTGACAACTCATTGTATAAAATTTTGCCATCTGGAGCTGACATTTAGGCAAAAATATCAAGTGTATAGGTACTGAAAAGAACTGGAAAGTCTAATAGAATATTCATTATGCTATCAAGATTTAAGAAAAGGGAAGGGGTACTATCACCTGTGACAAGGGTCCTGAGGAGGTCTCCAGGGGTGACTTAGGCCATAAGTTACACAGCGGAAACTGTTCTGGGGGCCCTGTTGGGCTCCAAAACTGTAACAGTGAGCTGTAGCCTCAGGTTCATGTTCTTAGCCATGTGTAGAAAACCATAGCCAGGTCTCCTATAAGCTTAGGCGATTTTAATATTACACAGATGGAAATATAGGACATAACAGATTAAAGCACTATGCCGTAGAGGGTGATATAGTGGGGTGACTTGGAAAGAAGTCACTGACGTCTTTTGGATACAGAACAGTGTTATAGCAATAGTCTTCTGACCTGACTAGATCTGCCCCTTCTGGGGCAGGTCTTTTGATGTGGGGATTCCTTCCTGTAGGCCTGCCCTGTGTCTGGTACAGACCCTAAGCCTTTTGTTTCACCCCAAAATGTGTTAATTGATTAGAGTCAGGGACCTCTTGAAGGCTTATGGCATCCTCCCACATCCTTGGGAAATCTTAGTTTATCTTGACAATGAAAAAGGGCCCTGGGGCTGTCTCTGTTGTTCTCCTTGGGGCTGGGAACTCTGCAGGGTTCCTTCTCTGAGTGCCTGACTGCACCCAAGCTGTCTTTCTAATACCAGAGCTATTTTCAAATACATTTTGGAGTCATTTCCCAATATTGGCACAATGAAGGCCCTTAATTCCCTCACAGAAAGGAATTTCAGGGCAGGTTACAGCAAGGCAAGATTGATTTTATTGAGAGAAATGTTATGGTTTAAAAAGTTTTAACGGTGAAAGATGAATGTTACCGTTTGGGGGAACTGTTCCCGGGGACCCCTGTAGCTCCATTGAAACAATTCTCAAACAAAAACCGCGGGTTCTTGTCCCAAGCTAAGGACAGATATGCAATAGCCTGGACTGTTGCTGAAGATTTAAAGAAATTTATTAAAAAGATAGAAATACAGAAGCCGGGCGTGGTGGCGCACTCTTGTAATCCCAGCGTTCAGGAGGCTGAGACCCAAAGGATCACGGTTCGCACACAGCCTCAGCTACTTAGTGAGGCCCTCTGCAACTCAGTGAGACCCAGTTTTTTTAAAAAAAAAAGGATAAAAAATAGGGCAGGGGGTGTAGCTTGGAGCTCGAATGTCCTTGGCTTTCATCCCCAGACCTGGGGGGCGGGGGGGTGGATACAGAAAGCAATTTATAGCCCCATGCCATTCAGAAGTGGCATGGGTGGGTGATTAGAATGAATTCACCAAAATACAAAACATGGAACAGACTTTTTATACATGACATCCTCCATCTTGTTCCATGTAACTCTGATGTAGTAAAAGTCCCTGTAAAGACCTGCCCTTACTTTTCCCACCGGACTCTTAGTTTATGCCCAGGTTTCTCCTTTCCCAAAGGTCCACCCCTTCCTCCCACTCAAACTAGATTATTCAATTATTATGTAAACCTGTCTTTAAGATGAGGAAGTCCTGGCTCCCCTCTCCAACTGGCTTGCTAATTACCTTTAGCTAGGTTAATTTACATTAGAATAGTTACCTGCTTCTTGGCAGAAACCAAGTCCTTTCACAGATCTGCCCCTCACCCAATTTTTGAAATATATTTATTAAGAACCAAAGCTTTCTCAAATCTTCCTAGGCCATTCCCAATACTGGTACAAGAAGGAAAAATTACACACTGTTGAGACAGGGTAGAGTGCATGCATACATTGAAGTGAAATGCACCAGCTACACTAGGCGTATTCATACATGTAAAATCTATACTATGGAGCCAGGCATGGTGGCACATGCCTGTAATCCTAGTACTTGAAAGGCTGAGACAGGAGGATCACAAGCTTGAGGACAGCCTCAGCCAGTAGTGAGACTTCCATCAGCATAGTGAGACCCTGTTTCAGAAAAAAAAATAATAAAAAATTAGGTCTGGGTATGTAGCTTGGAGGTAGAATGCCCTTGGGTTTGATCTCCAGTAACACACACACACACACACACACACACACACACACACACCTGTAGACTAGAAATACAACCTAAGAGGATGTTTTTAGTCCTTCCTTATGTTGGGCACTGGATATATTATTATGCACTAGGGATTGTTTCTTCATTGTTCTTTTTTTGTGTGTGCATGTGTTACTGGCACTTTTTTTGTGATACCTCCTGCCCTATTTTTAAATTTATTTTATTTTATTATTATATTTTTTTGGTGGTACTGGGGTTCCTGAAAACCCTTCTACCTCCGTGCTATACTCCCAGACCTGTTTATATTTATATATTTTTATTTGGAAACAGGGTCTCTTAAGCCAGCGACGCTGGCTTCAAACCTGTGCGATCCTCCTGTCTCTGCCTCCCCACGCACAGGGATTATAAGCGTGTGCCACCACACCCGGCTAATTCCTTATTTTAAAACAAGGTCTCACTAAGTTGAGGAGGGCCTCACTAAGTAGCTGTTGCTGTCCTTAAGCCTAAAATCCTCCTGTCTCAGCCTCTCAAGTACTGGGATTACAAGCAAGCCTGCTCTACCATGCCCAGCTAATCTTCATTGTTTTTGATGAGAAATAGCTAATAGTTTCCCCAAATCAAGGGGTTTTATTGTTTAGTTGACCTAAAAACAGTACTACATTGATGTAATATGGAGGGTTAAATCGAAGGCATGTCATGTGGTTTGTAGTTCAGTCTAATAATTGATTTAATTGTTCTGTCTAAAATCAGAGTATGTGAAAATGAACTTTTAATCAAAGCTATTCTCATTTTGTCCCTGCCTCCTTTCCTCCTATCCTTGTCTTCTACCCTGGCTTAGTGCTAAGCAAGTGGCTTTTCTCCTTCATCTTGCTGTCTACTTCCCAAACTGCGAGCGTGTCTACTTTGTATCCTAGTCTAGGACTACAAAGGACTGTAGGGTAAAGATAACAGAAAAAGAAAAGGGGTTGAAACTGGGTATAGTGGCCCACACTGGTAATCCCATTTCTTGGGAGATGGAGACAAAAGGATGAAAGTTCATAGCCAGCTTCAGCAACTTAGTGACACCCTGTTTAAAGAAAAACAGGGCTGGGCCTGTAGCTCAGGGGTAGATTGCCCCTGTGTAAAATGTCTATTATCCTCTGTGCAGACACCAAAAAAAAAAAAAAGGAAGGAAGGAAGGAGAAGTGAAGAAGAAAGGAAGAAAAAAGAAAGAGGAACGAAGAAAGAAAAGGGTTTGAAAGGAAGCAGAATAAAGATTTTAAAAATTAAAAATCCCTATTTGCGTAACTAAGTATTTATTGATAATCATGCCGTATGTGTAATAGAACAAATATTCAGAACATACTTGTTAAAGCACGACAAGGAAGATGATTCGAGGGGGGTCAGGTTTGGTGCAATGACTACAATATTTTGCAGTAGAGGAAAAAGTTTGAGTTTAACCCCAAATACAGCTTGGGCAAGTGTGAATTTATAACCAAGGAGCAGGACAGGAGTGTATCAGTGAATGGAAAATTCCTAAAAACATAATGGCTAAGTTTGTGCCTGGTAGGGGGGAATCCCTGGCTTAAGTGACCTTAGTAGGATTCTTGCTGAAGACAGACCAGGGTGATCTGACATCACCTGGGAGGTGGTTGAGGATCAAGTGTCTGATCAGATATCTAGGGTGTGGGTGGAGATATATAGGGTCAAGGAATTGTTAAACTGACTTAGCAGGGTTCTTGGTGAAACTGGATTCTACAAGAAAGTGCACAGGTGGGTCTGTAAGAAGGTTCAAGAGCCTGACTACAGTTTGATTAAACAAAGGATTGGTTTATTCTAAATGGAAGATTAGTTCATATTTGTATTTTTCTGATTCCCTTGAAATAGAATTTTTTTAAAAATTTGTTATTTATAATGTCATCAGTCAGTGAGAACATGCAAGGGTCACAATCTTTGAGACCTGAAAGGGACCCTGAAACTGTCTAGCCCAGCTCGCACTGATAAGGAAGAAATGAAGCTCCTGTAGACTTGTTCTAGGCATGCAGCAGACTAAATGGGAACAAAGGTATAGGACCCCAAGCTCCTGGTTCTCATTCTAGGGGTTTCCGCAGTGATTTTGAGTTTTAGTTGGCAGCCTCTATTGCTTTGTAAGGGAAACTGATGAGTTTAAATGAAATTAAAAACTATCGGTGATGTCCTTTATCATAGATCAAAATGAATAGCTCAGAAAATCAGATTACTTCATTATTACTTCTAGTTTTTTGGTCACTCCTATGTAAAAAGTGAATTATATTATTCTTCCTTAGCCAGGTACAGTGGCACACACAGTATTTGGAAGGCTCGCAGGTTCAAGGACAGCCTCAGCAAGTTCTAAGACTTTGTCAACCTAGGGAGACCCTGCTTCAAAACAAAATAATAAAAAAGGCCCGGGGGTTATAGCTCAGAGGTAGAATACCCCTGTATTTAATTCCTAATGCCACACCAAAAAATAAATAAATAAATAAATAATAATAATAACAACAACATTCTTCCTTGTGGGATTACATTAAGTGGTAAATAAGTTACTGCATCTATTTATTTACTTATTTATTGGTGTTGGGGATCAACTCCCATGCCTTGCACATGCCAGGAAAGCTCTCCACCATCCTCAGTTTAAGTTATTACATTTAAATCACTTAGAATAGTGTCTGGCATATACTAATTTTAGCTGCTTTTATTATTACTGCTACCACTAATATCACAGAGCATTTGTAGTGGGGATATGGGGGAAAATTTCACTGTCTAATTTTGTTGTGGGATAGAAAGGAGAAAGAGATGTACTTAATTCAACCTGTGCCATAGTCCCTTTTGAGCTCAGGGATCTCAGGCTTTGACCCAGTGTTGATCAAAAAAGAGGCACCACCTAGCCAGGCGTGGCGGCGCACACTTGTAATCCCAGTATGTGGGAGATTGAGACAGAAGGATCGCAGGTTCTAGGCCAAGTCCCAGCAACTTAGTGAAACCCTCAGCAACTTATGGAGAGCCTGTTTTAAAATTAAAAGGTTTGGGGGTGTCACTAACAGGTAGACTACCCAGTTCAATCCCTAGTTCCACCAGGAAAAAAAAAAAGAAAAGAAAAGAAAAGAAAAAAGTTGCCATACCATTTGGGCTTTTTAAAAATTTTAATATTTATAATTGGACTACAACTAGAAATAGAAGTCTCATTTTTCAGCCACTAATCTCTGTTCCAGTTTAGGCTTTCTTATTTTGGAATTTTACATTTTAAGAATAAATTATTTGGTGTCTTTAGCTTAACTTCTTGAGGAAATAGAATTTCTTTAGGAATTTCTAAACGAGAGAATACTTTATAAGTAGAACTTACTGAAATAACTGTCATTTCAAGCTTTCAGTGAAATAATATATGGGGAGTCCATCTAAGTTTAACACTGACAAAAATCCTAAACTCTGTAATTTCTCCTCCTATAGAAAGGATGACCACTTCTAATTTTCCACTATGTTAAAATAAACAGACAACCAAGGGAACTTGAGAACTGAAGCTTTTCCAAGAGCTGACCACTCCAGGGAGCCTTTTCTCCTGGTGTTTTGATGTCAGATTCCTGCCCTCCCCAGCGCCTTCACTGCCCCCTCTGTCATTCCTTGTCTCCCTGATGCCATGTATGTTACACCCTGTAAAGGAATAGCAAAAGTATTTGGCTTGGCTGACTTGGCCGGGAAATGCTCACACAGTAGAGGAGAGACAGGGAGAAGGACATTTAGCAGTGCTTAAAGTTTGTGGGATTACAGACCCCACACTACAGGCACTGAAAACCAAAGCCAAGGATTTTGCCTCAGAAAAGTGCGGAGAGCTACATGCACGCAAAACCTTGCGTACACTTTCAGGACTCCCTTAAGCCCATTTTGAGAGTAGCTATGCACTTTGGCTGTGTGTCCCTCGCCTTGCTGCTTGCCAAGCTCTTACTCGGGGTCTAAGGGAGAAGAAAGGGATTTAATGGCATGCTTGAGGATGGATCCAGTCCAAAGCTTGTTAGTAGCTGACTCTGTCTTGTGTTTTTCCGGACTCCTTATTTTCTCCATTCATTAAATTCTTGAGTAGTCAGATCTGTGTGTGTATGACTTACCCAGGGCTTTTGTGAGCCAGGTAGAGAAAAAGGGAAGTGAAAAGTAATCCTGCTTTGGGTGAGGCCCTCACCTCCCTGCAGCTACAAAACAGCCATTACAAAACAGAGGAAGCACATACATTTTGTGAGCAGTGCTCAAGGTGGAGGCTTCTTTGTGCAATTCCAACCCACTGGGGTCTTACAAAAAGGATTTCTTTCCTTAAAGAGAATTCCCCTTTGTGTGAGGAGACCTCATTCAAATGCAGATTTTTCAAATGCAAATTTTAAGAGATGCTGGAGAGAAATCCTTTGAGGAAAAATTGGATTAAAAGGAGTGGAAGAAAAAAACATGAAAGGAAGTAGGGGGAAATAAGGGTGAGGAGGGAGTGCTTGCTGGATTATGCAGTTTGATTGGACTGCTTTTCTCCACTTACACTTTAATACGCAGAAACGTGCATGTAGGTGAACATGACTTGCTTTGTTTCCAGTTGGGGCTTGTCCACAGCTCTTTTTCTTTCCTTTCATCATCTTTAGAAAGAGTTAGTCAATCACGCCTTTTCTTTTCTTCTTTTGGTACTGGGGATTGGACCCAGGAGCATTCTACCTCTGAGCTATACTGCCAACCTTTTTTCTTCTTCTTTTGAAACAGGATCTAAGTTGCTGAGGGTCTGGGTAAATTGTGGAGGCTGGCCTGGAACCTGCAATCTTTTTGTCTTAGTACTTCTGAGTACTGAACTATCGGCACATACCACCACACCTGACACAATCGCCTGTCTTACATGGGCACATTTGGAGCACACTTTGTTAGATTGTTTGAGCAGCAACCGGTGCAGAGTCCATGAGCCCCCCCCCCCCCCGAAGTTGGCACTTTTGTAACCTAGTTTGTTACCAAGGGCCATGTAGGAGGTCAGAAGACTGTTCTATGTGAGTGAGCTCTGCTCCCACCTCTGGTGCTCACTAACTTTGCAACCTTGAAAAAACTACTCAACCTTGGAAAAAAAACTACTCAAACTCATGCATCCTTAGCACCCTCTTTATAATAGGGGTAAAACATTTGTGAGATATTTTGTGAGTAGAAGACTTGTACTCCTCAAATTACACTAAAAAGAAAATCTAATTTTGTTTAAAATCATCCATGTGATCAATGTAACCATGAAGTGGTCAGAATGACTAGGTTTTTAGTGTTAAATAGAGTAGTAGTAGTAGCAGCAGCAGCAATAGCAGAAGCAGCTGTGGTAGTGTATTTTACTGAAATTAAACCCGGGGGTGTTCTACCTCTGAGCTATACCCCCAGCCTTTTTATTTTTTATTTTGAAACAGGATCTCTCTAAGTTACTGAGTATCTTGCTAAGTTGCTGAGTCTGCCTTGAGCCTGCTGTCTCTCCTGTCTCAGCCTCCAAATGAAACGGGGGTTTCTTGCGAGAAAACCCCGGTGAATTCTTGTCTACGGAGAGTGAAGAATGACACCCGCAGACCTCAGAAGGGGAGTAAAAGGTTTATTGGAAGCAGCAGGGAATGGGGCAAGGGTGGCTGAACACCCCAAAGGGGCTGGAACTCTGGGTCCAGCAGCTGCCTTCAGGACAATACTTGAGAGTAGCCCAAGCCGAACTGCCTTCAGGTGCAGGCTGCTTTCTTCCAGAGTCCACGTGATCTGCCAGAGGAGAATAGAGAAAAGTGGCCGAACACCCCATAGGGGCGGTCGGAACTCCGGGGTCCAGTAGCTGCCTTCAGGGTCACTACCCGAGTGTCGCCCAAGCCAAGTGCCCATCAGTTGCAAACTACTTTCTCCCAGAGTCCACGCGATCTGCCAGAAAAGAGGTACAGGTCACCCCTAGGGGCCTGGTCAGCCATGATGTCCAGCAGAGGCCTTCAGGTCACTACTCGAGAGTTGCCTGAGCCACGTGCCCTCAGATGCACTCTGCCTTCTCTCAGGGCCAACACGACCTGTGAGAGAGAGAACAGCTCCCCAAAAGGGGAGGGGGTCCCGAGCGGGAAAGTCCCCCGCTTTTGCCATCTGACTGGCCGATGCCTGACTGCTTGCAAGTCCGTTTGTGGTTAGGGTGACTTTTGGGATTCCAAGGAGAATTTGCATAGGACATTTGCAAGTTCTTTGAAGGGTCTCCTTTCAGAAATGCCAGACTTGCTTGGTGGGTTTGTTGATTAGGAAACTCTGGATGGCTTTGTGAAGCTCTGGCCTTCTTATCTCCTGAGCCTTTGGAGTTTCAGGCATTTGTCGCCCCTCAGGAAACTCAGGAAATTAGCTTTTTTCTACCAAGGCCTTTTCCCTATCTGCCTGTTTCCTTTCTATCTCCTCACTAAGAACTAGGATTACAGGTGTGCACGCCCACATTTGTTATTTGTGATTCACAGTACTAGGTTTCATTCTGTCTATCCTCTCATTTGATCCTCACACCTTTCTTGTGAGGTGGTTTTATTATCCCAAATGAGTAGAGGGGTGACTAAAGGTGCCAGGGTGCCCTGGTGCAATAGCAGATACTGGGGACGGAAGCCAAGGTGTTCTGCCCTGGTCCCTGCTTGGGCCTTTTGTAAGCCTTTTTTAGAGCTACACTATTCACATTGAAAAGGGAGTATTATGCAGGAGACTTAAACTTACTTAAGATTTTTTTTTTCCTTTTCTGTTTCAGATATCTGACAACAAGCAGCAATAGAAATTTCCTGCATACAATGAGACCATTTTTAAAAAGGGCTGTTTTGGTCATAAGTTATGTAAGTATAAGTGTATATGCTCCTGAAATATCTAATGAGGAATGTTTTCACTTTAACTCAGCTCAGAGACATGATCCAGATTCGTTAAGAGAATCAGTAAGAGATTCTAGCAGTGTCTCGGTCAGAGTTGACTTGCCATCATTGTTGCAAAGTATCGGACAGCATTTGTGAAAATGTTCTAGGTGTATGTGAACTTAATGGCACAGGATGTGAACTGCATAATATTTTACAAGCCCCTTTTAATGTACTAAGGCTGAGTTGTCTCTAGAGGTGGCAACAGACACCTAGCTGTATCAATTGTTCATCATTGCATAACAGATAACCTCCAAATTTATTGGCGCTAATACCACAATCATGATTTCCCCTAAATGCTTTATTTCAGCTTTCAGCTGGATGGTTATTTTTACCATGACTTGGGGATGATATTTCTCAGGAAGTTTATTCAGCTATCACGATGGCTTGTCACCTCTTTCTGCAATGTCTCACCCTCCAGAGCCTTTTCCTGTGCCTCCCTTTTCTAGAAGGATAGTTAGGAAATCCTTATCACCTAGCAGCTCTTTTCTAAAAGAACTGAACCCAAAGTTGCAGGACTTCTGGAGGTAACAGGCCTTGAATTGACACAGCCTGTCCTCTCTCATGGCCTGGTGGATGATGTGTGTCACCACCTAAGCCAGATTGAGGGGAGGAGCAGCTGAATGGTTGGCGACCATCTTACCAACTCTTCTTGTTCTCTGAAGGTGACTGTCATTTTGTATTTCCGTCTGTGGATAATGGGAGGATCCATGCCCCTCTTTTCAGAGCAGGATAACCCAGCTTCATTTTCGCCTTATATTCTTACAAGGTCAGTAAAAATAAAAATTTTAAACTTTACATGGTATTTTTAGGTCATTTTAAATAATATTAAATTATATTGGTTTTGCATTTGAGGAAAGACTGTTTCTTTTTAGTGTGTGGGTAGAGAAGAAATTACTATTCATATATTTGGAATTATTTTCAACAAATGTGGCTGATTTGGCAGCGTGATTGCTGTTATTTTCATTGGTATGTATTTGTTTAATCAACAAGTATTTTATTGAACACTTTTATCAGTGGTGCATATCTATTGAGTGGGTCATTTGGCAAATGTTAAGAAGAAAACACAGGAAGGTATATGACGAGGTTGGTTGATTGGTCATTATAACCTTTTGAAAGACTAAAATCAGTTGGAAGTTTCTCAGTGACAAACAGAAATTAACAACAATGTTTGCTGAGACAGGAATAATTTTTTTAGGTGGTACTGGGGGTTGTACCAGTATTGGGAATGGCCTAGGAAGATTTGAGAAAGCTCTAATTAGTAATACATTTCAGAAATTGGGTGAGGGGCAAATCTGTGAAAGACTTGGTCTTGGTTTCAGTCAGGAAACAGCTATTGAAACTTAGATTGATTTAGCTAAAAGCAATTAGCAAGTCCATAGGAGAGGGGAGCTAGGACTTCCTCTTTCTAAAGACAGATCTATATAATAATCTAGCTAGGATGGGAGGAGGGGATTGACCTTTGTGAAAGACACCTTGGGGAGGGAAGGTACCTTAAGGGTAAGGGGAGGTACCTTACAGTGACGTTTACTACGTCAGAATTACGTGAACAAGATGGAGGTTATGTGTATAACAAAGTCTGGTCCATGTGTTGCATCTTAGGTGAATTCATTCCAACCACCCCCTCGTGTTACAACATGAGGCTGTAACTATCTTCAGTATTTCTATCTTTTTAATAAACTTCTTTAAATCTTCAGCAAGAGTCTGGGCTAATGTGTATTTTTCCTCAGCTCAGGACAAGAACCTGCAGTTTTTCTGTTTGGGGTTTTTTTGTGTTTTGAGGGAAATTGTGTCCGGGACCCTAATAGGGGTCCTCGGGACAGTTTCCCCAAACCGTAACATATTCACAAATTGTAACAGGGATTGAATTTAGGGGCATTCTACCTCTGAGCTACACCCCCACACGGATTTTATTTTTCATTTTGAAACAAATTTTCACTAGGTTGATGCGAGTCTCATTCCTTGCTGAGAATGTCCTCAAACCTTCAATCCTCCTGTCTCATTCTCCCAAGAATTGGGATTACAGGTGTGTGCCACCACACTCAACTCTTTCTTAACACATTTTTATAATAATTACTGTCACAATTATTTTTACTATCTTTTACATATATTTGTATTAACTAAATCTTGAACATGTATCACGAAAGTGATATCCAACTTCTAGTGTCAGTTTAACCCTTAGGAAGTCTAGGGCTTTTTAAATTGTCATTAATTTTTGTTTTTTTTTTTTTTCAGTGCTGGGGATGAAACCCAGGAGCGTTCTACTTCCTAGCTACACTCTCAGCCCTATTTTTTATTCTTTATTTTGAAACAGGGTCGCACTGAGTTGCAAAGGGCCTCACTAAGTAGCTGAGGCTGTCCGCGAACCATGATCCTCCTGTGTCAGCTTCCCAAATGCTGGGATTATGAGCGTGCGCCAACATGCCCAGCTTCATTAATCTTTGAATGTCTTAGTTTTTCACAAATATTAAGCTTAACATCTCCGATTTGGTTTTTTGTTATTGTTGCAATGTACTGGTCTTTTCAGAATCTCTCACTTGTTCTCAAAATCTCCCCAGCTCCTTGTCTGGGTATTTTTAGCTGTGGTAGCTTGTTGATAAACTGCTCATTTTTCTAGCTCTTTAAACAGTAACTATATGCCTTCAAGAGAAAAAGAACTTTGCCAGGTCCTGTGCTTCCACGATGCCCCATTTCCTTTAGCTCATGGTTGGCCTCCCTCCAAGCTTTCTTGCCTCCTGAGTTTGAGCAGTTGTTCTTATCTTTATAGTTAGATGCAGCCAGCTCCCAGAGCTGACCAGTGTCTAAAAACAAAGATATTTAGATGTAGCTGAAAGAGAAAGGAGGAGAGGAACATGAACATACTGCTCTCAACTTACCAACCAGTTATGTCATTTATACCTTATGTCATCAGAAAACCAAGACCTGTCCTAGGGCCCTCGTGTCAGGGCTGGTGGCGTTGGGCTCTAACCCTCCGGCCTCCTAGCTGGGTCACCCTGCTGCCAGGAGGGTCATGGGGTGTGTGTGTGTGTGTGTGTGTGTGTGTGTGTGTGTGTGTGTGTGTATGAGAGAGAGAGAGAGAGAGAGAGAGAGAGAGAGAGAGAGAGAGAGAGAGAGAGAGAGAGAGAGGAAGGAAGGAAGGAAGGAAGGAAGGAGGGGAGGAAGGAGGGGAGGAAAGAGGAGAGCTTTGGTGGAATCCCTGGCAAAATTAGGACTAAGACCTCAGGGCAGCATTTGCCATGTGTTACCTTTAATTCTACAGCACACATTTGGAGGTGTGTGCTATAAATTTCAAGTGAGGCTTTTTGTTTATGAGTCCACGCATCCTAGTGATTACATTAGGGCAATTCAACCAATAGAAAGTGATAGGAGATCCTACAATAAATTTCTTTATATTCTCCATTCCTTCAAAAAAGATATGCCATTCTTTTTTTTTTTTTTTTTTTTTTTGGTGGTACTGGGAGTGAAACCCAGAGGCCTTCTATGCCTTTCTGTTCTTAAGTTTTGAACTTAAAATATGTTTATGCCAGGAACAGTTCAGTGAGTCTTTGCAGATGGCTTTTAGATTCCTCCAGGATGGCTATATTAGAACATACTCGAAGGGTGGGCAGACTGTCCTGACTGATTCCTTTCCTAAGTAGGTTTTGTTTCTCTTTGCACACTTCTTTGCCTTGGACAGACTGAGAATTCTCTAACGGGATGATCTTGGTCTGTCTCTGGTTCTGAGGAGTTTTCTCTGCTGATCATCTGTGACCTGGCTGTGTTGTGGCCAGTTCCCTGAGTTTGTCTGCACTGATTCAAAGCTTGTTTTTCATGGGTATTGGTCTGCTACCGTAATTTTTTTTCACATTCATCTTCTCAGACTTCTCTAATAAAATACCATATATCCTGCAGCTTAAATAACAGGGATTTATTTTCTCTCCGTTCTAGAGGCTAGACAGCTAAGGAAGGTACTTTCATACTGGGTATGTAGCAAAGCTTTATTAACATATTATATAAACCTTTAGTGTATGCTGCATATGAAGATTATGTTTAAATTTTTTTATACTGAGGATTGAACCCAGGAGCATTCTGAAACCTCTGAGCTATACCCTCAGCTCTTTTTATGCTTTATTTTGAAACGAGTATTGCCAAGTTGCTGAAGGTCTTGCTAAATTGCCAAGGCAGGACTCAAACCTGCAGTCCTCTTGTTTCAGCCTCCCAAGTATTGAAATTACATGTGTGTGCCACCGTACCCACCTATTTAAACACTTTTCTTTCCTTTTCCTTTTCTTTTCCTTTCTTCTCTTTTCTTTTCTTTTCTTTTCCTTTCTTCTCTTGTGGTATTAGGGATTAAACTCACAGTGTTCCCCCTGTTAAGCAAGTGCTCTAACCCACTGAGCTGCATCCTCAGCTCTTTTTAATGTTTTTGAGACAGGACCTGGAGCCAAACTGGCTCCAGATTTGACATTCTCCTGCTTCAAACTCCTGAGTTGCTGGGATTACAGGTGTGTGCCACTGGGATCTTAAGATTTTTAAGATTTTACTGTGATTCTGGAGAAGTCACTTAAGAGTTTTTCTTATTGTTCTTGACCACTGGGCGTGGTCATTACAGAATGGGGTCCTCCTGATTCGGGTGTTTTGTGACAGAGTACTTGACCCTTTGCCTTTCACTCTGACCCAGGCATTTGGCTTGGGTATCAGCTGTCAGTCAATCCTTTAGAGCAGATCAATAACTTTCCTGCCCTGTCATTAATGGAGATCGCGTGGATCAATTGAGGGACACGACAGTGACCTGTGGGAGCTTCTGCTTTCCATTGAGAAGAACAGTGTCAGTAGAAGCCAAAGAATGGAGAAGGACTGTATTCTGACCACACAACTCACTTTCTCTCTTTTTGTGGTATTGGGGATGAGCTATACCCTCAGGCCTTTTTATTTTTTATTTTGAAACAAGGTGTCCATCCAGTTTCTGAGCCAAAGAATCTGACAGTCATGCCTGGCCACAGTCCTCACCTCTGAGCACTCCTGCGACTTTGATCTCCTTAGTCACTAGAATGTGCTCCTGGGGAGCCATCCCTGCTGCCCTGGTCTTTGTTCAGCTCTCCTGGTCTCTTGCCTCCATTACAAGACGGCTCCTAACTTGTCTTTCTCTACACAGCTCGCTCTCCTCAGATCTGTTACTGACGTGTAGATTCCCAGGGTCTGGGATGCTCCCCCCAGGGGAGCTGGAATGATTCACAAGGTGGTAGTAGTTTCAAGTTCAATTGGAAGGCATTGAGTAAAAATAAAGGTGTGGTGGAGGCACCCCGGAACACTGAGTAATTTTTTTTTTTTTCCTGGAAAGGGGGCCGTAAAACAGCAAGATTGGGAGTCTATTCTTTACACCATTCCCAGTTGCTATTTCTAACTCTCTTAATATTTTAAAGGTAGGTAGGCTGGGCATGGTGGTGCATGCCTGTAATCCCAGTATTTTACAGGCTGAGAGAGAAGGATAACAGGTTCAAGGCCAGCCTCAGCAATTTAACAAGGTTCCTCAACAACTTGAGACACTGTTTCAAAAATAATAAAATAAAATAAAGCAGTGATGTAGCTTAAAGATAAAATGCCCCTGGTTTCAATAGCTAGGACCTTGCCCACCCCCCCAAAAAAAAAAACCACCCAAGTAGGTGGTTTTCTGTTCCCTTTAGGATAGAGGGTAAGGATCTGGTCTTTGCTTTTCTATTCACTTTCATCTCTCTTTTCCCACCCCACAGTGACCACTCAGTCCCCTCCAACCCACCCCCAGGACTGGGGATTACACCAACGGCTGCTCTACCCTGAGCTATACTCACAGCCATTTTTAATTTTTATTTTGAGACAAGATCTTGCTAAGTTGCTGAGGCTGCCTCCATGGGCTTCCACAGCCTTCTGAGTTGCTGAGATTACAGACCCGCGCCACCATCCTGGCTACGTTCATCCCTTGACTGCTTTCTTCCTAACCTTAGACATTAGCCAGAGCAGACGACTTCACATCCTTCAGTTCGCCTCTGTCTTTCCCCTCAGAGCCTTCTCACATGATGCTTTCCTGTCCCCGGTCAGAGTTTGAGAACAGCCTCTGCAACTTAGGGAGACTTAGCAACCTAATGAGAACCTGTTTCAAAACAAAACATCAAAATTTAAAAATGGTTGGAGGCGTAGCTTGGAGTTATAATGCCCCTGGGTTCAATCCCCAGTCCCAAACAAAAAAAGCTTGGGGCCCTCCCAGAGACCCATCCATTAGATGTAAAGAATGAAGATACTTTACACATAGAATTGAAATATTGGATTATTTTGCTTACACCCCTATGCATAAGGACCACCCTACTGGGCCTTAACATTTATCTCACAGTCTTTTTAGACTGTGGCTCAAAGCCTGATGCTATCCCAAACACACTGTTGTATGAGTGAATGGTAATCCTGATTCTCTTTGTATCTTTAGAAAGTATCAAGCCAAGCGAGATATGGTGGCATATGCCTGTAATCCCAATACTTGGGAGGTTGGAATAAGAGGATCTCAGGTTCAAGGCCAGACTCAGAAATGATCAGACCTTGTTGAGTTGCCCTTCTCAAGGGGATGCAACACTCCAGATACACTCTGAGTACCAGAAGTTTAATTAGAATTACCAATTGTCTACTCCATGCCTTGTTCTGTTTTCTGTCTTTGAATACATCTATAAGGGTTTGCTTTCTTTTAACTTGATATAGGCAATAAAATGTTTTCTGGAGAATGGTAGGATTTATACTGTGAAATACCTGGTTTGCATAATTACATATGAGACAAAATACAGTGCAGTGCGGTTCTGGCATTCATTTCCAGTTCCTTTTCTACAATGGCAATGGAGCCCTCAGCCAGGGCTTCTGAAGGCCTCTCTGCCAGGACCAGCCTGCCTCCTGGACCAGCCTGCCTCCTCTCGTTTTGTCAGCTTGGTTCTCACATTTACCTCCTGTGTCCTTTGTGGTTCTCAAACCTCAGAAGTCTGTGGTTATGGTTGTACCTACATTTATATCAATCACCATGACCTCTCTATTTTCTTAATTATAGTTGCTCTCAGTTTAGATTTTATTAAACCACTTTTTATTATAACGATAATTTTGCCCTCGTAATGCCCCTCACTCCCATCATATGTGGAATTTCTGTAGAAACCAGAGTCAGAACCAAAGTTTTTACCATGGCTGAAAGAGAATGAATAGCAACAGATATTGAGTTTAAAACAAACAAAAAGCCCCAAAACTTGATGGATAGCAGAATCAGGATGATGACCTGGGAATCTTGAGAGAGAAAGAGAACTGTGGCCAAGTGTAGAGGAGTGGACTTGGAGTCGAGATCCCTAACCAAAATAATAAAACAAGGATGAGCAAGCAGAGAGCAGGTGGGGTGGTGCCCAGACCCGTGCCGGCACACAGGAGCCACAGTCCTGTGTGGCTACTGCACACTTGGAATGCGGCTCATCCAAATCAAAATGTGCTGTTGATTGTAAAGGACACACTGGATTTCCAAGACAGTAAGAGAAAAAGAATGTAAAATATTCTATTAATAATTTTTATATTATATATCAAATGATATTACTTTAGATATAGTCATTGAAACAAAATATATTATTGCAATGAACTCATGACATCATTTTCCTCTTTTCAACAAAGCTTATGAAAAGTTGAAAGTGAGATGTGATTCCATTCTATTTCTGTTGGCCTCCCCTGGCCTTGCAGAAGGCGGAGGTCAGTGGGTTCTCTGAAGCCCTGGCCTCTGGTTCAGGCATTCGCTTCCAGTCTGCCAGTTTATGCTTTACTTGGCTGGTTTTGAGTGATGGAAGAATTCCTGCTCTACTTGGCCTTTCGGTGTGAAGACTCACTCATTTTGATTCTCATCAGAACACAATGTCTTTCAGAAACCAAGACTATGGGAGCTGATGACATTGATAAATTACCACATCGAATTGTGTCCTGTTTATACCCAGGGTTTTTAATTCTAATTTTTCTTTCAGACAAATTGTCAAACCCAGACTTGCCCCCAAAACATTCGGGCATCATGTTTAAGTACCAATGCTAGGATCTTCTGCCCAGACAATCTGTGTGTGTGTGTGTTTGGTAGACATGCCTTTGAGAAGAGATGGAGTAGATTCATGCATAACTTGTCTTCTCAGCCAAATGTCATTTACCCCAGGATAAAGTATCTGTAGATATGAACTACTTCAGCCATCCGTCTCAAAAGGCTGTAATTAAAGGCACAAACAAAAGCCTGGTATGGCTTCTGCATGGATTTGGAGGCGGGTGTAGAAATAACGTGTTTCCATCGTCGAGGCTATGCCTTGCTGTCTAGTAATTGGGTTTTGTCTCTCCAGATTTGAAGGGAACAGGACATGAAGTAGTGTGTATTTGATGGAAGGAGTATTGCTTTTATAATATTGAAAATGGCTCTTTCAAATACTTGATATTGACAAAGTTGGATTTTCAGTGAAAAACTATTAAGTCCTACATTTGGTATCATGCTTTTTTTTCCCATGAGATATAGTCCCAGATAAGCAGCCAAGATAGATTTGCTTAAGGAAGCGGGTCAGTTTCTGCTGTTCAGAAATATAGGTGAAGAAATGTACTGGAAATAATCCAGATAGGAAATAAGATTAAGGTAGAACCCAGCTTCTTTCTAAAGACATTTCTTTGTCTCTCCATTTCCACTTGATAGCTCCAAATACTCAACGCCTTTGATTTTGATTGTTACAGCTTTAGAACACTAGTGAAGCCCCTAACGGGTGGCTATCTCCAAATATTTATTAAAGTAAATTTTTTTTCTGTTTTAAAAATAATCCTACCTTTTGTGTTTAATGAGAGCCATACAACTAATGAGCCCTGTTCTTGCTTCAAAACATGTTGAAGAGGCCCTCAAAACTCTTTTAAAAAATATGAAACTATAATTACTCTGTTATCTTAAAGTAATGATTACCAAATGAGAGGGAATAATAGACTCACTCAAGAAAGCATGTTTAAAGCAAGTATTTCAGCTGGGCGTGATGGCTCCCACTTATAATCCCAGTACTCAGGAGGCTGAAACAGGAGGATGGCAGGTTCTCTGCCAACCTCATCGACCTCATGAGGCCCTTTGCAACGTAGTGAGAACCTGTTTTAAAAGAAAAATTAAAATAGTGCTGGAATAGCTCAGAGGTAGAATGCTGCTGGATTCAATCCCCAGTACTGAAAGAAATAAAGAATCCTGGTTGAGCTGCTGGTAGGGATTCTGATGGAATGGGTCACAAGATCAGATGCTACAATTTGTCTTTGACTAGTAGCCTCCATGTTAGAAAGCCCTCTTATGTGTATGTGTATGTGAATGTGGGGGAGTACTGAGGATTGAACTCAGGGATGCTCCATTTCTGAGATATACTCCTAACCCTAAACCTATTTTATTTTTTAATTTGGAACAGGATCTCACTAGGTTACCATGCACTGCTAACCTAAACCTTTAATCCTCCTGTCTCAGCCTCCCAAGTATTGGGATTACAGACATGCGCCACCACGCTGGGCTGGGAGATCCCTCTTTTTGAGACCTATGGGGACAAACTAAAGAGATCCATGGCTGAAGAGATCTCTATCGGGGTACTACCTCCAGTATATATTCTATATTATGTTTATAGAAAAATGGCTTTGGGGGAATGGGAGTTATCAAGATCATTGAGAGAGTTTTCCAAACTAAAATGACACTGTGTGGTAGTAACTTATCCAGTTTGTCCTGGATACTAGGAATGAAGGGTACATGAGATAGCATGGCTTTCAGTGCTGAGAGGGCCACAAAAAGGCAGAATCTTTAGCCTGTGCCCTTCAGCCACATGCCCGGACAACTGGAAATGTACAGGCATTTTTTTTTAATATAGGAAAATAGATGACTAGCTAGGCATGGTAGCACATGCCTGTAATCCCACTTGGGAGGCTGAGACAAGAGGATCATGGGTTCACAGCCAACCGCAGCAACTTAGCCAGACCATCAGCAACCTAGCCAGACCCTTTTTCAAACTAAAAAAATAAAAAGGGCTAGGGATATAGCCCAGAGATAGAATGCCCCTGAGTTCAATTAAAAAAAAAAAAAGTATATGCTTGCCTCAGGCCAAAATAAAAGTATAAAATTCAAATATTTCTGGCTTTTTAGGCATTTGTTTTGTATGTGTGTGTTTGTGGTACTGGGTATTGAACCCAAGGGCATTCTACCTCCACATTATACTCCAGCCCTATTTTTTATTATTTTTTATTTTAAAACAGGGTCTCAATAAGTTGTGAAGAGCCTCACTAAGTAGCTGAGGCTGGCTGCAAACCTTTGATCCTCCTGTATCCACCTCTCAAGTACTGGGATTACAGGTGTATGCCACCATGCCCGGCTTTTAGACATGATTTGAATGTCTGGTTGATATCTTACAACTCAGAGAGCCCATTTATTTAAGGGGTGGGATGTTTTAGAAGGCACACTGATGGGCAGATGCAGACTGGGTTGCTAAGGCGTGGCTGGGAGGGGCCACGACAGGGCCGCCCCTAGGAGGAAGTGACTTCTATGCTGGGACCTGAAGGATCAGGAGGAGCTGTGGTTCTGCCACCTGTGGGAGTTGATTCTACAAAGATGGGCCAGCCAGCCAGGTGCTGCTTGTAAGAACAGGAAGCCTGAAGATGAGGCCCGGATCCTAGAAGTGATGTGGGTACGGAGATAGAAGATGAAGAGGCTGGACCCACCCCAGTGACAAGAGGCAGCCTCAAGTTATGAGCAAGCGTGAGAAGCCATGAACAGAGAACAGGACGGCTGCATGTGAGGCCTGAGCCCCATCCTCGTATCTACTTGGCTGTGGGTTCCAAGAAGCCCTGTTCTTCTCTTGAGTTTCCTATGTTTGGATTCTTTGGGGAACTGAGAAAATAGTCCTCCCTCAAGTGAGCTGGTTTGATGGCTCCATTGGTTGTTATGAATCAGAAGAACTTGAACTAGACTCAGCGAAAAGCTGGGTAGAGAGTCATTCGGATTTCTTTCCCTTTCTCACTAGGTGTTTGAAAGCGATCCTGCAGTCTCCACTCCCAGGGGCTGAAGCAGCAAGTGCTCAGTGCTGCTGCTGCTGCTCCCTGGCTCTGCAATGTGCCCTGAGAGGGGAGGCCCACAGCGCTTACCTGGAGCTCCTGTCTCTTGCTGTGCAGGAGCAAGGGGATGAGGGAGATATGCTGCCTCCCTGTCTTCCTTTTGGTGGGAACGGCCTGTGGCTTTCTGCCTCTGGCCTGTGTCCATGCCCTGTTCTTGACTGTCATTTTCCCTGGTCTCTTCTTCTTGTGTGTCTTCTGTTTTTGTTCATACCATGGTCATCATGAGATCCATCCATGTCGCTGCATTTATTCTCAAGGCTGAAATAATTTCCTTTGAATTTATATCCTACAGTGTTTTTTTTTTTTTTTTTTTTTTTTTGGGTGGTGGTACTGGGATTCCTGGAAACCCTTCTACCTCTGGGCTACACTCCCAGACTGAATTTTTATATTTTTATTTGGGAACAGGGTCTCTTAAGCCAGCAAGGCTGGCTTTGAACCTGCGCGATCCTCCTGTCTCTGCCTCCCATGTCCGGGTATTACAAGCGTGCGCCACCACACCCAGCCATTGTGTTCTTTTTTACGGTAGATGGATGTCAGAGTTGTGTCCAGCTTGGGGCTATAGGAAGAGTACTGCTGTGAGCAGTTTTATTAGTGTGTTTTGGTAAACATGAGTGTGTTGTGCCGTTGGCTGGAAACTTCAAAGTGCAATTGCTAGGTCACAAAGTATGCGAGGCCGGGATCGAAGCCTGCCATGTGGCGAGGCTGGTGAAGGGGCCAATGAGGCCAGGATCAGAGCCTGCTGTGTGGAGAGGCTGGTGCCAGGGCCTTTGAGAGTGGGATTGGAGCCTGCAATACGGCATCCACAGGGAAATATCACAGAAAATAAAAAATTATATACTTTCCCTAATATGCAAAAGCTAGGAAGAAATGGGTAATAGGAGGAACTCTAGTTGAATAAGGGGCCCTATGGAGGAGCAATTAACGTGACCAATCAGAGGGGATGGGAGGGCAGAAGATGGAATCTCTTTAAAGCACATAATGTACTTAAACAAATATATCAAATTCAATCACTAAATCAAACATGGGAATCGAGGGAAGGGGAAGGAATGGGATGGGGATTGGAAAGAGGCTAAGTGGTTGATGTGTGCTTGTATATACTCACAAGTCTTTTATTCCATTGAGATGTTTAACTACAATGCATCAATAAAATATATTCAAAAATAAAATAAAGAATAAAAATATTATACATGTTTAATCCTGTTTGCAGAATGTGTCATGTTCATTTACAGTTTAAAGCCATTTTTATTTGGTGGTCCTGCCTGAACTCTCTTCCAGGTTTTCACCTACTTACATTTTGTGGAAATCTGAGAACATCTTCTCTTAATTTTTACTTTTTTGTGTGGTCCTGGGGATTGACCTCAGGAGCATTCTATGTCCAAACAACACCTTCACAACGCCCCCAGCCTTATTTTATTTTTATTTTGAAACAGGGTCTTGCTAGGTTGATGAGTCTCACTACTTGCTGAGGCTGTCCTAGAATCTTCTATCCTCTTTTCTCAGCCTCCCTAGTATTAGGGTTACAGGCATGTGCACCACACCCAGCTCACATCCAGCCTTTTTAATTCTTTTTAATTTTAAAGCAGGGACTTGCTAAGTTACCATGTGCAAGCCTTGAACCTGCAATTTTCCTGTCTCAGCCTCCCAAGTAGCTGAGATTACAGGTATGTGCCATGATGCCTGGCTTAATCTATCATCCTTGGCACTTGATATTTATATTGTATTCTACCCAACCACACAGTGTACGTGTGTCTTCTCACCGCCTTTGCCATGGAAATGCCCTGTGCAGAGAAAACTGCAGCGTGATTCATCAGCATTACTGAATGCCAGTGAGGCCTTCCTGCCTACAGGAAGGGTGATGCAGGAAGAGGCTTTCCTTGGCAATTCCTGGAGGAGCTCATGGGGGAAGGAGGTGCAGGGAAGGCCACCATGTTGTCATTGCTGGGGCACAGTGAGGCATTGACACCCTGATTCAGGTGTTGTGGGGATGAGAACAGGCAGCCACCTGGAAGATGCGGGCAGCCCACTACAGCCTGGTGGGTATGTGTTGACTTGGGGCAGGGGTGGGGCTCCAGTGCGCTAGTGAAGCCTCCTGTGCTGAGGCTGGTGAAACGACAGTGTGCACAAATGCTCTTCCCAGAGAAGGCAGGTGT
The DNA here is from genome assembly GCF_963383645.1 of Muscardinus avellanarius. Classification (NCBI taxonomy): domain Eukaryota; kingdom Metazoa; phylum Chordata; class Mammalia; order Rodentia; family Gliridae; genus Muscardinus; species Muscardinus avellanarius. The sequence continues at coordinate 87,664,943 of NC_137797.1, forward strand.
GTTCACTGGACCCAAAGCCCTGTGTTCATGAAACAACACAGATTTTATGGGTGGAAGAAAAAGAATGATGGTTTGAGCAGTACTGTTTTTTATGTAATTTAAGCAAGACTGTATCTTCCTGCTTGCCATGCGATTTTTTCATATGTACCTATCCTAGGCATCTGTCTGGGGCAGGGAAATATGTTAGGCTTATGTTGTTTCTTAGCCAAAGAAAGGTTTTTACAAAGACAAAGAACAGAATCTACTCTGATTTTTTTCTTGATAGAAATGCAAATTCCGATTTAGAAAGACTCACAGCTTCATTAGGTACCATTTGATGGATGTCATTTCACTCAGAGTCTCAGCTTCCCTTTCCCTCCCAGGTATTCATGTCATGAAACCTCTTTAGTTTTTCCTAGCTTATCAATGAAAATGTATGACTAAATTGTTTAAGTTGAATCCCTGGGTCTCTGGGCAGTACACTTTATTTTGTTGGCAAGATATTCTAATTTCCTCCTGTTAGCAGAATTTATAGTGGAACATTGGTAAATAATTTATTTTGGCTGTGCACTTATTTAACAAAAGGGGTGGGGAGAGAACCCAGCAGGGCAGAGATATTCCACAGATTATTTCATTTCTTGAAATCTTAGTAGAAATAAACAGGATGATTAGCTTGAATGTAATTCATAGTCAAGGAGTTAAAAAACACTCTACTTGTTGATTACAGCTGGTTCAACTAGCCCTCTCTAAAATGTAATTAGCTTTTGGAGTGATTCCAAATGGCTTCTTTGTGCTTAAATTTGCAGAAAAAAATTCTAATGCTATGTCAGTATTTCAGATAGCACTTAGAAAGTTTATTAGCAACATGATCTGAATCCAGATGTAGAAGATAGGGAATATCTCTAAGGCTCTAGAGGTAACACATATCTCTTAAGAAGGAATGTCTGGTTGTGATGCACATACTTATAATACCAGTACTTGGGAGGCTTTGACAGGAGGGTCACAGATCCAAGACAATTTATTGAGACTCTCAGCCACCTAGTGAGCTTCTGTTTGAAAACAGAAATGTTATAAAAGTGCTAGGGGTGTAGCTCAGAAGTAGACTGATCCTGGGTTTAATACCTGTTTCTACACACATGCACACACACGCTCACACACGCATGCACACATGCACAGGAACTTCAGGGTATGGTAATAATCTTGACCTTCTTAATATTATATGGAAAGGAAGTGTCTTTTAGTTCTATAGTTTACTTTTTAGATCGAGTTGGGTTATATATAAACTTTGTATAAAGTCATAATGCACATTTAAAAAATCTAAATAAGTATACTGAGATTGTACTTTTAAAAAATATTGCTGGTTTTATTTTTTGTCAATATACCATTGCAAGTCCAGGAAACGTAAGAAACTGGACAGCTTGCAGGGAAAAGCCAAAAATGTAAATTTAAATAAGAAATTCTAGATGTGGCTATATGCCACATGGCAGATACTACACGGTGAGGCAGTAGGTAGAAATAAGATAATATTATTTTTGCAATACTGTTGCCTTTTACTCCTTGATAAAAATATCAAATATGCACAAAAGTCAAGAAGAAGGCAGTAAGAGCTCCCACGTACTTATCATTCTGTTGCAGCAGTCAGAACCTCATTTCATTCATACCCCTTCTTCCCATTTCCTCTCTCTCTCTCAGCTGAGTATTTCAAAGCAAATCCCCAGTGTTGATTCTCATAGAATCAAGGCATTAGACTATTCCATATGAGTCTGTTTTATACTATGTCTTTAAAAGACAAAGACTAATAAAAAAAATTAAACCACAGTGCCATCAGTAAACTTTAAAGATGAGTGCTGATTCTCTACATCCAGTTTTATTGTCAGCATTTCTATTTTTTCCAATTGTGTCATGAATGGTTGTTTTAATATTGGTTTGCTTGAATTAGCATCTAAACAAAATCTGGACTTTGATATGTTTCTTAGCATCACATTTAACTTGTAGATGCCCCCACCATTTACAGTATTTTTTTTTTTTTAACAAACTGAAACATTCATTTATCCTGTGTTTTTCCCACATCTGGATTCCTGCATCTTTCTTCCTTTCCCCCTTCCCCTTTCCCTCCCTTTCTTTCTTCCTTTCTTCCTTCCTTCCTTCCTTCCTTCCTTTCTTTCTTTCTTTCTTTCTTTCTTTCTTTCTTTCTTTCTTTCTTTCTTTCTTTTGTACTGGGGCTGTTCCTGGAAACCCTTCTACCTCTGGGCTACACTCCCAGACACCTATTTTTTATATTTTTATTTGGAAACAGGGTCTCTTAAGCCAGTGAGGCTGCGCGATACTCCTGTCTCCGCCTCCGAAGCGCGGGTATTACAAGCGTGCGCCACCACGCCCAGCTTCCTGTGTCTTTCTGATGCTATGTCCTGGGTACTCTGTTTCCTGTATTTGCTAGAAACTCAAGTATAGGCTTTACATATATATTTGTATGATGCATATATACTTGCATGATAACTTTTAAACATTTGTCTTGGAAACTATGTCTTGATTTGTTCACCATTGAAAGGCCAGCACCGACCACAGTGACCAGAAGTGACAGGCATATCCCCATATGGCCAGCTAACTTAATGACTAGATGAGTGGCTTGCCAGCCTCCCTGTTCTTCTGTACGATAACACTGACAGGCTGGAAATGCCTTGTCTGCAGCATCACATGCATCTGGAGTTGGGCCTCAGCAGTTCTTCTTCTCTTGGCAGGTTCCTTACCTATTCCTACCTCTTGGCCTTCAACGTGTGGCTTCTGCTTGCACCTGTCACCCTGTGCTACGACTGGCAGGTGGGCAGCATCCCTCTGGTAGAGACCGTCTGGGATGTGAGGAACGTAGCCACTGTCCTCTTGGCAGTCGTGATGGCCTCATTGAGTCTGCACTGCCTCGCGGCCTTCAAGGTAATTTTCTCAAAAATCCAGTGGACTCTGCACTTGAAGTCAGACATTCCATGCTCAGTAGTGGCCTTTTTTACATGGGGTCTGGGTCTAAGTTGGATCTCTTTTATCCATAAAACTTTGTGTATTTCTTTCATTATTATTATTATTATTATTATTATTATTATTATTATTTATTGGATTTGGTACTAAGGGTGGAACCCAGGGGCTTTTCTACCTCTGGGCTATATTCCCAGACCTATTTTCTATTGAGGCTGGCTTTGAACCTGTGAAATTCTCCTGTCTCAGCCTCCCAAGCACTGGGATTACAAGTGTGCGCCACCACGCCTGGCTAAAACTTTGTGTATTTAAATGATCATAGCAGGAGTGACAGAGCATGCTCATCTTAATTATTATATCATTCCATTGACTGTTTCTACACACTCTGTAGAAGTTAAATCCAAGATTTTGCAAACAAGAAGTTTTTTCCTGCTGTGGTTGGCTAATTTTTGAAGTAATTTGTTTGAGTTAATATAACCAATTTGATAAATCATGATAAATAATCCGTGTATGCATGCTTAAAACTCTCCTTCCACTAATGACAATTTGAGGTAGTTGGGTGATTCCTGCAAAAAAAAGTATAAAATAGGACAGAAATTTTAAACACAACCATTTAAAAAGAGAGATAGCAAGCTGGGCGTGGCGGTGCATGCTTGTAATCCCCACGCTTGGGAGGCTGAGACAGGAGGATCGCACAGGTTTGAAGCCAGCCTCAGCTACTGAGTGACGCTCTCAGCAACTTAGTGAGACCCTGTTTCCAAATAAAGTATAAAATAGGTCTGGCAGTATAGCCCAGAGGTAGAAAGCCTCTGGGTTCCACTCGCAGTACCACAAAAAAATAAAAATAAAAAACACAGATAGCAAAGAACTTGAAAATGTTTGCTTTTGAAAAACTGCCACTGGAGGAAACGCTTCTGGCCTGAGGATGTTCCTACCCTTCCAGATCTGGTGGTAAAAACACAGGTTTACTGGTCGGATGTGGCCAATTTGTTTTGAGAAAGAGGAGAAGCAGCTAGAAAGGTAAGGGGGAGGTTTTGTAAGCAAGAAAGGGCTGAGTTGATTCGCTCTCCATGCACTCATAATGGAACACATGGAACTTCCCTGGGAGCAAAAGCAAAGTCAAAAGAAGCCGGGGAGACTTACTTATTTGTTGTGAGTTTGAATAAATTCTTCAGCCCCTGGGAGCTTCACCAACTTGAGTTATCACTGTAGAACCTCCGTCCAAATCATTGACTGATCACAAAGCCACTCAGAGAAGAGACCCCGGAGATGGAGGAAAAAGAAACATAATCTGAGCAACACTGTCAACACTTGGCAGAGAAACAGATTTTATTGTTTAGAGTCCTGACAAGTTCATCAAATATATTAAACTAGTAAAACCAATGATTTCAGAAGAAGAAAATAGAATTCAGAGTTAGTACAATGCCTAGTTGTGTTTTGTTTTGGTACTTGGGATTGAGCCCAGGGGCATTCTACTTCTGAGCTACACCACCATTTCATTCTTTATTTTGAAACAGGGTCTCACTAAGTTGCAGAGGGCCTCACTAAGTGGCCGAGGCTGGCCTCGAACCTATGATAACTGATTCACAAAATAGCATAAACTTCAAACCCACTGTGCTAAATCATTGTATCCAGATCGTTCAGATTACATACTGACAAGTTCTTTGAAACCAAACAGACCCCATTTTGTCTCTGTCACTTTGAAAGGTCAACAGGCTGAAACCACCTGGGTATGTCTCCCCAGTTCTCTCCAGACAGCCTGCATTGCAGTGAATCTACCAGCGGTCTTCTACCTGCAGAGGCCTGGCCAGCCAGTCCCAGAGCTTCTCAGCAAGGGGCACAAGGTCACAGCATTTTTTGATTCCTTAAAGGTTGTTGGAACACACATCTGTCCTTGGCTGTGCGCAAAAATCACGATTCCTATCCTTGAATAGAGGTGTCTTAGGTTGACACTATGGCCTGGTTCAACAATACTAAATGATTCCCCTGATAGGAAATTCTAGAAATGACAGAATTGTAATGGCAAATGTGGCAAGAATTGACGGTCCAGAGAGAGTTGAAAGAACTTTTGAGGGGTTCTGCATGCTTTTTAAAGTTTGATTATAGTGGTGGTTGCTGGGCCACCAATATTTATCAAAAGCCACAAAAATAAACATTTAAATCAATTCTATTGTGTGAACTATACATCAACAAAGCTATAAAAATTGATTAAAATGTTAGAGATAGTTTAAATACTGAAATGAATGTAGAAATGAGGTTTATGTGAATTTGCCTATTCTGGATATATTTTACCCAATGAATTATACACTATGTTACCTTTTATGTCTGGCTTCTTTCACTTAGCATAATATTCTTGAAGTTCCTAAGTTGAAGCCTGTACCAATACTTGGTTGTTTTTATGGCTAAGTAGTATTTCATTGTATGTATATGTATATATATATATATGTGTGTGTGTGTATGTATGTATGTGTGTGTGTGTGTGTGTGTGTGTGTATATATATATATATATATATATATATATATATATCCCCCACAATTTATTTATACAATCATCCATTAATGGATATTTGGGTTTCTCTACCTTTGGGCTACTAAAAATTATTTTACTATACATATCTGTGTACAAGTTTTTCCATGGATATATATTTTTAATTTCTTAGCTATATTAATAGAAGTGGAATTACTGAGTCATATAGTAATTCTCTTTTTGACTCTTGAGTAATTGCCAAACTGTCTCTTCTAACCGCCCTGGGAGAATTTTATGGCTTTAGCTCATGTTTAGGTCATTGATTAATTTTATATTAATTTTTATATAAAGAGTGGCATAGAATGCTAACTTATTCTTTCATATGTGCCATCCAGTTTTCTCTGCATAATTTTGTGAAGAGATAATTTTTCCCTAGAATACTTTATGATAAAGTAACCATCTTGGTCACACTTTTGTAAATCAAATATATAAAGCAAGAATATTTTGAATAACCATCCTCAAGAAACCGTTGTCTGCCAATGAGTTAATATAAAATAGGTCTTGAGTGTAGGTCAGAGGTAGAAGGCTACAGTCTCAGGCCTATCTTATACTTTATTTGGAAACAGGGTCTCACTAAGTTGCTGAGAGCCTCACTAAGTAGCTGAGGCTGGCTTTGAACCTGTGGGATGCTCCTGTCTCAGCCTCCCGAGTGCTGGGATTACAAGTGTGCGCCACCACGCCTGGCTCGAGATAGACTTTCTAAGAAGGTGAAATCTGAGCTCAGTCTTCATTAACTAATCCATCCCCAGTACTTCAATCAATCAATCAATCAATCAATAGTCTATCTCAAATACTGTATTTTAAATGCAGCCACATACTCTCTACTGGCTTCTTTACCTCCCTTTCCCTTTGTATCTATTCTTCACTATAGTTATGTTCTAAAATGCTATGTAATTTGGTTATTTTATTTATCATCTATTCCCGCCAAGCAAAACGTAGGCCCCACGAGGGCAGACATGTTTTCTTGTCCTGCTCACCGTCATATTTCTTGCACCGGTATCTTACCACACTCAGTGCTCATTCCCTAAATGTCATCTTTGGCCACTCAGTGTGTATTAGCTCAGTGAACAAAATGTCATACCAAGATCTAACTGAATTGTTTACCTTCCTGAGCCTGCTTACATGGAGCTTACACTTAAACACATAAAATTCGTCTTCATAAGTCACGTGTTAAGTTCTGTGAAGAGGCCAGGGCTGCCCTCACACGTCAGGGGAGAGAGGAGTGAGTGGAGGAGAGCATTCCAAGCAGAGAGAAAGCAAGTGCCAAGGTCCTGAGGCAGAAAGGTACTGGAGAGAGCAGGGAGGCGCAGGTGCACACAGCTCAAGCCTGTTTTCCCTCCCCGCCCAGCTTCTGTTTTGACACCTGGCTCCATGGGACTTCCGGTGGCTTTCTGCCATTTTTTTTTCTTGGTAGGATAACACTACAGGGGGTAAAAGAAATAAGATTAGAGGAAGGAATTCAGGTTTTTTGCCTACTTCAATGTGTGTTTATGGGTACAGGATACAGGAATAGGAGGAAAGGGCAGCTTCAAAATTAATAAGGGATCCAAATCACATATAAATCCTGTTTTGCTCATATTAACCAGCTTTCTATATAATTTGAGATATTTGTGTTTATAACCTTTGTGTCTTCTCCAGTTGGTCTTTTTGTTATCAATTAGGGCACTGGAAGGGCTAAGGACACTCTGTCCTACAACAATCTTATTTATATTTATTTGGGGTTTTATTAATATTTTAATAATAAGTTTGCAAAGCCACAAGTCGACAGATGGACAAAATAAAACAGCCAGTGTTATCCCCAGCCACCCCTCCAAGTCAAACCCTTCATAAGCTTCCACTGAAAACTTGTTATTTTTGTGCATTTTTACACTTATGGAAAACAAGAAGAAATTCCTGTGTGTGTAGACCTGAGTTTGACACCGTGGCGGGCTGCAGGTGCTTCCATGACCGCATCCCACTGGCCGCCTGGGTTCCTGGAGATCCTCAAAGCAGGAGTTGGTTTTCGATGCGATTACGTCCAGAATTGCGTGAGAAAACCGGGGCGCAGAGTCGAAATGTTTCCTTTCTCTACAAATAACCACTGAATTAATTTAGAGACTAGTTTGTCCTATTTTCAGAGCCTAAGACATTGAAGATCTCCAGGGATCAGGTTTTATTTACCACAGAAGAGCTCACTCGGCATCTCTGAGAATTTGAAAGTAGGATTTGTCCCGTTCTCTCCCTCCCCTTCATCCCGTCTCCTGCTCACACCCTTATTCTCTTGGCACCTGCTCCAGCTTCGATTACGTCATGCAGAGAACAGTCTAGAAGTTTATTATCAGATTGCATGAACAATGAAATCGAACGTGAACTAATTTGCTTTCGCCCTTTGTGATGAGGACAGTCACTCTGGGAACGTATGTGCAGGAGAGATAGAGGATGGGAAGGCCGCTTTAGTTCTTTCGTTTCTCTGAGCAGTGAAGGTTTATGCCCAGCGGAAGCCCAGGCTGCAATTGCACTTGGGCTTTCCTTTATGCCTGGTATAGACTTGATGTCAAGCTGGTGACTTAGCGTCAGGAAAGCAGCCCGTCTACTTTGGATTGCTCAGGGCAGTGAATACCACTGGGCCGACTTCTGCTTCTTCCTCTCCCACGTCCTCTAACATGGTTTCGCCTCATCACAGAGGAAATGCCACTCAGTTATATTCAAGAGTCATTTATTTGATGCTGGTTTATTATTACATTCTCACAGGGTATCTTGGCCATTTTAAGGTATTTATTTTTGTGAGCTAAAGGAGAGAGGACACTTTCCTAGTGGTGGCTCAACAGTGCCGTGAATGGCTTTTGAGAATGGACACCAGGCATGGGAGGCCTCGCCCTGCCCTTCACTCTACGTATGGGTCTTGGAGGGTTTCTTGTTTGTTTCGTTTTTGGTAATTCTCAGAGTTTTATCCCAAATCTATTCATCCATTCTCAGTTTCCCAAATCATTTTCTTGCAATCAACACAAATTATGGGTTATGGCTCTGAGCCCTAGAAAATACGCTGGGTTGTCAGCTCTACGTGCAGATGAACCTGAAGGACCAGAGGAGGTGACCACCATCAGTGACCATGGCGGAAATGGAAGGGGCTGGGAGTAGGATGGGGCCTGAGGCATCTCCTCAGGGCCCCCTCCATGCCTGTTCACAGCCTCGCTCTTGCTGGGCCCCAAGTTCAGCCTCATCACCCCACCACCACCCTGCTCACCAGAACAGCAGGCAGGTTTCTGACGAGTGGGGATCACCAGCCGCCCTCTCCTCTCCTCTCCTCCCCTCCCCTCTCCTCTCCTCTCCTCTCCTCTCCTCTCCTCTCCTCTCCTCTCCTCTCCTCTCCCTCACTCTCTGGCTCTCTCTCGTACTGCAGATTGAACCCAGAGGCATTCTACCCCTGAGCTATACCTTTATACCTTTTTAAACACTTTTTATTTTGAAACAGGGTCTTGCTAAGTTGCTTAGGGTCTCACTAAGTAGCTCAGGCTGGCCTCAAGCCTGCTATCCTCCTTTCTCAGCCTCCTATGTACTGGGATTGTAGGCAGGTATCATTTTGCCTGGCCTAAAACTCTCATTAAATAACATCCCCCTCCGCACACATACACACACACAATTAAAAAAGAGGTAAGGTTAGAATGAATGTAGCTGTTTCCGACTTCCGGGAAGATGGCGACCGAGAAAAGCGGGGCTTAAGAGCCCCGCTAACAACAAATCTCCATTACCACAAAATCAGCGCCTTTCATAGCCAGAAAACACCATCACCAGTGAAACAAAAAATCACCAGGCTCCAGAGAGAAAGCGGACTGAGAACAGAGCCACAGAGGAGATACACCGGCCTCGCGCCCGAGGACGCTGCAGACGCGGCAGCAGCGCCATACTGCCGGAGGCACCGGCGAATTCACGGGACGGCTACAGCAAGCCGAGGTGAGCCACTGTGGAACAGCTAGGCGGGATTTCTCCGCACAGAGAGCATCTAAAGCTCCCAGTGGCCGAGCTCAGCACACGCTGCAGGGATTCAGAGTAGAAATCAAAATCAAGAAGAAAAACGCCAGCCCCATAGCCGAGGGCGTAGCAGCGGCGCCATATTGCCACCAGCGGCAGCAGCAGCGAATTCAGCGAGGCCAGTACAGCTACATCTGCGTACTCAAGAACAGTGAGTCAAATTGCGGGCCACAGAGGAGAAATCCCAGTACTGTACTCCCTGGGACTTGACCCAGTGGGGGAGGGGCAGTGGCAGAGATATCACACCATAGGAGAACGTGCAACCTGGCACCCCCCACAGTCTAAAGCAGCCGCTATCGACTCTCTGGGTCGGAGACTCTGTGATAAAACCCAGTAAAGGAGTAGTGGGGTCCGAGATACTACTGACTCGAGATCCAGAACACCTTAAGGGAAGTCATAGTGACCCAAGGGAAGAACCCAGAGAAGGCACAAACATCGGAAATCATGGGAAAGAGGAATAATACTGGAGCAATTAATGCCCACAACCCCACAACATCAGAACCCGATAAAACAGAAAATCAGAGATTTCTAGAAGATCAATTCAGGAAAATAACTGTAGAAATAATAGAGGTGCTTCGAAAAGAACTCAGAGAGAGCCAAAAAGAGATAAAGGATGCAATTAATGAAGTAAAGGCCTCAATTCAAAGCACAAACAACCGATTAGAACACATGGAGAACAGAATCTCGCTCTTAGAAGATGATCATTCCAAAAATGAACTCATAGTTTCTAATCTAGAAAAAAATATCTGACAGCAGGAATCTGATATTGAAGAAATATGGGCCCATTTTAAGAGAGCTAACCTAAGAATAATTGGAATAGAGGAGGGAAAAGAAAGTGAAACCAAAGGGATCAACAATCTCTTCAAGGAAGTAATAGCAGAAAATTTTCCAAACATAGAGCAAGAGGTCGATACACAGGTTCAGGAAACTTATAGAACTCCCTTTAGACAGGATCGGAGAAGAGGATCCCCACGCCACATCATTGTCAAAATGACCAATGTGGAAGCCAAGCAGAGAATCTTAAAGGCAACAAAAACAAAGGGCCAAGTGACATTCAGAGGCAAACCAATTAGAATCACTCCAGACTTCCCAAACCAAGTCATGAGAGCCAGAAGGGCTTGGAGTAACATATTCCAAACTCTGAAAGAAAACAACTTCCAGCCAAAAATTTCCTACCCAGCAAAACCTTCTATCAAATTAGATGGAAAAATAAGAAGCTTCCATGACAAACAGAAACTGAAGGAATTTATGTCTTCAAAACCAGCGCTAGAGAAAATACTCAAAGAGATTAACCACAAAGAAGAAATAGGTAACACACACACACCAGAACCAGAGAAACAAGAGTTTCCATCCAACAGACAATTAAGATTGGTTATCTGTGGAGATTCATTATTTATGTTAGTCTTTTACCTATCTCTAAATGGTACTGTTTGCCTTTATTGTTGTTAATTTTTAGGATTTCTAGTTGGAATATTAATATACCTTCAGATATAGCAATTGGAAATATTTTATCCCATTCTATTAGTAACTGTTGACTCTGTTTACATTGTCTTTGGATATACAATTTTTTTTTTTTATTTTTTAGGGCGTCTGTATACTCTTCTGTTGCCTGTGCCATTGAAATCATAACCAAGAAATCACTGCCAATTTCAATGTTGTGAGGTTTTATGACCCAGATTTTCTCCTAAAAGTTTATAGTCTTAAGATTTATATTTAGGTCTATTATCTATTTTGAGTTAATATTTGTATATGGGATTAGGTAAGGGTCCAATTTTATTCTTTTCCATGTAATTATTATTTTTTAACAATATTTAGTTAAAAGATTATCATTTTCACCACCAAATGATCGTGGAAACCTTGTCAAAAATAACTTGACAATATAGGGAAGAATTTAGCTCTAGGCTTTTATTTAACTCCAATGGTTTATATATCTGCCTTTAGAATATTACTACACTGTTTCAATTAATGTAGCTTTATATGGTTTGAAATCAGAAAATATATATCTTCTAGCTTTGTTCTTTTTCAAGATCGTTTTGGGTACCTAGACTCCATATTCCATATTAGGATAGATTTTTTTCTGAAAAATAAATATATAAATATATGATAGTTTCACCTAAAAAATAGAAAAAAAATATTCTCTGGTAAGAAAGAAAGCAAAAAGAAATATTGAAATGTTATCTTTAAGTCATCAAAAGCTTGGTATCAGACAAATGAAACTGTTATGTGAGATTATCATTTTTAATTTTAGATAAATTGCCATAATACTAGATGTCAACTACTAAGCCAAGCATGGGAGGGAGGGATAGGGAGAGAATGGGGTGGGGATTGGGTGGGGGCTGACTGGGAAAAGTGTGCATGTATGTCTACAAAAGTATGTATCCTACTATGATGTATGAATACAGTGCACCAATAAAAAAAAAAGAATGAATGTAACCATTGAAAAATTATTATTTGCATATTGACATTTAACCTCATTCCAAAAGGTACTTGGAGTAGCTTAGAGGGATAAATATAATACCATAGGATACACCAAGTGTTGGCAAACTTTTTTTTAAACAAGATAGTAAATATTTGAAGCTTTGCTACGCATGCAACCTATCATAACTTTTAAACTTTATTATTATAGCATAAATTAGCCAACCCCTAGGGTAAAACATCATTCTCCTATAGACTGATACAGTTGAACTAAACATAATTCAGATTTCTGGAATTAATTTTGCTTTTAGTTGAACCAAATTATAGGTTATAGTGTTATTGTAGCACAAAGATCAGTAAATTCTAGAATAGCAGCTATGAAACCTGGTGAAACAAGCATCATGTTTTAATATATGTAATGATGAAATACAATTGAGCTCGAGGAACAAAGATTGCATTTCTTCCTGTATGGCTGCTCGCCAGTGCTGATTTCTCACCCCTACCTGCCTTTGGCCAGCACTTCTCTTTTTAGTTTCCATTCTTTGCAAACAGCACTTTCTCTGTTCTTCTTCTAGCCCCAGTTCATGAAAATCCCCCCCCTGCTATTGTGTGTCTTCTCTCCAGCCCATTCCCAGCGCGTCCTGTGTGTCCTGCTGTGGGCTCATGGACAGGCGGCGCCCTGGGGATGTCCTGCTGCTGTGTGTCTGTCTGTGGCCGGCCATGAGGGTAACCATCTTAGGCCAGCGTGTCTCAGGCCTGGCCTCTCTCCCTGCTCTGGTGGCTCCTTCACCCGCCATCGTGTGTCTGGTGGCGATCCTGTTCTGCTACTTGGGTCATAGTTTCCTGCGTCTGTAGCTATGGTCCATGTTGGCCCTGCGGCCATGCTCCAAAGCTGAAATTTTTTATTTATATTATTTTTTCTGGTGAAAGCTTGAAACCAAACTTACACTCTTCTCTGATGCAGTGTTGGCCCATAGAGAAGTTGGATTTGTGCCTTATTTTAAAATGGAACATATTTAAAGACCCTTTGCTACTGTGTCTGCCCACGTGCTTTTGGGTCACCAAGCCCAACTCCTGCCAGCACCTGCGGTGCTCAGGACCTTGCAGGTGTCTTCACAGGGTCTGCCTCTTCGTCCTCATCACCATCACGAAGTAGTCACAGCTCAAGTGCACGAGTGTGCCGGGTGTGGCAGCACACCTGTGATCCCAGTACGTGGGGGCCTGAGACAGGAGGATCTCAGGCAGGTTTGAATACAGCCACAGCCTCTTAGTGAAACCTTGTTTCAAAATAAAGAATAAAAATAGGGCTGAGAGTGTAGCTCACAAGTAGAATCCTCCTGGGTTCAAATTCTCAGTACTGCAAAAACAAAACAAACAAAAAACCCGGGAGTGCAACAATAGCTCTTGTCTCCGTTTCATAGAAATATCAGGCTTAGAAAAAGAAGAGAAAGAAAGAATTTGAGTTGACTTTGAGATCCAGGGTCCAGGATCCATAATCAGAATCTGTTTGTGGTGCTACTTTGTAAAAATTAACCCTCTCTCTACCTCCAAGTGACAGGGAGCTTCTTTAAATTCTTATTGATAAAAGCTAAAGCCAATAAAGTCTTTTCAGATTTTTAATGCGAAAGCATAATGTGAGCAGGTAGGGTGTTCAAAAGTAACTGAAGAGTACATTACAACATAAAACTACTATTAGTAAAAAATTGAATGTTTATCAAGAGAAAGAAAATAGTGGCAAATGTCACCAACATGGATATATAAGTATGGGGAATGGGCTATCTATCTCCTTTAAGCCTCCAAACTTTAGATATCTTATATTTTATTCTCAAATTCAGCAAAAATAGATTTTAGAAAGAGGTGTGTGTGTGTGTGTGTGTGTGTGTGTGTGTGTGTGTGTGTGTTGAGGATTGAACCCACAGCCTGGTACATGTTAGCAAGAACTCTACCACTGAGCTATATTCCTGGTCCTCATTTTCTTTTTATTGTTGCTGATCCAAAAACCTTTCTCATTTCCCCTCAGTGGTGAATGTTAGAAGAAAATAGATTTTTATTAAGTAGTCACCTAAAAATCATAGGCCCTTGAACCGAGTTTTCCCAAGGCTTTTCTTTTTATGGTTAATATGTCACCTGCCAAGTTATTCTCCTTGCCCTGGAACTGAAGCTCTTACCAGCCCTTTGAGCGTGTTCTGAATAGCACGCGGTTCTCTGGTGCCTGGAGCTCCTCGGCCTGCGAGAGTTTTTTTTTTTTTTTTTTTTTTTTTTCTCACATCATTAAATATTTTTTTTCCTTCACAGGGCAATTACATTTTCACAAGTCATACTACTTAGTAAGAAAACAACTTACCTACCCTTCTGATGTTTATGCCTCAGTTGGGAGACTCACTGAATTTATTAAGGGAAGAATTAGATAGTGGTGTACTGGTAAAAGAAGTTTTTGGACACTACCAGCAGCTTTCCTTTTCCTGATCTGTGTGCTTTGCGATTCTCAGTGAAGGTTCCTATAGTCTAGGGTACATGTTTTTTACTCAGTACCACTTCTTGAGAGATCATTTTAATTTTAATACATTATTTCTCTTAATTCTATGATTCATACACCCATGGAGCAATCAGTCCCTACTCAGCTTTACTGTTGTTTCTGATTGTTTTTAAATTCAAAAAAGGTCTAAAGCTATTTTTGTAACTCCTGGAGCCATTCCGTCCTTTCTGTTTCCAGCAGACCAGAAGAGTGGTATTTAAAGGAGCATGTTTCCCCCATTTTGTTCTAAGAAAGCCATGAAATATGTAATTAACACTCTGAGAGATACAAGTAGCAAAATCAAACCCCTCTGAATAGAAAGCCTGTGGGATTGCTTATTGAATTGGAAGATATAAAGGAGATGGTGACTGATTGCCAGATATTTTAGGTGGTGGGCTAAAATACAATTCCAGTGAGCCCAGACAGGGACAAATAGATACAGCAATGCGCAGCACCCCCACCAAAAAATAGCAGTTAGAAATGCCTTATGTTTATGCATACCTTGCCTAACAAGATGGCAGGGAGTACTGGAAAGTTTGTAATATGAGACCTAATATGTATGTATCTTTATTAATATACATCAAAATGTTGATAATAAGGTCTTTTAGGACATTTTTTTTACCTGTAATATAATAATAAGAAATGATCTGTGCAGTGATACCTGCCTGTAATCCTAGTACCTGGGAGGTTGAGATAGAAGGATCATCGAGTTCAAGGCCAGCCTCACCAATTTAGGAAGATCCTGGCTTAAAATTTTTTAAAAACTTAACAAAAAGGCTGGGAGTGTAGCTCAGAGATAGAACACCCCTGGGTTCAATTCCTAGTAACACTAACACACACACACACACACACACACACACACACACACACATACACACACACACACACACACACACACACACACACACACACACACACAAATGAAACAGTATCTATAGGCTCCACCACCAGCCTCAGCTGGAGTGCTCTCTGTCTCCAGTGCCCTGGGGAATCTCCCTGTGGACATCTCAAGTTCAGCCTTCTGAAATGTAACCCCTAAGTTTACCCCGAGTCCGTTTTCTCAACAGTGTTCTTCATCTCAGTACATGCTGTTATTTGCCTGAGCCAAAATCCTTGGGTTTCCTTGTTCTTGCTGCTTATCTTAAATACCATATTCAATCCATTGCGGTATCCTGTCCACCATACTTGGAAAATGTATCTTGGTACTGAGCACTTTCCACTGCTTTCTCTGCTGTCACCCATGGGCGCCCCCGTCCTCCTGGTCACCACCCTCGCCTCCTAACTACTAGTGTCCTTGCACCTGCCCTGGAGCCAGCAATGCAGCCCACACTTAGCTTAATGGCCAGGATGATTATTTTAAAATGTAAGTCAGACCATACTCTCTTGTGTTTAATGTCTTCTAATGGTGTCTTGTTTAGAGCAGAGTGAGTCAGAAACTTTATCAAGGCCTGGAGGGTTCTACCTGTTCCTACCCTATCCTGCCCCCACCCTGTTCTCTCTCTCATTTCTTCCTGAACTAATTTCCTGCTAGAAAATATGTATTGTGGCTAGTTGGTCCCGTTTTGGTCGCGGTCAGTCGGCACCATCTCAGAAGGCCTACCCTAACCACCGCGTGCGAATTGGAGCTCACTTCTTGCCCACCGTGCAGTGCAGAAGCTCTCACCAGCTGCGTGTCTTCCTTTCTCTCCCTCCCTCTCCTCCTCTCCCTCTTCTGTATCTTCTCTTTGGAAGGATAGGAATTTGGAGGGGGAGGGGAAAAGGTATCTGGTTTGTTCACTTATATATTAAAGAGCCTAGAATAGTACCTGGAAAATACAAAAATGATCAAAGTAATCGAATGATAATTAATTTTTTAAGTGGCTGCCTCTAAGTTATAATGCTCAAAAGATCTCTTTTGGTGGTAAACCAAACATATTTGTTGAATGAATGAGTAACCAGTGGCCGAGTTTTACCAAGAGAAACACTGTCTGGAGGACAGGGCAGTTCCCAGGGGTCCTTAGACAAGGCCCATAAGTTGGAAGGAATTCTCTGACTGTGTGTTCATCATCTGCCTGCTCAACGGTACTTTTTTCTTTCTTTCTTTTTTCTTTTTTCTTTTTGGTGGTACTGGGAATGGAACCCAGGGGCATTATACCTCTGAGCTACACCCCCAGCCCGAGTTGCAAAGGGCCTCTCTAAGTAGCTAAGGCAGTCCACAAACCTTGATCCTCCAGTCTCCGCCTCCCGAATGCTGGATTACAGGTGTGCACCACCACGCCCGGCATTGCTCCGGGTACTTTCTATGTCTTATGGGCAGAGTCTGAGTAGCAGGACCAGGCACAGCCCGTAGCCACATGGATAGCTCTCTGACAAAGTACATACAGAGCAATAGGACATATTTATAGAGAATATGTAAGTATAGGACTGGGTGTCTGGAGAGGAAGACAGTAAGGTAAAAGATTGCCTATCTTATTTATTGGCTACTTACCAGTTTGAAAAAATAGCCTGCGAATGGAGAAGAGAGTAAGACCCAGTAGCTGCTTTAAGGAGTTCGATTTTCTCCACCTCCATTCCATCCCACCCCACTTCTAAAAGAATCATCCTTGTAAAGTCAGATATGATCTAAACATGACTCTTGCCTGCAAGAAAGCCTCCTGCTCTCAGTCAGAGTCCTGGCTGGTACCCAGGCTGTGCAGATGGACGGCTTGATAAAGCTCCCAAGTGTTTAATAGTGCACAGTGATTTTTTTTACATAGAAAATGGTGATCAGTAAGGTTTCGTCTCTACCAAGGACAGAACAGCAGACACCATCTCTCAGCTGTACCATGAAACTATAGTTGAGATGCAGTGAAAACAAACAAAAATTGTTCACCAGACAACAAGATTGTTTTTACGATGGGTTATAAAAACTCCTGTGGTAGAAACTCTTCTTTTAAACTTCATTCTGCTGGTGGAATTTATAGAGCATCTCTTAAATATGTTGTAGTCTCATGCTGGTCAATGAGTAAGGTTACTGTAATTAAAGGTTCTATAGGCAAATGTCTTTTTCAGGAGCAGTAGGTTTAAAAAGTCTAACAATTTATTTACTGGAAGACTTTCAGGAACTACTGACTGTTCACTAAGTCTTGTGAATTTCCAAAACAGGTGCCTAGTAAATAGCAATTCTAAAATTAATTTGTATTTGGAACCCGTTTGGGGGAGTTTCTTGTGGATCAATGTTCTCATAACAACTTTGGGAATCATGGGCATAAGCATATGAAGATGGCTTGGTAGGCGTACTTTATTCTATTTGCCTTCTTTGTACTTTCTTTCTTCTTTATTTCTGTTTTATTTTTTGTTTTGATACTGGGGATTCAACCCAGATACTTCTTACTACCGAGCTACAACCCCAGCCCTTTTAATTTTTTATTTTGAAACAGGGTCTCTTTAAGTCACTCAGGCTGGCCTCAAACCCACATTCTCAGCCACCCGGGATTATAGGCTTGTCCCACCAGGCCTGGCATCTTTGTACTTTCTGAAAAACAACAACAAAAGCATTAACAAAAGAATTTTCTTATTATCACTTGAGCAATACCACCTGAAAAGGAGCTCCTTTGAAACCGATTCTTTGCAGAAGATAGGGCCTGGAGATGGATTCTTTTTTTTTTTTTTTTTTTCCATTCTGTGGCAGCTGCCATTAGCCACACATATGGGATTTGATATAACATGCTGTCTGCTGAGAGAAATGGTGGCGTGAGGGACCCGCAAGGCCACCCATAAAACGCTGTAGTCCAGGAGGCGAGTACCACCTGCAATAGCTGATTCATGTTTATTGAGCAGCAGTTTCCAAAGTAAGACCAAAGTGACTCCCGTACATCTCTCTGCCTGCAGTTTCTATTTTAGCTGGAATAAATAAAACCTGTATCTTTGCTGCTCCAGTGCTGGTTTAAGTGCTCCGTGATTTCCCTGAGCCCTCCCTCCTCTGCACCCTGTTCATCGTCTCAGAAGGCTCCTGTGATCTGGAGGAGACAGGAGGGATTCCCCAAGCGCCATGTTAAGCCAGCGTGTCCTGCTAATACATGGTTGCATTTTTTGGCAGAGTTTCACTTAAGACTTGCTTTCATTTGGTACCCGCATCTGACTTCAATTGCCAGAGGCCACAAGTATTTACAAAAGGATCTGGCAACTTTACATCGTCAAATTGGCTCCATCAATTGTAACCCAGGACGCTGGCATTTGGTATTAAAAGTGATTAATTGGGAAGAATGTTTATTTGTCAGCCTCCCCAGCAGGGCCTTGAAAAGTCTGGATTCCAGCGCAACAGCTCCTTGTGCTTTGGGTGACTTTAGCCAGTGAATTATATTTCCTGCTTACTATAGATCTAAGTTCTCACTTTACCAACCATCATTCCCCTCCATCTCTTTCTGTGTCTTTTTAATGGTACTGATGGGATTGAACCCAGGAGTGCTCTACTACTGACTGACATCCCTGGCCCTTTTTAAAATGTTCTTTTTAGATAGGGTTTCTCTAAATTGCTGAGGCTGACCTTGAACTTGCAATCCTCCTTTCTCAGCCTCTTGAGTTTCTGGGATTAGAGGCATATACCACCACACCCAACAATACCATTGCCTTCACTTGGGAATAACTGAGTGCCAGTACTTGTTGGGAAAATGAATTTACTTTTTGCTTTTCTATCTAAAAATTTTTTCCTACTACCCTGTAAGCATTTCCCAAGGCAGACATAACTCTTGCCTAGTGATTATTGGGTCAAGTTCTTAACTTTTATCACATGTCAATCCTCATGTTGGGCAAAGCTTTCTCTCTCTTCTGTCTACTTTAGAGATTTAGGTTGTTTGCTGTCATTTGATGGAAATTGGCCCTTTTATGTGAGCCTCTCTCATGCTTTGAAACAACGAAAATAGGTGTGTGCATGTCTGAACTTGGAAAATTACAAGTATTTGATACCATTTGACAATGTGGGACCTTCATTTACCTCCTTTGCCACATTTCATAACTCCATTAAATTGGCTCTTTTAAGCTGTGGTAGGGAAGCCGTTAGAATCCATAGTTGAAGGTGAGGGAAGAGCCTTATTCAGTCATGTCATTAATTTGTGAAAAAAGCCTTTCAACCACTTCTGTAGCAACAAAATTATCTATCGGGCTTTTAGCATCACACATTTCAGAGACCGGAAAACAGACCTTGTCCAATAAATCCACACATCGTGACTATAGCGGATACTTGGATTCGGGATGCCTGCCTTGACCATGCCTAACATGGACCAAAGCCACTTGAATCGCAGTTCCTCTAGAAGTTTAATTACACAAAAAGATTAGTCCTTGAGAGAGGATTACTAAACTCCTTGTCACATTCGTACAGAGTAACGTGACATTAGCCAAACACATATCTGCAGTTTGTTCGATAAGGGGTTGTGAGTCATTGTCTTTAGGAAATGCAGCTCTCTGAAATACTGGAACTTAACTAGGAGAGTGTGGCTGTGCGCGTTGTCCTACGGGTCCTTGTTGGGTGAGTCCTCAGCTCAGAAACTCAGGATCTGCAGAGTCCTTGGCTAACATGACGGAAAAGAATTTGAGCACGTGCCAGTTAGAGACATGGACAGAGGTTTATTGGGGAAAAGGGGAGGAAATGCACATTCAAGAGAGAATGCGGGGTCCTCAAGATGAGGAAGGCGTTTTGGGGAGTTCAGGGTTCTCTTCTTATAGGGGACTTTCGTGAGGGGTGGGCTGAGAAGGTATGCGAGGATGAGGTCGGTCCGGTAGTCCCAAGGCGGTTTATGGTGGGCAGGTGGTCTGGCAGCCTTAGGGTGGATCAGTCCAGTCGTCCCGAGGCGCTTCCTGATGGTCTGTGGTCTGGTCAGCCTTAGGGTCTTCAGGCTGATTGGGTTCCTCATTAGCTGATTGAAGGATAAGCTAGCATATCCTAAATTATAGGTGTCTCAGAAATATTGTAGTTAACTGTAGGATCTACAGGTTTCCCAGGAATTTTTTGAGAGAGTCAGGCCTGGGAAAGAGAACTGGTTTGTGGACTAGAGGTGAAGCCCTTCAGCTCCAGGTTCTTATATTAAAGTTATATTTTACTTTTCCTTCCTGTCTGTCTTCTTTCTACCTATTTATTTCTTCTATCCGACATCATCCTGAGGGTGGCTTGTCTCTTACATAACAAGAAGAAAGTGAAGCCTGGTCTGGTGGTACACACCTGTAATCTCAGTACTTGGGTGGATGAAACAGGAAGATCTCAGGCTTGAGGCCAGCCTCAGCAACTTAGTGAGACCCCAGTCAAAATAAAAATGAAATAGAGCTAGCTGGAGGTAGAATGTCTCAGTGTTCAGTCCCAGTACCAGCCAACGCACCGTCTATAGCATCCTGCTCCAGAGGACTTAGGCAGAGGGACACCTCCTTAACAGAAGTCTAGGCAGTAAATCAGAGGTAGAAGACACTTCTGCCACAGGAACAAAAGTGTTATGAAATGTATCTGATGTAAACTCTGCTTCTGCGTCTTCCACATCATTAAAGCTGGCTTCACTCTTGACTTTACTTGCTCATTGAAATCTCTTGGATCCTAAATTAATCCTTACACAGGGAAAATACGATGGATTCCTCCTGCTTCCCACTCGTGCTAGTCAGCATCCCACCACTGGGCTCTAAAGACCTCACGCACCCACCAGGCAGGCTCCGAAGCACTCATGGCCTCGCAGCTTGTAGAGGGAGGGATGCTGCTCTCACATCAGGGAGGCCAGCAGCCAGGGGCGGGGCGGGGGAGGGGCATGTGCAGTCCCAAGGCCACACCCAGCGACCTGCTTCTCCACCATGCCACCTGCCTACATTACCACCAGTAAGCCAGTAAGGAACATTCTAAGAGACTTTTGCCTTTATTTTGATTTAAACATTTAAAGGCACACTTAAGCAAAATGGAACTTACATTTCCAAATGAAGCTATGAATCAGCTCCTTGTGTGTGTGTGTGTGTGTGTGTGTGTGTGTGTGTGTGTGTGTGTGATACTTGGAATTGATCCCAGGGCCATTCTTGAGCTTCATCCCCAGCCCCTTATTGTTTAATTTTGAAACAGAGAGTCACTAAGTTGCCGAGGGTCTTGCTAAATTGCAGAGGCTGGGCTGAAACCTGGGATCCTCCTGTCTCAGCCTCCCAAGTACTGGGAATACAGGCAGGCACCAGCACACCTGGTTGAATTCACTTATTCTTGAGTTAAAATATGGCAATCTGAGAGCTTCATTCTTCACCTCCTTTAACCCTGCAACGTAATTGTGTGCTTTTGTGAGATGAGAAGATAAGAAGTGTTGATCTCAGGAACCAGTATATGCAAGAAGGTTCAGATGTTGATTAAAAGCAAACCAAACTGCCAGGCGTGGTGGCGTACCTTGTAATCCCAGCATTTGGGAAGTTGAGACAGGAGGAGCACAGTTGGAGGACAGCTTCAGCTACTTAGTGAGGCCCTTTGCAACTCAGTAAGACCCTGATTTAAAATAAAGAACAAAAAATAAGGCTAGGGGTGTTGCTCAGGGATAGAATGCCCCTGGGTACCATTCCCAGTATCATACACACACACACACACAAATCAAACAAAAAGCTCTGTATACACACACACACACACACACACACACACACACACACACACACACTTTCTCTGTCTCTCGCTGTCTGTCTCTCTCTCTCTCTGTCCAGAACCATGCAGTGTCAGTTCATGAGTACCCTGATTCTCATCTGCCCCAGCTCTGCGCTCATTAGTACTGCTGGCAGTGCCTCTTGGCAGCGAGAGATTGGCACGGGTAGAAAGTAGTGTTTAACTTGGCGGAGAAAAAAATGTGGAGTGTACAAGTCTTCTTTTGTCTCCAAGGGAGTATAATTTCTTCATTCATTTCCCCTCTAAAAATTTTACTCCCTGTGCACTTATGAGCCCATGTTGGAGCTCATGAGAGAGAGGAAATGATATCCCAGCTTGATCCAGGCAGAACTGGGCTGGCAGCCGTGCGGCCGAGATGCTGAGCCTGAGCTGTGCCCAGCCGTGCTGCAGCTCAGCCATTGATTTCAGGCTGGGAAGGGCGAGTGGCACATTTCCATGCCTGCCTTTGAGATGGGAATTGTGCTTGTGTGCTGGGAGAACTGTCCTTAAAACAGAAATGTTGTGGCTTTGGGGGCTTAAATCAGGGTTCCAGTTACATGTATGACCACCAAGGAATGAGTCTCTGAGAATCAACTATATTTATTATTATTATTATCATCATCATCATCATCATCATCATCATCATCAGACGACTACTACTACTAGTAGTAGTAGTAGTAGTAGTAATAGTAGTAGTAGTATGGATTGAACTAAAAAAAAATTCTACCTCCAAGCTATACTCCCAGCCCTTTTTATATTTTATTTTGAAACAGGGTCTTGCTAGTTTTCTGAGAGCCTTGCTAAGTTGCTGAGGCTGGCCTTGAACTTATAGCCTTCCTGTCTCATCCTCCCAAGTGCTGGTGTACACCACCACATTGGGCAAGAATCAGCTTTTAAATTGCCTTACCCCTTTATCTATTTTGTGTGTGTGTGGGGGGGGGGGTCTGGGAATGGAACCCAGGGATATTCGACCTCCAAGCTACATCCCCTACCCTATTTTTTATTCTTTATTTTGAAGCCTAGTCTCACTGAGTTGCAAAGGGCCTCACTAAGTAGCTGAGGCTGTCCACGAACCACAATCCTCCAGTCTCAGCTCCCAAATGCTGGGATGACAAGCATGCGCCACCACGCCCAGCAAATTTTAGATCTTATTTGGGTCATTAGAAGTAGTCTGTTATATTTGATATTGTCATAACAGTGAAAGTTCAGATTGTCCTCTTCAACTTTTGAAAGAGTAGTCTTACTCTCACTTGCAGGATAAAAAAAAAAAAAGCTATCCCAAATTGGTGTTTGTTTTTACTGCTTTTATACAACATTTTGAACTTTTTAAAGCCTCGGTAACCTTAAGAAAAGTGGTTTACTCAAGGGAAAAAATATAATGGAGAGACAGTAAGATGATGTAAAGGTAGAACAAAAGGTGTCTAGCTGCAAAAAAAAACCTCTTTAAACATACAAAAGTAGAATAGAGGAGTGAGATTCCCATGTTTTGCATGAAGAAGATCTGAAGGCCTTTGCAGCCTTGGGAAAGACTTCTCATAATAGTCTAATTGTTGTAAGTGTGTATAATACTATATAATATTAATGATGATAACAACACAATCATCCTCTGCCATTCTGGCCAATTGTAGTTCTGCCTGTTTGGAAAGGACCCCAAAATTAAAACATGAAAATTTTTTAAGCAGGGGCAATAATCTTCATCTCCATAGAGCTCTGAAGAATGAGTTTGGGTTTACTTCAACATTTGAATTGCTGTACTTTGGGGCTGCCATTTGAGGGCCACTTAGCCACAGAAAGAGCAGAGCCGAGGCCCAGTACCTCCACCTAACCAGTGAGATTCAGAACAAAACCTCATGAGAGTGAGGCAGTCAAACACAGTCAGATAGGGCAACAATGGATGCATTCATTTATATCCTATTTATCATCTATCTATCTATCTATCTATCTATCATCTATCTCTTTTTATCTCTCTTTCTCTCTCTGGCATAGGGGATTGACCCCAGGGGCATTATAACCCGAACTATACTATCCCCTAACACTTTTTATATCTTATTTTGAAACGGGCTCACTAAGTTTCTAAGGGTCTTGCTAAGTTGCTGAGCCTGGCTTTGAACCTACAGTCTTTCTGTCTCAGCCTCCCAAGTGCCAGCATGCCCGGCTGCTGATGGATTTCATTTTAATTAAAGCATTCTGATTTTCTTGGTTAAAAAGAACTTTCGGAAAAGTAAATTGTAATAAGTTGAAATATTCCAAATGTTGAAGTCCAATTCTAATAAAGAGAAAGATGTTGTTTTTCCTGGGCATGAAGGTTATATTGCCATTTGAGAATTAGTAGTTGTGAGTAGCAATAAATAAAAGTAGGAAAGTGCAGAAGGTACGTGAGCAGCCTGGTGAGCAGCATCTCAGTGGGGGACTCACTGCACTAGACTCTGAGATCCTCTTAGATGTTCCAGGACTGGGGGCTTTTCACCCCAAATTAATTCTGCAATACCATTTCCAGAGTATTTCTGTCATCATTCTTACTGCTGTGGCCAAAATTACCCGACTTCTGGAGGTTTCAGCCCATTTTAGGCTGGATCACTCCTGCAGAGTTCAGGGAGGGCATGGTGATGGGAAGCAGAGAATGAGAGGAAGGGGCTGGAGACTCACATCCCCAGTGACCTTCCTCCTCCAGCCATACCCTACCTACCTAAATTATCACCCAATAAACCCAAATTATTAATCCACCAATGTATTCGCCCACTGATGAGATTCTTCAGATATTTGACCTCTGAGCATCTTTGAATTGTTGACACATGAGCTTTTCCAGGAGATATTCTGTATCTTAACCATAACATAGAGGATTGACAAAGTGAGATTTTCTCATCTGAGAGCCCTTAAAATGGGTATGAAGTGCGTGAGGAGTCCCAGTGATCACATGCAGCTGTTAGGACTGTTCTTTATTAGTGAGACACGTATTTGTTGAGTGTGGATCATGTTTGTGTCAGGACTCTGGACCAACTTCAACATACATGAGCGTGGCCATCAGGAACCCATAGTCTGATGGAGGAAGTAGACCCACAGACACCTAGAACGTGGAACCTAAGGGAGCATTAGAACACGGCCCTCCTCCTCCCCATCATCTTGGTGAATGCCTTAAACCCAGGTCTAAATAGGACAGTTTTACTGTTAACAGATTCCCTGAGGGTAGAGAAACTGGATGCAGAGAGCTAGAGCCTAGGGCTGAGAAATAAATCTTAGGGATTGAAATGCAGCCACAATTCTTAGAACATCGTGACACACTCACGTCCAAAAGCATTGAACCATTTCCCTGAGACCTGCATAATGACAGTGAGCGTCCCTGTAATCAGCCTCTGGGAGAGGGCAGACCACAGAGGATGGATTGGGTAGGGAAGAATCTTCTTCTGACACCCACACACCTGGCCAGAGTGTAGGTGTGTGTGTGTGTGTGTGTGTGTGTGTTTGTCTGTGACCTGTATTTCTAAAGGTAAACTGGGAGCCAGAATTGGAGGTCATAAACAGACACTACCTAGCTAGACGTGGGTTCTCGAGCTGGGTTTCCTTTGTGGTGGTTTATGGATTTGAGAACGGTGCTGCTCTTCCCTTACACGTCTGCCAGATGTGTGTGGGGGGCTTGGTGTCTGGGCCGGTTGCCAGGCTTGCTAAGCTGGGTGTTAAGATGAAATTTTTACTCCTCTGCAGCCCAGGGGGAGGATTCTCTGCATTCCTCTAAGCCAAGAAGGAAAATCAAAGCCAACAACTCTCTCCATGAATAAAGCAAACATTTTTCCTCCAGATAGGGTAGGTATCTGTGCCCTTTCTTGTTTAAATTGTCATCCTACTAAAGCTCTGGGAGAAGTATATTAGGTTGTCGGAAGTTGCAAAGTTACCCAAACAAATCGCCTGTATTAAATCTTTGGGGCTGAAATAAGCTATAAATGCTTCAGCCAACTTTGTCTCATCTGTGATCCATACAGTCCAGACTTGGGTTCCCTCCCAGTCCTCCTTATTCTAGAAAATCCAGCCATGTCTGTGATGAGATTTTTTTGCCCGACTTTACAACTTTGTGCTTCTCGGATTGATTTGTTGATTAAATAAATTTCTTCTTAAATATTTTTAATATCTCTTGACTAGATGGAAAGGAAGGAAGACAAAGAACATTGTCATCAATTTAATTTGAAGATAAAGAATTTTTATAAACATTTTTCTCAAAATAAAATAACAAAATATCATCGAGTCTGGGCATTGTGCTGCTGCTGTCCTCTATGAAATGTTTTAAAAATCAAGTGAAAGCTGGGCGTGGTGGCGCACGCCTGTAATCCCAGTACTTGGGAGGCGGAGACAGGAGGATTTCAGGTTTGAGGCCAGCTTCAGCAACTTAGTGAGATCCTGTTTCAAAATAAAAGTAAAAATTTAGGGCTGGGGGTGTAGCTCAGAGGGTAGCATTCCCCAGTACAGAGGTAGCATTCCCTAGTAACACACACGCGCGCACACACACACACACACACACACACACACACACACAGTGTAAAATACTCCATAAGCCCTGCCCCTCTGGTAGCAGTAAGGACTGGTGGCCTCTAAACACAAAGCTCATGGCTTTGATAGTGTACATTTTGCTGCTGAAGGAATCTTTGTAAAGACCCAACTCCAGTAAACCCAGAGCTATATTGTCTCATTTGGTAGTTGAGGCTCCTACAGGGTGGAAGTACTAACATGTCTACCCAGGACAAGTACTGCTGTATTGGTAGCAGGGCCACAGACCAAATCTAGACCTCAACTCTGAACACTGCTTTTCTTCATATACGAGGGACACCCTAGTACCTCCTGGTACTAGGAGAAGGCCGGTTCCACAATGGGGCATGCAAGGCCCTCATGATCTGTCTCATTCCCTGCTTTGTGTCACTCTATATCCTTTCCCTGATGTGCCCTTCCCCCATTTATCTGCCTTGAAAGCATTTATTAACATTTCAAGCCCAGACTCTCATCTCGGCCAGAAAGCCCTCTCTACCTCCTCCCCATCCACCAGTTTTCACTCCTGCTTTTCTTCACTTACTGATTTAATCAGCAAACATTTGCACCAGGCACTTGTAAACACAAGTCCTGTTTTGGTGAACACAGCTAAGAGCTCCCGGCCCTCACGAAGCCTGTAGTCTGGTGAGGAAGAAAGGCATTCAGGGGGGTACATACCCGGGAACGTGTGTGGTTACAAATGGGATGATTGTCCGGGTGGAAACAGACTGCACCTGGCTCCTGAAGAACCTGGAGGAGGAACAAATGCACCCAGGGACTGTGATGCCATTTGCATACCAGTCTTCTGGAGGCTGATCTATCTCTCCTTGACTTTATCTCTGTCTGTGTTCCCAGCAGTGTAAGTGCCACAGGGATCCTGACTACTAGGGGCTCAGGGAATCAAGAGGAGGCAGGGAGGCAGGCCTCTTCTCTTGCTTTTCCCACCTCGGGGGTGAAAAAGCCCCCAACCTGGTGGCCACATAGGCTCTTGGAACTTTGAGGAAGGCTGTGAACAGCCACCAGAACGAGGAAGGTGGTTTTTTTCAGACAGAAGGTGTGACACTGGGATGTGAAGGCAACGACTCTTCCATATCCCCAGCGGGCACTGTCCCCGAGGGACCCTGAGGAGGGACGGGAGGTGGCTCACTACCTGCATTCTTCATTCCTGCTTAGGACAAACCAATAGGGTCTTTTACATTCTCTTTAGAACTCTCTTTGGAAAGACATGATTACTTTTATAAAAAGTATTTCAGTTTTTGGAAAGAGTCATAAGATGTTATCCATTATCTCCAAAAAATAACCATGTTCCTCTAAAAAGAGATTATCAATGAACTAGTCAGTTACAGGCTCAGGATCAGTGAGGAGCATGTGAAAAGACACCCTGGGGTTGGTTTTCAACATTACCAAGAAATACCTGCCCAGGCATCATGGGATTTTCACAAAGATTGAAATGTGTCAAATTATAAATTATTCACTTTAAGTTTCTGAACTGAAATGTACTTTTTTTTTCTCTTTTCTTTTTTTCTTTTTTCTTTTTTTTTTTGGTACTGGGGATGGAACCCAGGGACATTCTAACTCCAAACTATATCCACAGCCCTATTTTTTATTCTTTATTTTTAAACAGGGTCTCACTGAGTTGCAAAGGGCCTTCCTAAGTAGTAGTTGAGGCTGTCCACAAACCGTGATCCTCCTGTCTCAGCCTCCCAAATGCTGGGATTACAAGCATGTGCCACCACTTCTGGCTTGTACTTTGTAAAGTACAAACTATAAATTAAAAAAAAAGCTTGCAGATTTTACATAAAATTAACTTCCTTCTCTCTTTTTCTTTTCTTTTACTTTTTTTTTGTTGTTGTTCAACTTTGGTAGGTCCTGAAACTATAACATCCTTTTGCATCCATTTGAACTGAAGACTTGTGACATTACCTATTTTTCTTTTTTTCTTCTAAAGGATTTTGTTTCTTTAGTAAAAAATGAGATAATTACTGGTGAAACTATTAATTATTTGAGGGAAACTGTCCAAATATATGAAACTGCTCTAAGAAATTTTATTACCTTACATTATTCTAGTTAGAGAACAAAGACTTTAATGAAATCCAGATGACAAATACCCAGAATGTTTAAAACCTACTTCGCATGCTTAAATGCAAGAATTTATGGTTTCCATTAGGGAGTTTTCTTTATATTTGTGAAAATTTTTGAACTATTCCTTTAACTGTTCTTTTCCAGTTATTATAATTAAAAGCAATAGACTAGTTAAAATATTTATATTTATAGTTAAAACTAAATATTACAATATAGAGTCTTTATTTGTTTTTTTAGACTTTTTATAAAAGAAAAAATAATAACATTAATAAAATAAGGACTATTTTAAACAGAATTCTCTTCAAATGCATCCTTAGCATATATGCAAGTGAAAATACAAGCTACTAATTTTTACAACTTAAGTCTATTTTAAATAGAACTTACAAGTCTATTTTAAATAGAACTCTCTTCAAATGCATCTTTAGCACATATACAAATGAAAATACAAGATAATTTTTACAATTTTATAGTATTTATACAGATTTTTTTAATTTTATAAACTTTAATTAAATATAAATTAAGTTAATACAAATTATAGCTAACTATACAAAAGTTAAGAAAAACCTTTACAAATATTAGAGAAAGATCCTTTACAAATTTAATGATTTCTTATGACATTTTTGTAATGATTTCTTATGACAAAATAAGTTTATGGAATATATACTTAAATGATTGCTTTACTGGCTTAATTTGAGAGCTTCTAAGAAAATCTACAGCTCAATTAATCTTCCACATTGGTGTCCTAAATTTTACCATTAGCATCTCATTTTCTTTATGTTAAGCCTTGCTTCTGGTGATTTTTTTAAGTGTGTTCCTTTTAAAGAGGACATAATTAAATTCTCTGTGGTACCACCTGATTCTGCCCAGCCACGTTGCCCCCTGGTCAGTCTCCAAGCTCCTGGAGGGCCAGGTGTTCTGAAAGGGCCAGAGCTCGGAAGCGGGTTGCATAGGGCCGGCCCAGAACAACCCGGAATGGTCCTGGACCACGTGGTGCCAGTGGCAGATGCTTCTGGTGCAGATGCTTCTGGTGCAGATGTGTGCCATGCTTCTGGTGCAGATGTGTGCCGCGCACCTGCGGTGTTTGGCCGAGCCAGCAGTGGCAGCCTGGCTTTGTGTGACAAGCTCAGCACCCAGGCCTAAGGGCTCGCACACTTCAGTTCATTCCTTCCTTCACTGAGAACTTGAAAGTGGCTGACTGAAAGAGATGACTGACGAGCGCTTCCCCCGTGTGTTTCAGAGACTGGAGCACAAGGCAGTGGTCGTGGGCTTGCTGTTCCTGGTGTTCCCGTTCATTCCAGCCAGCAACCTCTTCTTCAGGGTGGGCTTTGTGGTGGCTGAGAGAGTCCTTTACATGCCCAGGTAACTATTGCGGGGCCCCGTCCTGTCGCCAACACCGTGGACAGTTCCGGAGACCGTCCTCTGGGTGACGATGGGGAGGTCCTCCTGGATGGCACTCAGGTTTTTATCATCTCAGCTCAAAAACATCCGCACAGGATGGACGAGACCAAGCTTGCACACAGTCACCTGCCTGCAGGGTTCGCCTCTGGTTGCGAGCTGTAAACAGGAGGCCGCCTGCAGCCTGTTCAGGGTTTTAGCAACAGTGGCTAAAAACCCTGAACAGGCCATCTTGTCCAATCATGTCTATTAAATACAGTTATGATAATGTCCAGAAATATTCATTGACTTGCATATAACTATTATGTTCGGTATCTTCTTTTATTCCCTCTTTTATTTCTTAAATTTAAGAGTGGACATAATCGCAAGAAAATTTGAATTTGTCCTCAAGAAAATCTGTGTGAAAAAAGTGATTTAAAAATGATAAAGGACATTCTGATGTGTGTCACGTAGGTCTGCACATTTGAACTGTACTGAAGCTTGTCTGCTCCCTTGACTTAATTGCATATCCTCGTCCCAGGCCACTTTTCTTTTCAGATGCCTGGAAACAACACTGAATCAGGAAACAGTCTGAATTCCGCTGTTCATCAGTGTGACACCTTGAGCAACACAGGGAGATTTTCTGCACCAGATTTTCTCATTTCCAAAATTGTCTAGTAAACTCTATAAATTTAATATAAATTCTGTAAGAATGGAGTTTTCTAAATAGCACATCACAAATCAAATTATTATAAGGAAATTATTATTATTTTTTTTTTTGGTACAGGAGATTGAACACCTCCACACTACACCCACAGCCGTATTTTCTATTTTCTGTTTTGAAACAAAGTCTGGCCAAGTTGCTGAGGGTTGAATAAGAAGCTGAGGTTGGTCTTAAACAGTAATCATCCTGTCTTAGCCTCCCAAGGACTGGAGTTATAGGTGTGTACCACTGCTCCTGGCTAAAGAAATCATTACTTTTTATTTATGATAGTGCGCTAGAAATTTAAAAACACATTTAATAAGCCAAAGTTTCATATGACTTTGCAGCATTTTGTTCGAGTTGGCTGGGGTAGGCAATGGGGTGAGGCAAGGGGCCTTGAACCTGCCCCTGGCTCTCAGAATAGTTTGGGAAAGAGGTTAGTGTTTGATAAATACTACATACTATGAGGATTACAAACACAATTCCTTGGATTCTACATTGCCTGAAGATAAAAGTCTTACAAGAACTTGCCAATTATAAGAATATACTCAACCTTTAAAAGACCAAGAAGGAGCCGGGCGTGGTGGCGCACGCATGTAATCCCCGCGCTTGGGAGGCGGAAACAGGAGGATCGCTATTGCGCAGGTTCGAAGCCAGCCATGCTGGCTTAAGAGACCCTGTTTCCAAATTAAAAAAAAAAAAGTACAAAAATAGGTCTGGAAGTGTAACCCAGAGGTAGAAGGGTTTCCAGGAACCCCAGTGCCACCAAAATAAATAAATAACCAAGAAGGAATATTAATCTGTATTAGGGGGTTTGTTGTAGTCTTGCTGGTGGTAGTAGGGATTCAACCCAGGGCCTTGCTTATACTATGCACATACTCTATCACTGAGCTACATATCCAGCCCTTTTAAAATTGTATTTTGAGACAGGCTCTTGCTAAATTGCCAAGGCTGGCCTTGAACCTTCGACCCTCTTTCTTCAGCCTCCCAAGTAGCGGGGATTACAGGTATATGTCGCCACTCCTAACTGTGATTTGGCCTTTCTTAGACCAGTTGAAAGAGTCGTGACTTTTTCTATCGTTCTGATGAGTCCAAGTCCTTCATTTGATAAATATTAATAAAGCATCTCTGCTACAAATGCTGCAAGTAGAATCTGAGGCTATAAAACCAAGTAAATTCCAGTGTCTGCCATGAAATAGTTCATTAACTGAAGGAAGGAAATATTGGCCGTAAAACTTTAGTGAGTTATAAGATGATGGAGACTAAAGCACCACCGCCAAGGCCTGGGGCTGTAGCTCAGAGGTGGAGCACATGCCTAGCGTGTACCAGGTCCAGGGTTCAATTCCTAGCACCACAAACCAAAACAACAACAACAATAAATATTTACCTTGTACACCTTCTGGAGAAGGTGAACTTTCTACTCATCATACGTTTGTTTTAAGCTATTAAGAAGCCAGAGCCGGGCGTGGTGGTGCACGCTTGTAATCCCAGTACCTGGGAGGCTGAGTCAGGAGGACCACATGTTCAAAGCCAGCCTCAGCTACTTAGCAAGGCTCTCTGCAACTTAGTGAAACCCTTTTTTAAAATTAAGACTAAAAAATAGGGCTGAGGATGTACCTCAGGGATGGAATACCCCTGGCTTTAATCCCTAGTAACACACACACACACCACAGTTCTTGGCCCTAGGTGTATATATATCATATATCACAGAAATAATGTCTAGCCTTACTGGATCCTGGGTGCGTCCTATCAGTCCCAGGAGGCTGATTTTGCCATTTTGCAAGAAAAACCTAGAATTGGTGAGAGACCAACAGTGCCCTTTCATCTCCCTCCAGATGCCTAACATGAACAAGCCACTCAAATCTGGATTCGGTCTCCCTCCCTCCCAACCCAAAAGAGGCCTCACATATCAATCTTGTCTCATTTGCACTTGAAAATCTGTAGATAAAAGGGGCGGAAATCAGCTATTTGCTTAGCACTCCATGGCTATTAGGAGCAGAGTTTTACCATGAACAGAAATGGGGATACTGTTTTCTTTTGGTGGTAAATGCCAGGTTTGCAGATGTCGTCTTTGGACAGGCAGGAGAGTTGGCCACAGAAATATTTTTTTCACAGAAATTTTGCTCTCTTCCTCTTATCCCAAGAGAAGCATATAATTTTATGCCTATCGTTTTTGTATTTTATAAAAACCACATTAGAAGCCTTCAAAGAACTGAAATTTCTTAGAGTTGATGAAGCAAAAATAGTTGATGAAAGCTCTCAAATAAAGTTACAGAAAGTAATTGAACATCCATCCATGTGCTAGGTTAAGGATGATTTATTCACTTCAGTGCCAAAGAATAAAGTCCTAAGGTGCTTTAGGAAAACTTGAAGGAGTAGAGAAGGGGAAACAATAGAAATAAGTGGAGGAAGGAACAATATTTGGGGAAAGAACTGATCAGGAATAACTGAGGCTACCAGGCGTCAGGGTA
Source organism: Muscardinus avellanarius (assembly GCF_963383645.1). Classification (NCBI taxonomy): domain Eukaryota; kingdom Metazoa; phylum Chordata; class Mammalia; order Rodentia; family Gliridae; genus Muscardinus; species Muscardinus avellanarius. The sequence continues at coordinate 87,698,084 of NC_137797.1, forward strand.
CATGCCATTAGTCTCAGTACTTGGGAGGCTGCGATAGGAGGATTGCAGGTTCAAGACCAGCCTTAGCAACTTAGTGAGACCCTGTTTCAAATGAAAAAAATCAAATATCAAATACTGGTTAAAGGTGCTTGGTAAAGTTTTTGCTGTTCTAAGGCCAAATTGAGACAAGCAGTGTAAATTAGTGAGATTTTTTAAAGTTAAGTAGATGTTGTTTTATAACATTCTAAAGTTATCTCTCTTCTGTATTTCTAGATCCTTGTCATACTGATAAAAACAGCAGGGTAGACAATCCTTTCTTAGTTCCTCTTTTCTCCATCCACCCTACTTTTTTTTTTTTTAAGAAATTTTACTGGCTTTAATAAGAGGAACTCTAGATGAGAAAGGAGATACTATATATGAGCAAATAAGGTGACCTGAGGGAATGGAAGAGGGGAAAGGGAGATTCTCTAATGTTCATGATGTACGTTCACAAACATATCAAAGTCAATCACTAGGCCAAACACGAGGAGGGAGGGGGAGGGAACGGGGTGGGAGTTGGGGAAGGGCTAATTGTGTGATGTGTGCGTAGATGTATGACTGCAATGCACCAATAAAAAGTTAAAAGAATTAAAAACAGAAATTTTACTGGCTTTAGAAATCTGATACTCGCGTAGCCCAGTGCTCAGTGATCCTTTGTAAGGTCTAAGCGTAAGGTCCTTTGAGACTCCACATTTGGACCTATGTAAATCATGCTTTTCACCTTAAGCGTTATACAGTGTTTTGTTGCTGTTTTCCATGTACTGGACATGCCTGGCTGTGTCTGCTCAGATTCAGCAGGAGGTGCAGGGAAGGCCAGGTGCGTCCTTTGGGGTACAGTAAGAAATGGAGGAAGTGTCCAAGCCATCAGGACAGGCTCTGAGGGCTGGTGGTGGTAGGAGGAAGTAGTGGGGAGCCCCGGTGTGCACTCCGCTGTGAGGAAGTGGGGTGTCCTCATATGCAGGGGGCAGGGGAGCTCAGAGGTCCACATGGATGGGCAGCAGAAGGAATAGGTGTCAGGAAAGAACGAGCCGGTGTCTGCACAGGGCAGTATGGGCACTGCCAGACCCCGCCCTTCCAGGGCAACAGCGCAGGAGGCTGAGGAGAGAGGACGCAGCCCCGAGGACAGTTCAGGTGCCCACAGGAAGTCCAGCGAGACTTGGGAACAGGGCTGCAGCCTAATATCTCAACGTGGATTCAAGGCTGGTGGCAGCCGCCAGCCAAGGGCACTGAGTGTAACTTACTGCATCAGGTGCTTAAATATGAGTCACAGATGAGGGTAATGTTGGATACTGATTTGACAAAATTAAGACTCTTAATAATTATTAATATGCTTATTTGACAACCCTGCATGTGGCCCCAAGGACACAGCAGCTGGCTCCCCATGAGAGTAAGTGGTATAAGGTTGAGGCGGGAGCCAGGGTATCTCTTGTAACCTCACCTCAGAGTGGATTGGAGAGGGCGAGTTCAAAGAAGAAATAGACTCCATAGGTTAAGGATGGAAGGATTGAGGCAAAGGGGTCGTCTCTGCTCTCACTGTGGTTGCATGAATGGCTCCACCAGTCCTTTGGGATCTGAGCTCAGAGGAGAGTGTGAGGTCCTGGAGCCAGAACTTGTCCAGGGAAGGCTGCTCCTGTGACCGGGTGGGGAGGCACCTGGGTGAACAAGACTGAGGGCCTGTCACCAAGCTCTTCCGGGACAAGTGCCGCGTGAAGGTCAAGACCAGGAATGGAAGCAGAAGGACCTTGCCGAGGGACTGAGCCCTGTGTGTAACAAACTAAAAATGCAGCTCATGGATGGATGTAACATTAAAACAGAGCCGTGGTCGGAATGAAGGGAATAGGGAGGAGGCCACGGAGCTCGTGGGCTGAAGATCAGTTGGCCAATCTGCTGTGCTCAGTAAGTTGCTTTCAGCTCAGGGCACAAGGTGTAGATAAGTTTAAACAGTTAATCACTGGACTGGAATAATGGCCTTAATTTTGCAGAACCCTGCTAGTTATAAAAGATGAATGTTTATGTCTGTTAGATCTTAAGTAGTGGACAGCAAATGTCTTGGAAGCCAGACGCTGAAAGTAAAAACTGGAGAGTATAATTTAGATTCAGATAAGACTAACTAGTATAATACATGTGAAAAAATGTTGTAAGCCATGCTAGATAATTGCAAGCCATTATTTTAATCTGTCCAGTACAAATGAGGAGATTGGGTGAATCAAGTCAAAGGAAACTAAAGAGCAGAACAGCTGTAAGCCAATTCTTCTTTGCTTCTGAGACGTTTTCTTTTTTGCCCCTAAGCTTATGTGCTTAAAAGTAAACAATTAAAAAGTAAAATAACAAATAAGCAACCCTAGCTTAGCAGGGTAGCATTTTGAAACCCCAGGAGCCTCTGCAGATAGACACACAGCTTCCTGCACGGTCGCCCGTGACGTTGCCTGGAGCCTATTTGGGCAGGCTCCAGGGCTGCCATTTCAGCCCCTCTTCCATCAGGATCCCTTGTTATTGATGAATTTCTTTTTGTTGTTTTCTTTTCTTTTGGTTTCTGCATAGGGAAGTATATCTCAAACATTGACTCCAAGCCGGATGTGGTAGTGCATGCTTGTAATCCCAGCATTTTGGAGGCTGAGATAGGAGGATCCAGGTTCGCAGACAGCCTCAGCTACTTAGTGAGGCCCTTTGCAACTCAGTGAAACCCTGCTTTAAAAGTAATGATTTAAAAAATAGGGTTAGGGGTGTAGCTTGGAGGTAAAATGCCCCTGGTTTTCATCCCCAGTACTACAACAACAACAACAAATTGATTCCTTATGCACATTTTAGTAATCTTAATAAAATATTCCTTGATGTTTTTGGAAACTATCATTCTTACTTTATGTACTTTTTGTACCATAAGTCTATTTTGTGAATTAAATCCATTCTGAAGCAAATAATATTGTACAAGAAAGTTGCATTTTTAAGAGTGCTTTTGGTGAATGTTTTAAGATACTTATAATTGTCCTATAAATTAGGTATTCAGGGTCAATCTGGACTTTGATGATCTGACTTTGTTTGAGGTATATTTGCAGTTCTTATCATTTATTTTATTCATGTGTAGCTAAAAGTCATATACTAAAAGCACACATGAACACAAAAACACTGCACTTGAGAACATCAGTACCTTGAACTTCACCTTCAGTTCACAGAACACATTCACATACATTGTTTTATTTATTCCAAATAACAGCTCTTCCCTGTAGATGTGGTAGGCAATATTGAGCCCCTCTAACACGAACATCAAAAACTCCTTTAGGTCAAGTGACTCTTCTGTGGCAGCAGAACCCACAAATGGTAGAGAAGAACTCAACTCAGTTCAGATTTTTTGTTTCGTTTTGTTTTTGGTACTGGGGATTGAACTCAGGGTAATTTTACCTCCAAGCTTCATCCCTGGCCCTTTTTATTTTTTATTTTTGAAACATGGTTTTTCTAAGTTGCTGAGTCTTGCTAAGTTGCTAAGACTAGTTTTCTCAGCCTCCCAAGTATTGGAATTACAGGTGTGCACCACCACACTGGCTCTAATTCTTTATTCTGCGTTGATTTCCCTTTCATTCATCATGAACCTCCAAACATAAACCGCACCCACACACTTGTGCTTCTCTGCACTTAACAGTGCTCTGGGGGCTTCGGGATGTTATTCAGAGCCTTGAAACATTGATTTTTACCCAGATAATATATACATTTTACAAATTTTCTGCCTTACATTCTATTTAGCAGAAAATAATTACTAATATTATTACGGAGTGATAGTTTAATGTTACTACTTACTGTTCAGTGTTTATCAGTAATTGTCACAGTGTAAGATTATTGTTCCCTTTTATAAGTCAGGACTTTACATTGAGAGAATTTACATAATCTTTCCAAGATCAACAACAGCATTCAATTTGAGATGCAAAGCAAAGACTGTCTGTACACCAGCTCTGCTGTATTTACTAGCAGTCTTAGCATTTTAAAGCAGTGGGTGAACCATGAAGTCATGTGGAGACATCGCATTCCAAAGAGGTCAAAGAAATGTCTCTGGATCCCCAGAAGGTGAAAGCAATGCCATTTCCCCCAGCTAGAAAAGACTAGAAGAACTGTCTTTATAGTGAACAACACATGAAAAGGTTTTCCTACCTACCCTAGAGGCACAGCACCTAGAGTGGGGAGAGAAGTACCCAGAGCTGCCTTTAGGGGATTCTTTTCTTGGAATATGAAGACCTCACATTTCCAAATGCATTCAATCTTTTGGGAAATGTCCCCATCCATCAAATGTTTGAGATAAAGAACAGGGCAGAAATGGGGACACTAGTGAGTCTCCACTGCCCTCGGCCCATGGCCCATAGCGCCCAGGTTGGGCTACGCGTCTCCTTCGATTCTCTGGTACTTCCTGTGCCGGGAACACCTGTTCTCAGCTCAATCTGAGGGAAAGGGCTACACTGTTTAAACCTTTCACATCAGCATCTGTGAGAACAGAATAAGATCTGACTGCAGATCATTTGCAATGTGGGGATCCAGTGGATTAAAAGTTAATTAGGGGTGGATTTCATTTAGACTCTCAGGATTCTTTAAGGGAATAAAATGGAAAGGTTATGCTTGTTGTCTGTTTTTATTTATAGATGCTCTCGGTGGGTCTTTGAACTTGTTGACAAATTAACAGGTAGAATTTCAGTTCTACTTAGTTGCAAAAGGCTCTTTATTGCATGTAATTAAATAGAAAGTATAGCCATAGTCAACATCATAAAATGCTGGGGCCAGAGGAAGAAAGTTGTCATCTTCTCAGGTTGATGTAAATGGGAAGAGTTGATCTTTAGTTCTTCTGGACAAGGCTCATAAAAATACTATGGACACAGCAATGAGCTACCAATAAAGTTCTCAAACAACAGATTTAAACATGTTATTCTAATGCAAAAGGACAAGTGGCAGGTGTCAGCATTGGTGGTTTGTGGTTCCTGTTAAATTCTCTTGAGTGCACACCATAAAACCTAAGGGAAAATGCCAGTGCCCTTAGTTATTTAAGCGCTGCATGCACACCAGCTTATCCATAAAATCATGTTTCAAACTGCAGGCCTGCTTGACCTTAAAATTATGCTCCAAATTGGAGATGTCACCGACCTGTGAATGCGGGGTGGTGTCTGGGGGGATGGGGAACAGCAGCGGTGCTTCTCAGAGTGCCTCCTCGTCCTGAGCCCAACCCTTGGCTTTGGTTGTCTGGGTTGTGATTGTCCATTATTAATAGCTTTCCTTGTCTCTGCAGCCTCGTGTGGAGGTCTCTAGTCTCTAATAGTGCTAGCTACATGCAGATGTATGTTAAAAAAAATCTGACGAATGAAAGCCTGGAGCCCAGAGGACCTTTGTGTGGCTCTAGAAGCACCCTGCTTAGACTGGGCGGGACTTGGCTGGATCTACAGGAACAGGTGGCAAGCACCTTCCTGAACTTGATCACCATTGTGGTCACGCAAATCCGTAACACTAGCATGCTCTGATCTACAGTAGCAGAAGATCTGTAGAAAAGCTCACCATTAAGGTGGAATGTGGGAGGGCTTTTGGCATTTGTCCATCTTTGTTGTGTTTTGCCATATGTGAGGCTTCTGCAAGTTATGTGTGGCCAGTGGTGGTAGCGGACATGGCCTTCCTTACTGCAAGTTATCATCTTCAGTGGTGAGTAGGATGGGGTCTCTCTTTGGCCAAACAGCAAACCCTAAAACCATAGGTAGGTTGGCCAGTGGATTTAGGAACTTGAGATAAAGTAATGGAGCTCTCACTTGATTCCCAGGGCTTCCAATTCAGAAACTTCAACACTCTCTCTTGTTTTCTACAGAATTTTTTTCCCCCTGTACTGAGGATTGAGCCCAGGGGTGCTCTATCACTGAGCACCCCTGGGCTCAATCTACCTCCTTTTTATTTTTCACTTTGAGATAAGGTCTTGCTAAGTTGCCTAGTCTGGCCTCAAACTTATGATTATCCTGCCTCAACCTACCGAGTAGCTAGGATTACAGTCATGCACCACCATGCCTGGCTCATTTTGTACTCCTGATGCAAAAGCACAGCCATTGAGAAAGGAGAGCAGAAGGTGGAGAGATGCTTTTCTTTTCCCCAAAGGAAGTGTGTTTAGGAATGAGGGAATGGGAATATTCAGTTGTTTCCTTTTACAAGGCCAACATAATTCATTAGGTTGTAGAGTGTGGAGTTATTTTAGCTGTTTACTCCCCAATGTATTTTTAGTGCCTAGAATATTGCCAGTTACATAAGAAAAAGAATAAGCAAATAATTGAATGAGAGCCAGGCGTGGTGGCAAACACTTGTAATCCCAGCATTCGGGAGGCTGAGACAGGAGGATCGCGGTTTGCAGACAGCCTCAGCTACTTAGTGAGGCCCTCCGCAACTCAGTGAGACCCTGTTTGAAAATAAAGAATTAAAAATAGGGCTGGGGGTGTAGCTCGGAGGTAGAATGTTCCTCGCTTCCATCTCCCCACCCCCCAAAAATTAATTGGATGAGTATATGGTCTATATTTATTTTGGGCTTCTGATAGTATTAGTTTCTGACTAATGTGGAATTTCTTTATGCAAAACTGTTTTCATTAATATATGCAAAATTAAGATTATTAATAATTAGTAATTATTTCTGAAACATAGATTTCAACTAAGATGCACACAGTGATAATGAGCAGAAACTAAGTTTATGTCCTTCTGAATCTAATCAGCAGGCTGGAAGTGTCTTTGTCGGTGCAGTGTTGATGTAACAGACCATATTGCACTAAGTCAAAGGCTTTTGGAGACATGATACTGATGTGCAGAAGTCCTCACTCAGCTCATGTCTCAGCCAACATGCTCACCCCTATGACCCAAACACCCGGCACATAAAACTTTGAGGAAGGATTTATGTGCTCATAGTTATGGAAATTTCAGTTCATATTAACCTGGCTTCTAAGCAGGAGCCAGGGCTTCAAATCCTCAGGTCTTCATGGTAGGAACAGAGAGAGAGAGAAAGGGCTGGTGTCCACTCATGGGAGCAGGAGATAGAGAAAGGTGGGGCGGGGGGCTGCATCTGGCTACTCCCCCAAAGGCCCCCCTCTAGCATGCAAGTCCCACCTCCAGTATGGCTACCCATGTCTACTACATGAGGTCTGGCAGACGTTCTAAATCTAAACCAAAACAGGTAACAGGTGAACTTTCTGAGCCTTTGGCAAAGCTGGGCCAGAGTAGCAAAAGAGTCTCAGGGCCAGGCATGGTGGCACAGACCTATAATCCCAGTACTTGAGAGATTGAGACAGGAAGATCATGGGTTGGAGGCCAGCCTCAGCAATTTAGGGAGACTTGGTTTTTATTTTGAAACTTAGTTTCAAAAACTTAAACTTTGAAACTTAGTTTTGTTTTGTTTTTTTTTTCTTTTTTTTTTTTTCTTTTTTCTTTTTTTGGGTGGTACTGGGGTTCCTGGAAGCCCTTCTACATCCAGGCTACACTCCCAGACCTATTTTATATTTTTTTTATTTGGAAACAGGGTCTCTTAAGCCAGCGCGGCTGGCTTCGAACTTGCGCGATCCTCGATCCTCCTGTCTCTGCCTCCCAAGCGCAGGGATTACAAGCGTGCGTCACCATGCCTGGCTGAAACTTGGTTTGCAAATAAAAAAAATAAAAAGGGCTTGCGTGTAGTTCCCTGGGTTCCACCCTAATATGGAGAATGAGGGATGGGGAAGAGAGGGAGAGACACCCATCAATACAGCTTGTCTAGTGGGCTTGAAACTGTACTGCAGTTTCAAGGAATTGACTGCTAGGTGGCTTTTGAAAAGTTCAAAGGGCTTTGACTGGCCAGAGCATAAGATTACTATGCAGCACATCCCTGGAAACAGATCCATGCTCATTGGTGACTGGTATTCCTCCCAGAAGCTGACAGTGAACTCTCAGACACTGTCGCCTACAGAGCTGAAATGAGACCTGCTGTAGCATAGAATCCAAATTTGTATATGTGGTGCCCAAAGAGTAATGGTGGCAGTTACACAAGGAGCCTTGGGTCAGAGAATCCATTCAGGATCCAGGGTACACGTGAAATTCCTCATGCCGTAGGTGCTGAAATCCAGGGTACTCTGGTGTACGAGATGAACCCATTATTTTGCAAACTCATATGAGAGAACCAGCCAACATGGTCATGTAGCACTTTAGAGAACATAAAAATGCTGTCTGAGACAGGGGACTTGATAATTATTTCTCTAGCACAGAATGAGTGAGCTTTGTCTGAAAGTTAGTTGCATGGGAGAGGATGCTCGGGGTCCACCGCACCCCAGAGTAATCTGATTCCTTGCACCCTGTCTTCCAGCATGGGTTACTGCATCCTTTTTGTGCATGGACTGAACAAGCTCTGCACTTGGCTAAATCGCTGCGGGGCCACCACGCTGATCGTATCCACCATGTTGCTGCTGTTGCTTTTCTCTTGGAAAACCGTGAAACAGAACGAAATCTGGCTGTCCAGAGAGGCCCTATTCAGGTATGACTAGATGTAAACGCGTGTTTCTTTTATTTTTTATTTATTTACTTACAAATATTTTTCTGGATTAATGAGCGAACGTGGGGATCTGGGAGTACTTATGAATCCAGAAAATGACTGAAGTTTTAATGGAAGATAGAATTTTATTTGAGGTTTTTAACTTTAGACATTTACCTAACGATATGACATAAAATTTAACTTGAGCTCATCCTAACTGAATCTATGAAAACAAGGCTCACAGGGCGGGCTTGGGGTCTGTGAACTCAGATGGAAAAAGTCCTGGTGATGAGCTGGGCTGTAAAACCACTCATAAACAAAATGAAACCCAGACGTCTAATTTTCCTGTTCAGCCAAGTGCATGGGGAAGATGAGCAGGAAGCAAGACAGAAGAGACGGGCAGTGTGCTTCTGCAGGGTATTTTCGCGTCCTGTGATCTGCGTTCTAATCGCTTTACTTTGAACATTAATTCTTAATGAGGAAACGAAAGACTTTTTTGTCCCTTTGTAGTTTCCAAATATACCACTGTCGGCCTACAGCCTGAACCTGTCGTGATGTATGGAAGCTCTTTGGGACTGTTGCCCTCCTGTTCTCTCCGGGGCTGTGGCCTCAGGCGTGTCCTGAGCCTGCGCCCCTCCCCTCGCCCTCTTGGCCCCGCCCCCTGCCATCCCAGCAGTGTTTGCCTGTCACCAGACTCTCAGTTACTCTTTACTTCCAGTTCCGTCCTTGCATATTCAGTTGGTCAATTGAACCAGTATGCTTTTTTTTTTCTGTTTGGGGGGGAGGTACTAGGGATTGAACCCAGGGGCATTCTACCTCCAAGCTATACTCCCTGCCCTTTTTATTTTTTTATTTTGAAACAAGGGTCTTCTTAAGTTACTGAGAGTCTCACTAAGTTGATGAGGCTGGCCTTGAACCTGTGATCCTCCTGTCTCAGTCTCCCAAATACTGGGAGTGCAGGTGTGAACCACCAGGCCCAGCCTCTGTGTGTTTTTTACTTGGTTTGTGAAAAGTTTGAGAGAGAGAGAATGAATATGAATTGACTTTGCATCCAAAACCTTCTGTCCCTTTAGGTAGACATATGTACAAATCAAACAGTTGATTAATACAAACAACAACTTCACATACGTGCATAAAGACACTTTAGGTCTGGAAAGGCCTTTGGTGCAATGGAATTTTGTGTCATGTCTAAATCAAAGCTATCGACATTTTTTTTTTTTTTTTTTTTTTAGAAAATTGCCTTTTATCTAAGTTCTGAGAAACCTTGTAACAATCTGCAACTTTGAGATTATTCTCTGTCCTTGAGGGGGGATTTTTGTGTGGATTCGTCTGTGAGGGATAATGCTGAGATCAGATGAGCATACATTTTCTGGGAATCTGTGAGGCCAGATAGGGCTAGGGGTTGAGTGTTGGGTCTGGAGTCTGATATTCTAGTTCTGCTCCAAGTTCTGCCATTCTGTAGCTGTGTGATCCTGAGCAAGCTACTTAACTACTCTGTGCTTTGCTTATTTTTTTAATTTTAAAATTTAATATGGTAGTGTTGATCTCCAGGTTATAGTAAGACTAAACTCATCAGTGACCGATGCATAAGATGCTGGGCACGTGGTGAGCTCTGGGCAAGGTTTTCTTGTTATTACTGTGTGTTCTCGGATATGGGGTGGGGAACGGCTGTCCACAGAGAAGCTGGGAGTCTGATTGCGAGGCAGGCACTTGAATGTACTTCAATCTCCTGTCGTGTTAGGCCTGGAACACTGTGTAAGTGCAGGAGGTGACTGCCATCAGTCGGGCCTTGGAGAGTCATTTCACCGTAGGTCTGAGCTGAATTTTAAAGAATGAGGAAGCCTGAAGTGGCCAGAAAGGCCTTAAAGCCCCACTGGGCCAAGTAAGAAACAACTGTTGTCATTCCAGAGATGGAGATGCCCTCCCGGGGGGCCCTGCTTCTGACTCTCCTCTGTTCCAGACAATAAGCCCCACAGCCTTCCCAGGACATATGGCCTGTCTGAGGCCTCTAATTATGTGGGATGGTTTTGCCTGGCAATACTATGAGCAATCTTCACAGGAAATCTTCAGACAGACCTTTGTGTCAGAGAAAATACAAATGTTGGCCGAGTGCCAGCCTCCCAGCTGAGCCTCCTCTCACAGGATCCACTGTGCGAAGTATTTTTAGGAGCTACAAATACAGTGTCCCTCACAGCTTTTTCTGTTGGCAAGAACCTCACACACAAAAGACACAAAGAAGCTGGCACTTGTGCCGCCTCAGAGGCCTGGAGGGCGTGAGTTGTCTGGTCAAAATAGCAGTTCAGAGGAGCCTGGATCCAAGCCCGAATCCAGTGTAAAAGCCAAAGGAACATAAACTCACCGGACCTTTCCTAGTCGGGCATGTGGGGCATGCCAGCGATCCCAGTAACTAGGAAGCTGAGACAGGAGGATCGCGGTTCACGGCCAGCCTCAGCAACTTAACAAGAGCCTCAGAAATGTAGCAAGATGCTTAGAAATTTCAGCAAGACCCTCAGCAACTTAAGGAGACCTGAAAGGTTCGAGCCGCCCCTGCCCCGCAGGGACCAGAAGCTAGGAGGCGGAGCACTGTGATTCCAAGAAGGGACCATGCCTCTGGAATAGAGAAAAAAGGGAGAAGCCCGATAGAGAGACAGACGCACTCTCCCCAACAGCCCCCGCGGGGGCTGGCGGCTGACTCCCCATGAATAAAGGCATCCATACCATCTATAATGGATCTCTGCGTGTATCCGTGTGCCAGGGGGACCCGCAATATCTTTCAGAGACCATGTTTCAAAATTTACAACATAAGCAAGTAGGAAGAGCTAAGTGTTAAGCTCAGAAGTAGAAGGTCCTGTGTTCAATCCCCAATTTAAAAAAAAAATTGTTTTCTAATCTAAGCTAGGTCCAGTATATACATGCACGCGTGCGCGCGCGCTCTCTCTCTCTCTCTCTCTCTCTCTCTCTCTCTCTCTCTCTCTCTCTCTCTCTCTCAAAGGCAAAAGGTATGTTTTCTTTAATTTTATAAAAAGAAAAGGTTCTTTGTCCTATACTCTGGGAAGAAGATAACTGCATAGCTCCAATTGGACCTAGAACAACCAGAACTTCACATTTGCTTGGAGTAAATAATACCATGGGACATACCTCACTTAGATTAAATGCAGTCTTCTACATAACTGCAAAGAGAGAGACAGGTGTATTTTTTTCTCATGCTCTTCAGGCCTCTGAGCCCCATTCTTGAACTATTCAGCGATCCCTTGGCCACTGGTAAATAATTGATGACCCAGATCATCTTCCCACTGTGTAGGAAGCACGCGTCTCTTCTCTCAGTTGCTGAGCCAGAGAGATTGAGAGCCCCTGGGGCGAAGAATAGAATCCGACACTGACACATTCTTCTGTAAGGACCTGAGAGTAAATATTTTAGGATCTCTGAGCCATACAGTTTCTTTTTCATCTACTGAGTTGACCTCTCCCATTGCCTCAGGAAAGAAGCCCTGAAGACAGTGGTCCACAGGCCCTTGTTTGCTTATCAGTGATAAGAATGCTGTGACAGTGAAGGGTTACTAATTTATTTCCTCCTAATGTTACTAGTATTCATCAGGTGTTGACCAACTTCAGCAATGATTTTGACCATTTCTTGGCCTTGGTTGAAATCTGTGTTTAATTAACTACTGGGTCTATAGCCTTATAAAAAGTCTTTACCTGTCTGAGCTTACATCTTCACCTCTATTATGGGAGATGCAATAATACAACCCACCTGATAGGTTATTGAGAGTAAGCCATGGGACGTGGGTGCTTAGCCAGGACTTTGCTCAAAATGATCATTCCTACCCACGCATAGTGAACCACACCTGTGATTCCAGTACTTGCGATGCTGACAGGAGGATTTCAGGTTCAAGGCCAGCCTCCGCAACATAGGGAGACTCTTGGTAATTTAGCATGATCTTGTTCCTATTTCAAAATAAAAAGAGCTGGGGATGTAGCTCAGAGGTAGAATGCCCCCCACCCCAGGTTCAGTCCCCAGTAATACTGCTACTACTATTACTACTAATAGTAATACTATTACTACTACTACTACTACTACTAATAATAATAATAATAATAATAATAAATTCCTTAAGTCCTAGGCATGCTGCGTGTAGCAGTATGAAGCCTGAGGTCAAACAGGGCTCAAAATTGAAAAGACCAACAAATTCTTCTTACTCCTTTTTCACTAACCTCTATCTGAAATCTAATAACTTTTTTCTTAAATATGTTTGTTTTCCAAGTAGGAATTTGGGGATGGTTCTGCTGACCTAGTATCCATTAATACAAACAAAACAAAATCATGTCCAAAAAAAACTTGGCTTCATACCTAATGAAAGTGGCTATTTTCAATATTTCTGATATATCTCAAATGTAAATAGGAGGTATGAGGGAGAAATATGAAAAGCATGTATTTTTTACCTCATGAGTTAAAACTGTAAATTGAAAGGGAGATTTTAAAAAATAATCATGGTTGTAGTTATTGATGGAGCTTTGAATCCAGCCGTATACTTTATTAACATCACATTTTTTGTGTGAAAAGCAGTGTGTGTAGAGCTCAGTGTTTCCATTAAAACAAGTGGAAGCCCTCAATCAGAGCAAGAAGGAAGAGATGGGGGGACTGGCCCCCAGGCAGGAGAGACCTGGCCAGTTGCACTTTCCAGGGAAAGCATGCCCTTTGGCTAGTTGTTTATTGAGAGCCTGAAAAAACATAGCAGAAAAATACCACAGTGAAAACCCAAAGGTCAAACATAACAATGGGGAAAGCAGAGTGTTCTTAGAATTGCAGCCACCCCACCCACTCTGCCTGCCTAGGAATATTATTACTTCCTCTTGACATCACTCAACAATGCCCTGATCCTGGCCACACCCCTGTTTCCACTGGAGGACAGGCTGTTCCTTGGGGGAATGTAAATTGGAGCAACTATGCGAATCACACAGAGGAAACGATCAGGTTCATAAATCAGCCTGTTACTCATCCCTGCTCTGAAGCAAAGTTATCTTCAGAACCTACCTGTAGCCAAGAACTATGCAGTTCTGGATAGAAAACACGGACATTTTCTTGAATAGAAATGTGATTTTCTTAATTGTTGCTATCACTCTGTGCTCAATCCTGCTTATGTAATGAAACTCATGTCATCCATTTAAAAAATTACTTTTTTATTTCATTTTATTGTGCAAATAAAAATATTTGGTGAAGTGTAAAGCGTATCACAAATGAAAGGTGTTGGTGTTAGCACTCACCCCAGATGGCACCGTCTGCAGCAGGCCTAGGAAATGTCTGGGGCTGCTGTTCAAAGACACCAGTTGGTCACCTATGACAGGCCACCGTCCTCAGACTCAGCTCTGTCTCCTGTAAAATTAGGGAGAAAGGGGATGAAATTGTACCGGTGTTCCTGCGGGTCCTTTCATTCTGAGGAGTGAGGAAATTCTGACTTCTGTCATCAGAAGGACAGGGCCCCCTAGGGCTCATGGGCGGGCATCCACCTATCTTTTTAAAAATACGTTTATTGTAATTATACATCATAGTGAGATTCAGTGGGGGTGCTAACACATGCACACACGTCTTGGTGTGTTTCCTTTCAGATCCCACCCCACTGCCCACCCTTCACATATTAGTGAGATTGGCAGGGATACCTTAGTATATGGACATACCATCATTGAACTCTTTCCTTCCTCAGTCTTCCCTGTTCTCTTCCCCCATGTCCCTCCACTATTCTACTGTTCTCTCTCCTTTTCATGAAGTCGGTTTTGTTTTCTATTTTCTGCCTTTTAACATAGGAAAGAAAACCTTGACATTCTGAAACTGGCTGATCTCACTTAGCATAATGTTCTCTAATTCCATCCATTTTGCTAAAAATGACATAATTTTCTTCTTTATGGCGGAGTAAAATTCCATTGTGTCTATATATCACATTTTGTCATCCTTTCATCTGTCGACAGACACACACCTCAGCTGGTTCCATAACTTAGCTACTGTGAATTGTGCTGCTACCAACAAAAATATACCTATACCTGTCATCTTGAAGGTGGAGGAAGGGGCTCCTTCTACTGCAAGGAGCAAGAGCACTCCTAAGGAGCAAGAGCACTCCTAAGTCTGCCGCAGCTTTTGTTTAGAGAACAGGGCACTTAGTGATCCTCCCTGGGCTCAGTCCCCCCCCCACCCCCCACCCCCCCCCCCCCGAAAGTCAGTTCAGACCTGTGAATTCCTTGCCCTAGGGGTTTAAATGAATGACTACAGAGGAAAACACTTGTACTGGGCAAAGTGTGAAAGAGATGTTGATTTCCGTTTTTAATCAGAGATGGAGTTGGCTCCTTTTACACATTCAAATATCCCATGCCTTTTACTAGATCGGAAGCCTCTGCTCATTGTGGAAGACAGCCTTCCACTGTCTTAAGCAGCCTCAGCTGGTGCCCCCTGCTGGCTTTCCACAAGTGTTCTCTAAGGAGCTAGATTCCATCAGTACAATCATATTTCTACCTCTTTCAGCCACCATTTAAAATAGAGAAATAGAAAAAGAAAGCAAACTTTGTTCTTCTATTCTATTTTTTTCTTTTTCTTTCTTTCTGTCCTCCTCCTCCTCCTCCTCCTCCTCCTCCTCCTCCTCCTCCTCCTCCTCTTCTTCCTCTTCTTCTTCTTCTTCTTCTTCTTCTTCTTCTTCTTCTTCTTCTTCTTCTTCTTCTTCTTCTTCTTCTTCTTCTTCTTCTTCTTCTTCTTCTTCTTCTTCTTCTTCTTTTTTGGTGTCACTGGGGTTCCTGGAAGCCCTTCTACCTCCGGGCTACACTCCCAGACCTACTTTTTTTTTTTAATTTATTTGGAAACAGGGTCTCTTAAGCCAGCGAAGCTGACTACGAACCTACGTGATCCTCCTGTCTCCGTCTCCCAAGCGTGGGGATTACAAGCGTGCACCACCACGCTGGTTTTATTTTTTTAAATTGTTTACATTTAGGGAATATGCCGTGATGTTTGGATATATCTATCCTTAGTGAAATGGCTACTGCAGGTGAGCAGTTTTCTACTACCTTTTTATTTTTTGTTTTCTCTTTTCTTCTATTTTTGTGTTTGGATCAATGGCACAGTTTCCACCAGCACTCTTACTGCTGTAATCCAAAACACCTAGCCATCACAGCTTAGAGGACAGGAGATTTATTGGCTGACAGTTCAAGGGGGTCAGACCACATGAGGCCAGGTTATATCAGAGGAGCTCAGAGAACAGCACGGGGAGCAAGAGAAAGGCAGCACTCTGTGCTCCTATCAAGGAGGCCGAGCAGAGAGAGAGCAAGACATATATGTAAAGCCCCAAGCCACACTCCCAGGGGCCTCTCCTCCACGCCCAAGTCCCACCACCAATGCAGCTGCCTACGCTCCATGAGGTCTAAGGGACACGATAAGTCAAAACCATAGCATCTAAAAATCTGCTCTTAGTAAATTCTCAATATACAGTACAGTATTAATGATAGTCCTTTTTTTGGTTCTGGGAATTGATATTCCTCTTGTGAGCAACACCCTCAGTCCTATTTTTATTTTTCTTGGAAATAGGGGCTCACTAAGTTGCTGAGGCTGGCCTGGAATTGCACCACTACACAGGCTAACGATGGCAGTCTTGCTGTACAGTAGATCTTGGTACTGAGCTATACAACCACAATTTGTGCCCTTTGTCTATATCTTCCTGTGTCCTCCTTTCTCTGATTTTGGGTACCCATCATGCTTCTGTCTGTTTCCATGGATTTGACTTTTTTTTAGACTCCCCATATAAGTAAGACTATACAATACTATTCTTTCTGTATGTGGCTTATTTTGCTTAGTACCTCTTGTAGCTTTTCCCCTGTTGTCACAAGTGGTGCTTCCTCTTTTTTTAAGGGGGAATAATATCTTATTGTACAATGTGTAGCCAAAAGCATATATCACAATTTCTTTATTCTTTCATCCATTCATGGACACTTACACGGTTATCCTATCTTGACTGTTGTGACTGAGGGGAAAGCTACTTATACTGGCCTTGACAATTATTTCTTGGATATCACAAATGAAAGGTAAACACAGTCAACACAAGCACACATAAGTGACATCCAATCAAACTCTCAAGTTTTTGCCCTGTGGAGGAAACAAAAAAAATGAAAAGGAAGGCATCCTGGCACCTGGGAGAAACTATTTGCCAACCATATATCCAATAAGGGGTTAATATCCAAAATATATAAGGAACTCGCATGACTCAATAGAAAAAAAATTGGACATTTTTCCAAAGAAGACATAAAAATGGCCAGCAAGTATATGAAAGGTGTTCAATTTCATTAATCCTCTTTGAAATGCAAATCAAAACCACAATGAGATATCATCTCGCATCTCTTAGAAGAGCAACTAGCAAACAGTCAAGAGATGAGGGCTGGGAAGGATATGGGGCAAGCAAACCCTGGCGCACTGTTGGAGAGGATGTAAATTAGTGCAGACATATGGAAAACAGTATGGCATTTCCTCAAAAAAATAAAAAATAGAACCACCATATGATCAAACAATCCTACTACTGAGTATGTAGCCACAGGAACTGGAATCAGCATCTCAAAGAGATAACCATGCTCACCTGTGCACTGCAGTACATTTTATGTATGTATGTATGTATGTATGTATGTATGTATGTATGTATTGAGGAGTGCTAGAATTGAACCCAGGGACAGTCCATCTCTGAGCTATTTATTTTTTTATTTTGAAACAGGTTCTCACTAAGTTGCTGAGAGCCTTGCTAAGTTGCCAAGGCTGGCCTCAAACCTGTGATCCTTCTAGCTCAGCCTCCCAAGTACTGGGATTACAGGGCTGAGCCACCATGCCTAGCTTTCTGCTGCTTTTGAATAATCCGTTTCCCTTGGGGTGGTCTCCAGTGTCCCTATCAGGTGTCTCCCCCAAAGTGTCCATCAGGCCCCAGAGTGAGACAGTCTTTATATGGCCCTAATGTATTTCTCCAACAGGTTTTAACACTTTGCATAAAATTTTTCTATGGATGTTATCTCTAAATTAAAAATTAAATGAAGATCTGTTACTGCCTGCATTTATTTTTAAAATAATAAAAGTTCAGACATAGCATAGGGAAATGTCAGTTTTCAATCAAACTCCTCAATAGGGAGGTCAGTCAACCTGCACTCATCTCTCTTGTATTAAAGAGACTAGGTTCTCATCCTTCCTCACTCCCAACTCTTCCTCCTTCTTAGTCGAAATAATTTTCAGTTTTGTTTCCACATAGACCTCACACCCATCCATCAACATTTCTCCATCACCTGGCACCACCTCCCTTCAGGTGACCGGCATCTGGGGCCACCTGGGTCTCAGTCCCGTCCCTGCCACCTCCCATGCTTCCATGCAGGTTAAGGTTGTGAGACAGCTACAGATGCCACCCGGGTCCTGGCCTACACCCACCCTCACGTGTCAGCTCCAAAGCTTTGCTGTCACCCTGTAGGGGTCCTTCAGGCGATGGCCTCAGCTGTCGGCACATATCTGGTGGAAGGTAAATCCTTTAGGCGCAGCCACTCGGCCTTGGGACAGCGTCAAGTCTTGCTGCTGACCAGTGGGCAGCATGCCCTTCCTGTGGTTAGGAGCCAGGGCTTCCGTCATTATTGTGGACTAAATGTTTGTGTCTTCCAAAATTCATGTGTCAAAATCCTAACCTCCAATTGTACTATATTTGGAGATAGACCCGTGAGGGAAGCGATAAAACGTGGATGAAGTCATAGGGTGGGGCCCCAGTCCAGGAAGAGGAAGGGACACAAGAGCTGGCTCTCTGCACAGAGCCACCAGGAAAGCCAGAAGGCGGTCACCTCCAGGAAGAGAGGCCACACCGGAAACGAAATCGGCCAAGACCTCCACCTTGGAGTTCCAGCTTACAGAATTATGAGAAATAGATTTCCATTTTTTAAGCTACCCAGGCGTTGGTGTTTTGTTATGGTAGAGCAGAGCAATACAGTGGCCAGTGAAGCAAGGTTTTGAATATTTCTAAGCAGAGTCTCACTTTTTTATCTATTAAACAGACTTGTGGAGTTTTTTTTAATTAGTGCAGACTTAGAACAGGAAAATGTCAATTTTCAACCAGATTCATCAGATGGGAGGTCAATCTACATTCATCTCTCTTGATTTGATTCTTTTTTATAGACAGTCTCAAATTACTTTGGGGGGTAGGGAGAAAAGCTGTGACTGCCTTCTGGAAGCTTCTCCCAGTGCCTGTTTTAGGATACGGTCCCCATGCTTTGTTGACATCCTGCTCACCTACTGTTCCGAGTCATTCTGTTGTCACCGTATTTCCCGAGCACCCATATTTCCTCACCCCAGCAAGCTCCCCGAGGGCAGGGACTCTGAGCATCCCGTGTCTACGGTGGG